>NW_028274823.1:18229333-18547500 GCF_037043125.1 Eumetopias jubatus
CAGGATTGTTGTGAGGCCTAGACAAGAAGATGGGAATCATAGAGTGCTTTACAAATACTGTGAGCTCAGGATCCCTTGGCACACTTAAAAAAATTATTGAGCACATTGTTGAAAAACAGAATTCAACTGAGTAAATTTTGAAGTTCTTATTGGCTTTATTTACTGATTCATGAATAGGGCAGCATCCCATTTAGCAGGTGGAAAGAAGCTCCAAGGAGCTATACAAAGTGACAGACATTTATAGGCAGAAGGGAGTGGGAACAGGAGGTTATACTAGCAAAAAGTGGATTGGTTGTGTCACCTTCCTCTAGGGGATGGACAGGGGTCTATCTCTCCGGCAGATTATCTCACTAGTGCTGACCAGGTTATTCTTTTCGTTTTTTTTTTAAAGATGTATTTATATATTTGAGGGGGCGGAAGGGCAGAGGAAGAGGGAGACGCTCAAGCAGACTCCCTGCTGAGTGAAGAGCCCGACACGGCGCTCAATCTTGTGACCTTGAGCCTAAATCAAAAGTCGGATGCTAAACCGACTGAGCAACCCAGGCACCCCAATGACCAGGTTATTCTTGATCGACTCATTTAAAATTCCATTTCTAGGAGAGGCCAGGACTGTAATTAAGTTAAGTCTTGGTTTGGTGTTGCAGGGCTTAGCACAAGTGACTCCATTTTGGGGCTGTTGTCTTGTTTTTAACAACCCCAAAGACCTCACTTTTGAAAATCCTAGAAAATATATTCCATTGGCCATTAGAGTGATGACATCAGTATTTAGCTTATATTTTCTGGAAATTTCTATTGTCTACTTAAGAGAGAGTGAGAGTTAAAAAAAAAAAGCAAATAATTAATGGTTTAGTAAAATTGTGGAGATATTATAAAGTTTTGACTTTACAAACCCCCCCGAAAGAGTCCCTGGGACTTTGAGAACCACCATACTAGTACCTATTAAGACTGCAACATAATGCATAGGCCATGGTAGAGCTTCAATCCCCAGTGCCAAGGACCAGCGTATACGGTGCAGGGACTTGGCACATCTGGCTGGCATAACTGGACAGGTGTATGGGCTTTGCTGACTTGGAGCTGATGGGTACACACCACCTGTGGTGCTTCCAGCCAGAGGCTTTTTATCTGGGCTGAGTTCCTCCAGGCAGGGCCTATAGGGAAAGGCCAGCAGGAGGCCAAGCGGCCAGGAGAGCAGGCTGGAGGTATTTGTGGGCAGGGCTGGCGAGGCTACTTTCGAGTCCTTGTTGCTACTCAGAATGAGTCATGCAGTGTAGGCTGGTACATATAGATCATGAATACCAAGCTGGAAGAAGAGGTGGCTAGCAGGCCTCTGAGGGCTCCCCCTTGAATCTTGCTGCCTGGTCCTGGAGAGCAGAGATTTCCTCTCAACTGCTCAAGCCTCAGTTTCCTCATGTGTGACACCGGGACAGCGTTTGCCATGAGAATTAAATGACCTGCGTGAGAAGGGCTAGTTGTGCAAAGGAAAGGGGCTATTATCAACCCACCATGTTTACTGAGAAGGTCTCCCTCAGTTGGCCAAATCCAGCACCTTGCTTTAGTTGACTTCATAAGGATGGCTGAATTTATACACTTGCTGCCGGGTTTAAGAAGACCGGAGCAGGATGTATGGCGCTGGCCCTGAACTTGTCCCACTCCTCCGTGGGGAGGGGTCTTGCACTGTCTTCCGCAAAGTGGCTCAGCCTACTGTGTTCCAGGGATTGGTCCACCATAGTGGGGCCGCTTTCTTCTCTCTGCATTGCCCCACGTCCCCAGTGTAACTGTCGACACTTAGAATGTGAAGGGCTGGGGCCATGAAGAAGGAAATAAGCAAGAGAAGTGAGACCCACACTTCTGAAAATGAAAGTCAACCCCTGCACGCCCTGGGATGAGAATGATGAGATTCCCCACCACCTCTGCCACGTGCTGACCTTTTATGAAGCACCAGGCTGGGCTTCTACAGGTCCCAGGGCTCAGCATGATTGTCCGCAAAGGGCTAGAGAGTAAATATTTTAGGCTTCGGGGAGGGGGCCACATAGTCTCTGCTGCAACTACTCAACTCTGCCTTTGTAGCATGGAAACAACAATCGACTACAAGTAATAAATGGGCATGACTTCTTTTCAATAAAACTTTATTTAAAAAAAAACAAGTGGCAGCTAATTTGGCCCACAGGCCATACTTTCCTGACCTTTGACAAATACTGTGTCTAATCTTGGCAGCGACGCTGCAAAAGCACTTTTGCTGATTCCATTCTACAGCCAATTGGCTCAGAGAGGTTGAATAACTTGTGTCAAGTCACACAGCAGGTGATGACCAAGTCAGAATGGAAACAGATTTGATTCTATAACTGATGCTTCTGATACCTGACTGGTGACTAGCTCTTGGTGGTTTTGTGAAGTCCCGTGGCGGGGTTTGTCCTCAGCATCTGAGATGAGAGACGCTAGAGTCCCACTCTCTGGCCCTGGGCCTCCAGAGGGGAGGTTGAAGGCCTCTACCCACTGTCACCAGACACCACTGTCTTCCCATGCAGGAGATGGCCGGAGCTGGGGTTGCATGACTTGGCGGGAACTGGTCTTGGTATCAGCACCCTGGCGCCCAGTTAAACTTTCGACTTTCCAAATTAGAGAAGTTGAAAGTTCTGCCCGGGCCTCTTTTTTTTTTTTGAGGGAGACATTTTTGTTGTTAATTATTTACCAGAAATGCATCTCTCTTCCTCTCTCCGTCTCCCTCCCTTACTCCCTCCCTCCCTTACTCCCTCCCTCCTGGAATTGTCTTTCCTTCTGCAACCGCCTCCCCCCCCACTACCATTTAACACTGTGTTAAGAGGCACACAGGGGCTTCTCTTCCCAGACAATGGAAGGGCCAAGTGTGTTGGGGAGAGAGGTGGGGGCTCCGGGAAGCCTTTCTCTGCAGAAGTTGCTTCCTATTGGCCCAGGCCCGTTCCCCTTGCATCTGATGTATAATTTAGCAACCCGTTTTCTCCCACCCAGCTCCATCTGTTAGCTACGGGTATTTATTGACTTTTTCACCCAAGGAGCTGCCTGGAGAAGGGTGGGGAAGGCTTGCCACCCCATTGTCAGGGAGGTTAAACATTAAGTTGGGCTCAAAGTTTGCTCCCTACCCCCACCCCCCTTAAATTCTGCTCTCAAATTCCCTTTTGGCCACACCTCCTTGCCAAACCGTGAGGTGCTAATGACCTGATTTACATCTGTGTAAATCCGAGCTTTGGGCCCTAATGAGGCCTGAAATGAATGGAAGGGCCAGGGCTAGCTGGCGGGCCGGCGTGTTGAGACACCATGGAGCGGAAATCTAGCTGTTGCTTGCCCAACACAAACCCTGGCAGAGGCACACAAAACAGAGCTCCAGGTCCAAACCCTGTCGCCAGGGCCAAGGCAGCAAGGGAAGAGTTAAGTGAGACGAGAGTGACCTGGTGCATGGCTCATCTCTTTCCTTCAACTTCTGGGGTATGGGTACGGGGCCTAGGCCAGGACCATGAACAATTGATAGCATCAGCGAGGCCCTTTCCCTCAAGCTGGCTATGACAGTGAATATTCACTAGGCAAGGGCCGGACCCCTAGTCTGGCTCACTGAGCACCCACCTTGGTCCAGCACTTTGGGGATAAAGGGCTACCTCTCCTCTCCCTAAGGAGCTGGGGGTGAAGGAGCCCTGAGCTGTTCCCAGTGCAGAGGTGCCCAAGTTGGCTTCACGTCAGACAGATGGAGATTTGAGTTTCCTCTCACAGCTTCCTTACTCTCAGGGTGACCTTGAGAAAGTCACTCTACCTTCCTAAGCCTGGTTTCCTCATCTGTAAGCCAATAGCGGGTCTGTCTCTGTCCTAGCATGTTGGGAAGGTTTTGTGGGCTGGGACAGGTGAGCACTTTGCATGAGCCTGGCACACAGGTGTGTGATCACTTTATGCATTTATTTCTAAGTGGTTGGTACCGAAGGCAAATAGAGGTGGAGGGAAGACAGGGAAAAGATAAGGGTTTGGGAGAAAAGGGACTTGAGAATTTTGAGAAATGCTTCAATGCAGAGCTGCCATCATTAGGTGTCTTATTGGGGGCATGACCTGGGTTTAACCTTGCCGAGCTCTGTTTTCTCATCTGCAAAACGGGAGTTGAGGGGGATGCTTGGTCTCCTGCCTATAGGTTTTGATGTGAGGTAAAGAGTGTGGGAGAGCTTCGGAACCCATAAGCCCTTTACAGATGCCCGGGGTTGTTAAGGGCGTCAAGGTTCTGTTGATTGTAGTGTGTTCCTGATAATAACAAAGGTGCTGGTGATGGTAACAGCCCAAGGACGAGTTCTCCAGGGGTAGGGCTGCACCTTCTGTGTCACCCTCCACTTGTTCCCTGCGCAAACACACGTGAGGGACTCAGGGGCACAATTGCACACATGCACTTGAACCAATTCTGGGCCAGCCTCGCCTGTAGGGCTAGAGAAGCTGCTACACAGAAGCAGGGAGAACTGTTCCTCCCCGGTGACCAGCTGAGTGTCCAGTGCCCTGTAGGTGCTCAATCGATGCTGACTCGTTGGTTGAATAAATGAACGGCTGGATGAGGCATATTTGCTGTTACCAATGCAGTCCCCTGGGAGAATCTTCTGTTACCCATGTTCATAGAAAAGTGCTCCTTTCTCTCCACCTGCCTATCCTTCTCTTGAATCTATATATTTTTAATCACTTTTGGGGAATATGGTAGTTATTACAAATGATTGATTGGCTGATCTTTTATTTTGCTCCTTTTTCTGCGAGTGGAAGCCAAGCCCTTGAAAAGAATGATCAAAATAAAACATACGGCTTGTTACGATGCGCTCTGAAGAGCAGTCATGATAATTAGCTCTCTGTATGTCCTGAGAATTCTGAATTAATTCCTCAATTTTTTAACTTTCATTTTTAAAATTTTATATATATATATATAAAAGATATATATTTGTAAAATATAGAGAGAGGTATAATTGACATACATTCTATTAGTTTCACGTGTATGCCATAATGATTTGATATTTGCATATACTGTGAAATGGTCACAATAGTCTAGTTATCTGTCACCACACAGAGTTACAAAATTTTTTTCTTTATTTTTCTTGTGATGAGGACTTTTAAGATTTACTCTCTTGGCGACTTTCAAAATATACGATATGGTATTATTAGCTGTAGTCGCTATGCTGTACATGACGTCTCTATGACTTAATTATTTTATAACCAGAAGTTTGTACCTTTTGACCCCTTTCAGCTATTTCACTCCCCCACCCATCACCCCTCCCCTTCTGGCAATTACCTATCTTTTCTCCACGTCTAGGAGCTCGGTTTTATTTTTTTTTTAGATTTCACATGTAAGTGAGATCTTACAGTATTTGTCTTTCTCTGTTTGACTTATTTCACTTAGCATAATGCCTTCAGGGTCTATCTATGTTATTGCAAATGGCAAGAGTCCATTCTTTTTTATGGCTGAATAGTATCCCATTATATATATATGATAATTATATGTAATATTATATTACATATAATATATATACTATAATTTATAATTATCAATCTATGATTATATAATAGTATCCCATTATATATGTATATATAAATATATCACATTTTCTCTATCCATTCATTCACTAATGGACACTTAGGTTGTTTCCATATCTTGGTTATTGCAAATAATGTTGCAATGAGCATGGGTGGGGGGGAGAGATAGCTCTTCGAGTTAGTGTTTTCATTTTCTTCAGATAAATACCCAGAAGTGGAATTGTTGGATTACATGGTATTTCTACTTTTACATTTTTTGAGGGTCCTCTGTACTGTTTTCCAGAGTAGCTGCACCAATTTACATCGCCACCAACAGTGTAGGAGGGTTCCCTTTGCTCCATATCCTTGCCAACACTTGTTATTTCTTGACTTACTGATACTAGGCCATTCTAACAGGGGTGAGGTGATATTCCATTGTGGTTTTGATTTGCATTTCCCTGATGACTAGTGATGTTGACCATCTTTTCATGTGCCTATTGGCCATTTGTGTCTTCTTTGGGGAAAATGTCTATTCAGATCCTCTGCCCATTTTAAAATCAGATTGAATTTTTTGCCATTGACTTATAGGAGTTCTTTATATATTTTGGATATTAACCCTTTATCAGATACATAGTTTGCAAATATTTTCTTCTATTCATTAGGTTGCCTTTTTGCTCCTCTCTTCTATAGAAAAATTGTTCATTCATTCTTGCCAATGTTTGTGACGGTTTTAAAAATGGCCTCCTTTTTGATCCTCCTTCCATTGTCCCTCCCTCATGGATCTGGGCAGCAAGTGACTGCTTTGCCCAGAAGCCCAGGCCGTACAGGGACAGTGATCTGGGTGGCACAGTCCCAGGTCATCCAAACCTTCAATCATCACAGCTGAGATGCCAGATGTGTGAACGATGAAGCCCCACATCTGTTCTTTTCACCCTGGCCTAGGCTTCCAGCTGAATCCCAAATACTGTGGAGAGGGGACAGACTATTCCTTCTGTGCCTGCTGAATGCTTGACCACAGACTCCGTGAGCCTGATAAAATGGTGGGGTTTTATCGGACTACGGTACTATGGTTGCGGTGATTTGCAATAGCAGTTGGAATGTTGGTAGCTTGTCTGACTTCTACCGTAAGATATAAACTGTCTCAGGGCAGAATCCATGTCTGGTTTGCTCTATCAGATCTGGGGCTAGGGTGAGGTGAACCAGTGCCTAAGGCACAAAATTTAAGGAGGCATTCACTTTCAGTGTACAGGGAGAACAGGGGGAGCCCCTGAGAATGAGTGCCTTCTTAAATTTAGTGCCTTAGGCATCGCCCCAGTCTTGGTCCTTATCTCTAGAGACTAGCAGAGTGCCTGGCCCGCAGTAGGCACCCAACAATTATTGAATAGATGAATGAATGAATGAATGAAGGAATGAATGAAATGGACCCTGAAATGATATCCTCCTTAGAGTAGTAATGGAAAGAATAGCCACTAGATTTGGAATCAGATGGACACAGGCTTAAATCCCAGTGTTGCTGCTCATTAGCCATGGAACCTTGAGTAAGTCATTTGGCTTCTCTGAGCCTGTGGGTAATGACACCTTCCCGGAGGTTATTGTGAAGAGTAAATGAGATTACATGTATGTAAAGTGCCTGGCATGGGTGGGCCCTCGATACACGTTATATTTCCCTTCTGTTCCCTCTTGCCCTAAAGTAGGCAACAACTCAGTATTTTCACTAGACCACACCATGGGAACTCTGCTGTGCAACATTCCCCAACTGCAGGGAGTCATGGTTTAGGAAACCCCAATTTTGCCCCATTAGGAGGTTTTTCATTGGTTTGCCTTTTTTTTTTTTAAGTGAAAGGCAATATGCATAGTAGTTAGAGTCACAGGAGTAGGAGAGATAGCTAGGTTTGAGTTGAAATCCTGGCTCTGACTTTTATGTAACTTGACTAAAGCCAGTCAACCTGAACCTCAGTCTCCTCACATAGCAGCCTCAAGTAAGTAAAATCCCAGTGGCTTAACAAAATAGAGATTTACTTTACAACCATATTGTCGTCCAGCGCAGGAATATTTGGCAGGTGGCCTTTCACCTGCAACATGTTTCACTAACCCAAGCTCTTTCCATTTTATGGCTCTACCATCCTCTAGACCTTGGGGTGATTGGCTAGATCCTCTGCATCTCTTGTGAGAAGACAGAGCATTGCAGGGAAGGCTTTTTATAGGCATGGCCAGAACTGCACACGCTACCCTCTCTTGCATTCCATTGGGCAGAACTCAGTCACATGGTTACACCCAACTGCCAGGGGAATCTGGGAAATGTGGTCTAGCCAGGCACCCAGGAGGAACAGGATAATACACAGCAATCTCTGCAGCATTTCATAGTTCAATGAAACACATTTCTGACGGGGTCGTTGGGAGATTTAAATAGGACAATATATACTGGGTGGCCTAAATGGCAGCTATTTGGGTCACCATTCACAGCATCATAGTCATTCATTCTTGACTGTGCGATACACCAGAACAGGGCAGAAACACACCACCAGAGTATGCTAGGGTGACTTTGCTTCCTGGAGCCAGGGAAAGATACCTTTATTCTATTATCAGTAAACATGGGGTGCATCCTAGGCTGGGGTCCATGGGAGATGAAAATAAACAAAAGCTGATCTTTGTGCTCAGAAAGCTGATTCTCACTTAGTGTGGGTGATGGACTTGGGTGGGTGCTCAGAATACAAGTAAAACGTGTTAAGTGTCAGGAAGGAAATATGACTTAATTTTAGCTACGGTGATGGGGGAAGCCATTTGGAGGATGCGATATTTGAGTTACACCGTGAAGATTTCCAAAGGGTGAGATGACAAGAGGAGGCATTCTAAGGGAAAGGTCCAGAGTGAAGAAGACACGGACAGAAGAAAGATCAGAGACAGTTTGGGGAGGAGAAAACAATTCAGGTGGTGGCAATGTAGTGTGTGGATATTGTGAGAAGTAATGTGGTTATGGCAGGCGGGAACATACACAGTGGGTGTGCAAGCCGTGACGAGCGCGGCTGGCGGTGTTCCATGGGCAATGGGGAGCTATCAACAGTTTATGGATCACAGCAGTGTGACTGTGATTATGCCACTGGGCAAAGTTTCTCACAGCTATCATTTTGTCCTTATCTCATCCCCGAGAGCTAGGTGAGACAGGTACTATATTTTCATTTACAGATGAAGAAACAGACCCAAAACTGCCCAGCCCTCTATCACAGAGTTAAAATAATTTCATCTGTAAAGTCAGTGGGTTGTACTGGAGGCTCTTTAACATCCCCCCCATTCTGTATCAGTCAGGTTTTCACTCAACAACGCTGCATAACAAATGGCTCCCAAGTCTCAGTAGCTTACAGAAACAAATATATATATATTTTTAGTTCGTGGTTATATGAGTTGGCCAAAGCAGCTCACTTCAGGCTGTGGGTTGACTGGGCTTGGCTGCAGGCACTGGGTTAGGTCTAGGTTTGCCCCATGTGTTTCTTATCCTTCTTGGATAAGAAGGCTAATAAGTGGCTTCTCAGGGCAGATCTTTTCCTGGCATACGGCAGAGACAAAAGATGACAAGCCAGGGGCACGTATGCATATAGTCCTATTAATGCTGTGTCTGCATTACCTAAATCAATGTTTCAGCCCAACCTTAAGGGGCAGAGAAGTAAGGGGCTCCCTGTGAAACCACAGAAGGGAGATTATAATCCTAGAGAAGGGAGAGAGAGAGGAGAATTGGGGAAGATACTCTCTTTGATCACTGTCACTGTTCATGCACCATGACTCCAAGTGGGAGAGCCCATCGTTCCACCACATAGCTCAGGAATTGGGGGCAATAATCAAGAATGAACTGCTGTATAAGTGGAAATGTGGTGGATTCCCATTATACACATTTGACTTATGAGAACTTGGCAACAACATAGAGAGTGACAGAAAGTGCGTGCAATGTAAATGGTGTTGCTGATTGCATTTCCCTGTGTGAGCCCGTGTTCCCTGGGTCAGAGGGTGCCCCTAGTGTGAGCAGCCCACCACACCGAAGGTGGGAGCCAGCACCCTTCCCTGCGCCTGAAGAAACAGCAATCTCTTCCTGTGGGAGGAAAGGAGGGAAAGTAGATTGTGCTGGGTTTATTGAAACAAAGCACTACTGCACACTTTGAGGATGATTTCAGAGATTTTCATGGTGACAAAGACCACGGTGGAAGCCTTGCTGTGTGCTGGGATCTGGGCAGAAGTTGGCAGTTAATCACAAAAAATCAGCTAAAACAAGGAATCTTTATAAAACAACAGAAGCACATATTCACTAAATACTTTTTATAATTCAAACATGATAAATGTCCATTTTCTTTGCCAGTCTTTTGATGCAGGACCAAGGTTTTGTGGGGGTATGCTCTTTCCATTTCCAGCTTCTCTTTCTTGCCCAAGCCAGCAACACATCACTTCTAATTTCCAGTTGTGGTTTTTTTTTTCATGAAGTGAAATCTTAAAGACACTTGCTGAACAATCAGAATGCAAGACTCCTTGAGGATTTTTAGGTTTTATTCCCTCCAATCTTGTATATTGTCTCACTTGCACTTACTACATTTCCTCTCAATTTTATGGAGGGATAATTTACATATAACAAACGGCCTTTAGTTACAATGCACAGTTCAATGAGTTTTTACAGTTGCATAGTTTTTCAAAGCTGTGAAACCACCATCAAGATATAATGCATTTCCATCACCCCGAAAAGATTCCTTAATTTTAAGATTTTTTTTTTTTTTTAGCAATTTGCCTTTATCTTTCCAAAGCATTCATTTAGTTTTCATAGAAACCACAATGCTGGGGCGCCTGGGTGGCTCAGTCGTTAAGCATCTGCCTTCAGTTCAGGTCAGGATCCCAGGGTCTTGGGATCGAGTCCTGCATCGGGCTTCCTGCTCGGCAGGAAGCCTGCTTCTCCCTCTCCCACTCCCCCTGCTTGTGTTCCCTCTCTCGTTGTGTCTCTCTCTGTCAAATAAATAAATAAAATCTTTAAAATAAAAAAAAAGAAACCACAATGCTCTATTTTCTTCTATTTCGCTGATTACTATACTTTTTAATTAAAGTGGATGATTGCAATGTAGCGGCAGAAACAGGTTTGGGTACAAACCAGGTAGCCTCGTGGTAAGCATTAGCCTCAGCCAGAGAAGCAGACATGCATGGATGCACCAGAGAGTAGCTTAGTCATCCTGAGCATTCAGAGGGCCACAGGCATATGTACTGTGGAACAGGATGTTTTCCAGAGGGCAAGAGGAGTAGCCAATGGGTCAGAGGCAGTTAGGGCAGGCCAACTGGGGAGTCTTGTCTTGGTGCAGCCACATACTGTTGTTCAGTTTGCATACTACACAAGATGCCAGTTTATGGGCTAAGCAGGTGCTAAAATCCTGCTTGAGCTTCTCTTTCCAAGCCTTGTGCTCTGCTGCAGATAATTCTGTCAAGAGAATGCATCTTTTTTCTAGTTCAGAAAGAAGTAGGTGCTGGCTTCAGCAGCACATATACTAAAAATTGGAAAGAAGTAGAGTGGGCGCCTTTCTCTAATTCATGCTGAGGCCCTATAGAGGCTTGCAGCTGTTCTACCCCCCTCCATCAGTGACTTTGACCTTAACATTGATCTTAGAACTGGCCAGCAAAGATGAAGCTTCACTGTATCATCATGGTCATCCTCTGCAAACCTAACATCACAACGCATGGGCTACCTCAACATCACTTCATGTCCTCGCAATGACCCATTTCCAATGCCACGGTGTGTTCAGGCTTCTGGAGTTATCCTTTCGGAGCAGTGACTTCCCCAGCTCAGGTCAGGATACTGCCTGATTTGGGGACTCTCTGGGACCCTGGCTCCCTTCTGATGGGGGTTGTAAGCTCTACAATAGAGTGCTATAGTCTCCCAGTTAAATTTGACTCCAGGAGATTCTGCAAGGTTCAGCCCCAGATCAAGGTTTTATTCATCAGAGCCCTGTTGTCTTGATAAACCTGCTGCATCTTAATTCTTTTTTTGTGGTTCATATTTATTTCCAGCTTCTGACCCTGAATGTTTTCTGGATGTAGCATTCTCATCTGCACTGTGGAGAGGAAAAGAAGAGGGACCGAGAACCCTGCCCTAATCTCCCGTGTTAGGGCAATGTCTTCATTTAAGTGTTAGCCAGAATTTCTTCAGTTAATTCATATTGCCTGAAGCAGAAAAGGGAACCAATAATCAGCTCAGTCATTGGGAGCCCAAGTGTGAACTTCAGGCATAGCTGGATCCAGGGGCTCAGGGGTTGTCAGCAGGACTCAGTTGTCTTCATTGTGCTTTCCTGTGAATTGCTTCTTCTCAGGCAGGCTCTTTCCTCCTGGTGGCAAAGTGACGGACCACCAGCAGTACAAGGTCCTTCTGCTTAAAACCCCAGTGGGAAACTGCACGGTCTTTGGAAGGGTTCTGAAAAATAAATCCAGAGAAGGGCTCTGATTGGCCAGTTTGGATCATGTGTCCATCTGAATGGACTGAGTGGGATTATTTCAGAATGGGGGTGGGGTTGTCCCTAAAGAGATGTTGTCTGAGAGAAACAATAATGCCCACTGCCCTCACAATACACGGGGTGCATGGACACACACACACACACACACACACACACACACACACACAGAGATACACACATATACACATACATGGATATACACTATACTTGGCCAGGAGATTTTAAGCTCTTGAATTTATGCAAACATACACATTAATTGGGATTATTAATTGTATTTACTGCAAACAAATGTCTCACCCTCTTACAGACTAGCACCAATAGGGAAGATTGGCTTTGCCATTTGAAACGTCCAACTGTTACCTTCTTTCAGAAATCAAAAGCCAAATTATCTTCCTTTTATTAATCATCTCTTTTCTTACAAGATTTCACCTTCTGTTTTTCTGCACTTTACAAGGAGACGGTGTGTTTTTATGCTGTGTGTAGATCCCAGCGGTTAATGGAATCCTTTGATTCTTAAGTAAAAGTGAGTTCTGCATGTGCAGAGGAGGCGCCAATAGGCTGGGGACGGTACCTTTAGGTTCATGCCTTCCCCCAGCGTTGGATCGGAAGGGTTGGACTGAAACTTTAAACATTTTGAGCAACACCTAGAATATGTATAATTTATAAGCCACACACCGTTGGCTGTCAGATAGGCGATTGATCTGACTCGGATCTTGTTAATTATCTTCCACATACATTACGCCTTAACAGATCTTCAGTATACTGTGTATCAATATTAATAAGATTATAAAACACTATTGATAATTAGGAACAGAAGACACCAGGCCTTTGATTCTAGCTGTTACAAATGCCCCTGCCTCTCTCTAGATTAGAAAGCGGCCACTTTCCATTTAATAATATCAGATCAGAACATCCATGTCCTAAAGTGGGTTATTAGGAGATGGCTAAGGTTTGCACTGAGATGTGAGGGGCTATTTGAAAATGAGTATGGGATCATCACTGACGTGTGAGAAATTTGTGTCACCTGTCTACAGGAGGCCTGACAGGGTGGGAGGAGTTTAGGTGGGGGAGCTGTGCCCTCTTTGATCAGCCAAATTCCTCATTTTCTTTGTCTGGAAAAATCAGATTGGTTTGGTTTTGCAGGATTTTCACCAGGATGGCACTTTATCTTGATTTCTTCAGCTGGATGAAAGGGGCCCCACTGGGAAGACAGAGAAGATGCTGGTGAGGTTCAAGGCAAATTTCAAGCCCATCCCATTTTGGATGGCACTTTATTTTCTATTTTCTCTCTTCGGAAGATCCTCATCTTTTATGTTTTTGTTGGGTTCACATACTCATTAACATCAAACAGGCAGATCTGCTACCAACTAGGAAAACACAAGCAATTACACATATAAATAGAAAGCACTGAAGCTCAGGTGCTGGGGCCAGGGCTCCTCCTTGGGGGTCTCTCACCTGACATGCGAGCGGCTGGAGGGAAGGACGCAGACAGGACACACGGAGAGCCTACTACCAGCCTGTCCTAATGGGCGTGATCAGAGAGTTGTGACTCCCAGGCTTGGGTGTGCATAAGAATCACTGCGGGCATCTATTAAAGACTCATAATCGTTGGGCATCTGTGTGTTTAAAAAAACTCCCCAGGGATTCTGAAACAAAATTGGACTTTTAGTCCAGCTAGTTTTATCATTTATGATTCTATCACTTGCAAATGCTAGAAAACTCTATCCAAACTGTTTTAATAAAAGAATGGCATTTCACTGGCTCTTGTCACAGTCGGAAAATAATCTGGCTTCTGATGGAGCCGGAGACACAGCTCAGACCATATTTCCATTTCTCAGCGCCAGCTCTCTGGTTTAGCTCCCTTCTCAGGCAAACTCTTCACAAGATCACAAGACGGCTGCCGTGGTTCCTGACCTCAGACCCTCTAACCCCACCATCAGAGACTCTCTGCATCTCTTCCATAAACCTCCATAAGGAGACAAACTTGTCTCTCTTACCGAGCCCCAGGAACTGGTTGTCAACGTCTCTGGCTCTGAGTTTGTTACCTGTGCCTACCTGAACCAGTCATTCTGACTACGGGTGGATCAGGCTTATTAGGCTTAAACCTCTTAACCTGTGTGTGAATTAAGCTTACCCTAACCACACAGCTGAGAGTGGAGGAGAGCTGCTTTCATGCTTCCCAGAAGGAGGGAAAATCGATCCTGCAAAGTCAAGCACAGAGGTCCACCATCCGCATCTTCCGAGTGACACTGGCGTGCCCCGAAGTTGCCCCCTTTGATTCGTATTTCACCTTCTGGAAGCCTCTGCTTGAATAATTGCAGTCTCAGAGAGCTTACTGCTTGTACCCTCTGCCCCTTTAATCTTCAAACAATGGCCTAGAATAAGCCATTTGGAGTTCCATCTTAAAGATGCATAAAGCATTATTAAAAATGGTCCCTCAGCATATTCGCTTTGGGTATTCAGCACTTGGTATCCAGCTGTCATAGTTACCTCCTCTGATAACCCGATCTGGACACTCATTTGTGGACCACTCAGTGGACAGTATTGTCAAGAAATAGTCTTCCAGCAATCAAATTAGTTTTTTTCCATCAATAATAAAAAACCCACCATGTTCTAGTTTCAGAGATGTGTTTATTTATTACTAACTTTCTCCCAAAGAGGGGTTTAAGGTGACTTACAAATATATATACCCAGTTAATACAATGAAACACAGATAAAGACATGAGAGCAAGAGAAGAGAGAAATAGGGTACAATAATGAGAGGATGTCAGAGGCAAAGTTTGCATGTTGCAAGAATTAGCAATATTACTACAGGAGGTTTTATTTTATTTTAAGATTTATTTATTTATTTTAGAGAGAGAGAGAGAGTGTGTGCAAGTGGGGGGAGGGGCAGATGGAGAGAGAGAATCCCAAGCAGACTCCCCGATGAGCTCAGAGCCCGATGCAGGGCTTTACCCAGGGCTTGATCCCACAACCCTGAGATCATGACCTGAGCCAAAAACAAGAGTCAGATGCTCAACCGACCGAGCCCCATTACAGGTGGTTTTAAATGTAAACTTCCTGGTAACTAAAGCAAAGAGGTAACCACGCTGAGTTATAAGATTCACCTTGTCAGGGAGAAGGACGTATCAGTTAAGGACTCAGGCAGCCTAAGACTAAGTTTGGGTTCCTTTTCATCCTAGCTTTATGGCTCTGGATACCCTATTTACCAGCTCTTGGCCTCAATTTTATCAGCCTGAAAAGATGAGGTTAATATTCTAGGAGTCCATACTGGCATAAATAAATAAATATGTAAACAAAAAGGAGAGGAAGAAGGATCTTCCTTGGAGTAGAATTCCAATCCTCAGGATAGAAGAAAATATATAGAGAATCCATTTTTGGCAACATCACAGTAGTAATTGTTTTCAAGCAAAGATCATCAATGGATGCTAAAATGAGACAGCCAAAGTATGATAAAAACTGGGATATTTATAAAGCCTCAAAGTACCTCTCCATATGATATATTTTTTAAAGTTTTATTTATGTAAATAATCTTTACACCCAACCTGGGGCTTGAACTCATGGTCCAGAGATCAAGAGTCGCATGCTCCTCTGACTGAGCCAGCCAGGTGCCCCTCCCTACATGATATTTTTTTAATTACAGAGGGAAAAATAGTAGCTTTACAGTAGCAAAACCTGGCAGATACCATGTCACCTAGTGACCAAAGTTGACATTCCCAATAATGAGATATATTGACGTCATACATTGAAAGGGGCATAGCATTTCATGGTATTCTTGCCCAAAAGACATAACCTGGATCTAATCTTGAAACACCACACCAATCCAGATGGAGGGATATTCTACAAATAACAGGCCAAGAGTCTTCAAGAAAAGTATTAAGTCTCCAACCTAATGTGAGTTTCATTTGTATCTTTTTCTCACCTTACATGTGTTACAACTGTGTCAGCATTAGCTTCATTGTAACTAAAAAAAAAAAAAAAGTCCATAAAAGACAAAGAAAGAAGGAGGAACGGCCTCAGACGAAAGGAAGGCAGACACATGACAACGAAACCCAACATGAGATCCTGGATTCTGTACCAGAAAAAGTACAGTAGTGGTATCATTGGTGAAATTTGAATAAGGTTTGTAGATTAGTTAGTGGGATTACATCAATGTTAAAGTCCTCGCGTTGACTATTTTGTTATGGTTACTCAAGATGTTAACATTGGGGGGTATTGGGTAGAAGATACGGGGGGATTCTTTATACTAATTTTGCAACTCTGCTGTAAGTCTGAATTTATTTCAAAATGAAAAGTTAAAAAAAATGTAAGGTGGGGGTTGGTTAATAGTAGATGACCCTGAAGAGTGTTGTGAGGGTGATAAACACAGACAGGGCTTCGATTCATTCTTAGAGCAGCGAGAGCTTCGTCCACATTCACTCTTGTGAAAGTTATTATCTGTTGGAACTCTGCAGGGCATGCAGGTGAATTATTCATGGCTGCACCCTCAAGGAGCCAGTGAGGATGACTGGCAGGTATGCAAACAACCAGGCCATAATTATAAGCGCTAACAGAGGTCAACACAAAACATTTCAGACCCTTTTCTTCTGCTCAGGTGGGAAGTGCCCAGCATTAGGACAGAGGAGTTTGCTTCAGGCCAGACACCCAGAGTTGCCCTCAGATTCGACATCCCTTCACCCCCCACCGGCGGGTGCTGAAAGCCAGCACTTTGGGACCAGTGAATTCTTTTATGCGGATGGTTAACACGATGAGAAAACTTGAGGCCGTGGGTAGGGAACTGTTAGCGGCAGGCTACGTCTAGGGCGTGGATGTCTTTACCGCCTTGATTTCTGGGTGTGGTTTCCGGGGGCCATGTGGGACAGGTGGCTGAGGGCTGGGGCTCACTGTGCACTCTGGAATGAAGGCATGAATGAGTGAGAATCATCACCATACTCATGTCCTAAATCCAACGCTTTTACCAAGGCCATGACTAGAGATCTGTGCCTCGGAAGGGAAAGACCGGGAAGGGAGCAGGGAGAGGTGACAAACGCTGGTGTGAATGAGTTTTGACAGGCGAGGGAGCTGTAAACCCTTCCCGCATCAATTCCTGGAGGTGGGGGTGGGGGGTCCAGGAGGGCTTGGCAGGAAGAGGGGCCTAGTTGGATGGGTTGGAATCCTTTCTTTGTTCACTCGAGCTGGGAAGTGATGGAACATTTCACAGTATCCCACATACCTTGCAAGGTCTTGTCGTAGCTCCCCGGGAATCACGAAGCCCTAGAAATGTATGCCGAATTTGGGGGCATTTTCTCTCCTACAGAGAGGAAAATTTTAATATGCTTTTAATGTCATTCTTCAAGGGCTATGTGACTCTTGCTCGCAAGAAGTTAAGATACAGGACCTACCTTAGAGGGAAAAAGGCCAAAAATTAATCTAACTGGTCAGTTGTGATGGAAGCTGCTGCTGCTGCTGCTGCTGCTGCTTCTTTAAGATTTATTTATTTATTTAAGAGAGAGAGGGCAAGTGAATGAGCAGGAGGGAAAGGCAGAGGGAGAGGGAAAGAGCATCCCAAGCAGACACCGAGCTGTGTGGGGAGCCTAATGCAGGGCTCAATCTCATACCCCTGAGATCATGACCCCAAGAGTTGGATGCTTCACCGACTGCACCACCCAGGCACCCCGTGGAGGAAGCTTCTTACACAGTTTATTCTGGGTCCTGTTCTTTCTATAGTTAAGCCTACAGGCTAGCACAGAACCCACAGTTAAAGGGTTTGGCAGAGGAGAGGTTTTGATGGATAGTGAGGACAAGAGGGAAGATTGTCTAAAATCTTAGAAACTCCAGTCTCTCTGTAGTGACAGACGTTAGGATTGCTTGTGTCCCTCAAATCACAAAGGTTCATAGCTTCAGGGTCCTCTGTCCACCCAGATGTCCAGCAGAAGCCTGCACAGCGTTCTCTCTGCCACCTCACCCCCAGCACTGATACTGATCTTGCCTAGGTCACAAATGTTGCCCAATCCAATGGACACTTTTTGTCCTTGTCTTGTTTGACATGTTCATATCATCAGGCACTGTTGTGTTTGCTCCCTTATTTTCAAACTACTCTTCCCTTGGCACTTGCTAGAATGAGTCATTGAAAATAACAAAAAGCTCAGCTCAAGCTCGCTTAAACAACAAAGGGGATTTATCAGCTCCTGAGTCAGTCAAAAGATCAATGGCAAGTGGACTTCAGGTACAGTTTGATTAGGGCACTGGCTCTGCAATACTCTACAGTGTATTGGCTTTGTCTTTAGTCTGTTTTCCCTGATGATTGTATAATGGCTTCCAACAACAAATAAAGCTTTGTAGGTCATATCCAAGGGGAAAAAAAGAATCTTTATCTTTGCTGTAATTAGACTGTCCTGAACCAATTGCTATGGCCAGGAGAATGCCATTTGCTGTTTGCCTTAAGTCTGGGCCACTTCACCCAATTACTATCACAAGGGACTGAAATTACCCCTGTAGCTAGGGATGAGGGGGACCCCATCTAAAGTACAAGGCTGAGGAGCAGAACAGATGTGGGAGAGATGATCGTAATGTCCCACATTCCATAGCTCTTCTTGTTTCTATTTCACATCGGTTCCTTATCAGTCCTGCAACGCCTCCTCCTCTTCTAACTCATCTTCTAAATGCCTGACCTGTGTGGAACCTCCCATCATAACCGTTCTTGAGTTCCTTGTACTTATCCTATCAGATTACTCACCATGTTTCATTCATTTACTGATAACTCACTTCCCCGTCAGTCTAAAGTCCATGAGGGTAGAGTACATGTGTGTACTGTTCACCTTGTCATGTGTTACGAGGTCTGTAGCATAGACCAGGCTCCAAACATTTGTGTTCAATAAGGACTTGAGTACCCACTATTTAAGAGATTTCCTTACTGAAGTTGGTAATACACCTACATCAGAGCCCTTGTGAGCGATGCCTTTGAGTTGTACAGGGCAAAGCCTGTGTGCCCAGACATGGCAGCCCGGGTAGAGTGGATGATTTCCAAAGAATGGAGGAAGACATCCAATCCCAGCAAATACAGCTATCCCCAGAAAAACTGTCCCTCACCAGCCACATCTTTCCTAAAATCACCAAACAGCAATACTCCTGGGGTTTAGTTCTATAGTTAGGATCAATGGTCAAAAATACAGGTTGGCCAGCACTCTCCACTAGGAAAGAGCCAACCTTCAAGGATGTGAAATGATTATGACAATAGACAATTCTAAGGTAATTCGTCACCATCAATGTAGAAAACATTCTGTCTTTTCAAAGGCATTTATTTGCATGAAAGATGGCATGTGCTTTGGGAGGAATTCCTGGAGTCTCTTGGTGGAGGCAGATCCAGTAAGTGATAAGTGACTTTATACAAAAAGGCTAATTCGGGGGAATGATTCACTTTACAAAATAATGCTTCACTTTACAAAAATATTTCCCTCCAGTGTTTCTTTCTACATCTAGCCCGTATTAGCATGTTAATAACATGAGACCATTTTATAAAAATAGTGATGACCTCATCACTTTTAAGGGGCACTCCTGTGGGGATGATGAACCTAAGGATTGGGCAATGTTTACAGACCAGGGCAAGACTTCAGCTGTTATTGGCAAGGACCCTTTGTCCTCCAACAGATCTATATTCCAGCAACTCAAAGTGTTACCAGCTGAAACTTCCTGAGGCTCCCAGGAGACAGCTGTGGGGCAGGGATGCCATCGTGGATTTCATAAGCGGGAGGGAAATCCCAGGCTCTGAGAGACTGAGTGACTCATCCAAGGTCACCAGCAAGTCAGTGGGCAGGCTTGGGGCCCTCCCTGCTGGCAGCCCTGCCCAAGCGTGCTGCGGATTTTTAAAAGCTCAAAAGTTCCTTCCCCCAGAAGCTCAATTCCCCTCCCCTCGAGTGTGGGCTCAACACTAAGGGATAGAAAACAGAAAGGGAAGTGTAGTAACTTCACAGGAGAGAAATCTCACAAATACCACCTTCCTGAATGTGAACACCAAGGTCAACATCACCAGTAATAAGATAATCGCAGTCATGTGCCCTTGGATACAAGCAGTGAAAGGCACCTCATCTCTACAATATTCTTCTCAAACCCTGTAAACTTCAGTTTAATTATGAGGCAATATCAGTCAACCCCAAATTGAGGGACGTTCTACAAAATACCTGACCACTGCTCTTCAAAAGTGTCGAGGTCATAGAAGTCAAGGAAAGACTAGGGCACTGTCACAGACTGGGGGAGACCAAGGAGACACGAGGCACTAAATGTAATGTGGGATCCTGGATGGGACCCTAGAACAGAAGACTGGCCGTAGGCGGAAAGCTGGGGAAGTCTGAAGAAGTCTGTTGTTTAGTTAATCGTATTGTACCGGTGCGAATATCTTAGTTTTGACAATGTACCGTGGTTATATAAGGAGATAATATTAGAGGAAGCTGGGCAAAAGGTATTTGGGGACTTTGTACTGTCTTTGTAACTCTTCTGTAAATCTAAGATTTTATTTTCAAACAAAGTTTTGTTTTTGTTTTTAAAGTCCAGAGGTGATTGAGATGCTTAATCCTCCATGTCTTTTTCTTTTGGGAAGGGGGTGGTGGCAGAGGGTAGCATCATGGCGGGCTTGCATCTGGCCAGTCTGGAAAGTTTTGGCTTCTTCTGGGGAAAGAGCTGCATCACATTCCCTAGATTCTACAGAATGCCACACCACCCACCCTGTGTTCTGAGATTAGCCCAGCTGCCTGTTGGAGGGCGACAGTGCCCGGGAACGTCAAGGAGGCTCGGCCAGACAGCTGGGACCGCAGAACCAGGGAGGAAAATGAACACAGTCTCTATGGATGCAGAAGTCAGGATGCTTCTCAGACCGATTTTCAAGACTTAGGGAATCTCATGATTCAAGAATATAAAGTTAATCCATCACCATCTATCAATCACACCTATCAATATGCATATACAATGGTCAAAAGGAGAGGAGTGGAGCTCAAGAGTTTCAGGGTTCTATGGGGGGGTGGGTGGGAATCAATGTTTCTTGCCTACTCTGAGAGTCCCTAAAGATGGCCAGCATCAATTTCTTCTTTTCAAGGAATGCACACAGCTCAACCCATCACTGGCTGGGATTTCTTTTCTCTTACCCTTCAATCTGCATTGGCCAGTAGAATACGGCAGAAGTGATGCTGTGCTCGTTCTGGATCTAGCCTTTAAGAGTGTGGCACTTCTGCTTTTTCTCTCAAAGCTCTACACCCCAAGACCACCCTGCTGTGAAGAACCCTAATTTAGCCATGAGGAGAGGCCAGAGAGAGGAACAATGAAGTTCCAGACATGTGAGTGAAAACTTGAACCTTCCAGCCCAGTTCAGCTGATGCCAAAAAAAAAGCAGAAGAATCGCCCTGCTGATCCCATTCAATTCATAGAACCATGGGAAATAACAGAATATCGCTCTTGTAAACCACTAAGGTTTGGGTTGATTTATCATATGGCAATGGATAACTGAAACACTCACCGATGTGCATTTTTTTAAAGATTTTATTTATTTATTTGATAGAGAGAGAGAGAGAGAGAGATCACAGCAGGGGGAGCAACAGAGGGAGAGGGAAAAGTAGGCTCCCTGCTGAGCAGGGAGCCCCGATGTGGGACTTGATCCCAGGATCCTGGGATCATGACCTAAGCTGAAGGCAGACGCTTAATTGACTGAGCCACCTAGGTGCCCTTCACTGATGTGCTTTTTTTTTCTTTTTATTAAACTTTTATACTTGTTCTCATACATTTCAATGCTTCTTTAAACTTAAGAAATCAGAATAAAAGGAAAGGTATGCCTCATTTATATAAAGTTGTGAAATATTTTCGACAGATGTTAAATAAGGAATTGGATATCAGACTGTGTTACTTCTCTGCTCTTAACCCCTATCACCTTCCCATCTCACTCTGGATGAAAGCCATGTTATTCATATGGCTTGCAAGACCCCATATGATCTGTTCCCTACCCCTTGCCTCCCTGACCTCAACCTCTACCACTCATTGCCTTTGATATTCCTTGAGTATGAAGGGCATGGTGCACATCAGGAACTTTGTATTTGCTATTCCTTGTGCCTGGAATGTTCTCCTCCTAGGTTTATTCATGACTTGCTCCTTACTGCCTTCAAGTCTTTACTCAAATGTTACCTTGTTAATGGAGTCTTTCCTAACCTAATTGGAAATTGTTACTCTCCCCTTCCCTGACCCTTTTACCCCTGCCTTGCTTTTTTTTTTTTTTCCCCTCCAAAGCACTTAAGGCCACTTAACATATTATATATTACTATTCAACTTATTTGTGGTCATCGCTCCTCAGGAGAACCTCAGCTCCAAAAAAGAAGTTTTTGCTTGTTTTGTGTACTGCTAGAAACGCAGCCCTTAAAGTAGTCTCCACGTCCAACACGGGGCTTGAACTCACGACCCTGAGGTCAAGACCTGAGTTGAGATCAAGAGTCAGACGCTCAACTGACTGAACCACCCTGGCTGCCCCAAAAACCCAGAACTTAAAACCGTGTGTGGCACAAAGCTGATAGTCATTAAATCTTCGTTGGATGGATGAATGAATTTTTCTAAAACCCAAAGCCTCACATCTGGATGGTTGCAGGCTGATGTGTGAAGGACATCCTCACTTCCTGGCAATGGATGGCATTCCTGTTCAACTCTATTAGACAAGAGGGAACCACAAGAGTGGTTAGAAGAACCTCAAGCCAGAGGTCAGCAAACTTTTTCTCTAAAAAGCCAGAGTAAATATTTTAGGCTGCCTGGGCCACGTGGCCTGTATCACAAATGACTCTGTCATTGTAGTATGAAATCAGCCACGGGCAATGGGTAAACGTATGAGTGTGACTTATGCTCCAATAAAACTGTATTTATGGACACTGAAATTTGAATTTAATTTTATGTGTCACAAAATATTATTTTTTTAAAATCTTTTCAACGATTTAAAATGTAAAAACCATTCTAGGCTTGCAGGTCATATAAAAATAGATGGTGGACCAGATTTGGGCTACAGTTTGCTGACCAGTGCTATTAACAATCTCCAAGTGACTCAAAGTGTGGGAGAGGAATTCAATTTCCAGGGAGACTAGCCAGAATATTATTCATTTTTAAAGGAGTATTATTTGTATATGACTTCATGAATATTCATAGTGATTTTTGCATGCTGGGCACTTTTATAGCCAGTATGCCTGGGTGAGAAAGCACAGGGCAGGAGCCAAGTTAGAAGAAGCAATCTTCAGGCTGGGTATGCCAAATCCACTAACCTCTTCTACTTCCTTCCTCTGAGAAAGAGAGGGCCCCACGTGGGAGGAAGCAATGGTAGGCCATCACAGATGGGGTGGCCCAGGAATCAGACTGATAAAGGTGCTAAGGCTGTGAGTTTGTTTCTCGTGTGGGCCAGTGAGCTCCTGACTGAAGTCCACACCACTGGCCCTGGGCAGCTGTCTCGTGTAGGCTGGACAGGAGGGCCGGGGGCGGGTGGTGTCTCACTCAATGCCTTTCTGACCACAGGAGAGAGGGAGGCATTTTAGTAATCAAAACATCAGCCTTAATGTCTCTGGGCATGGCGCTGGCCCTTTGTGACCTCTGGAGGTGCATTGTGGGAGGGGCGGGGACAAAAGATGACAAGATGTCACTTTGTACTGAAAAGGAGTATTTTAGAAAAAAACTTCAGAACGAAAAATTCCAAACATACACAGAAGTAGAGAACAAAGTAAAATGAGCCCCCAGGTACCCAATCACCCAGCTTCAAGGGCTGTCAACTCTGAGCCAGACCTGTTTCATCTGTAGCCCAACCCCTAGATGAGTGGAGTAAATTCCAGATATCATGTCATCTCATTAGGTGAAGGCTATTTTAATTACACAGGAATTCATTATTTAGAATTCCAAAACTACTCAAAATTCATTTAGAAAAATGAAAAAACAGAAAAGAAAAGCAATAAAAATAATCCACGCTTTTACCAACAAGTAATCATTGTTAACTGTTTCTCCTTCCACATTTTAAAAAACAAAAAAGTATCTTACTATAGATAGCCTTTGGAACTTGATTTTGCCCTTTCTTGACAGAGCTATGGCAATCTTTCCATGCTAATAAATATACACCTGCCTTATAGTTCTTTTTGTTGTTTTTGGGGTTGGGTGCAGTATACTTTATTGATGGTACATGACAGGGTAGGGCTCCCCAAGCCCCTCCCCTTCTTCAGGGGGTCTGGGATGGAAACTGTGGAGGTTGGGGGATTCTCAGGGTGTTGGGGGATGAGTTGGGGCAAGGACTTCCCAGCAGCCGAAGGCTTCTCTCTTCCTCTTGCTCTCACCAGGGCTGGTGGTCCAGGGGGCTCTTACTTCTTGGAGGCCATATGGACCCTAAGGTTGTTGTAGCCAAATTCATTGTCATACCAAGAAATGAGCTTGACAAAGTGGTCACTGAGAGCAATGCCAGCTCCAGCATCGAAGGTGGGAGAGTGGGTGTCACTATTAAAGTCACAGGAGACCACTTGGTCCTCAGTGTACCCCAGGATGCCCTTGAGGGGAACCCTCCAATGCCTGCTTCAACACCTTCTTGATGTCATCATGTTTGGCAGCTTTCTCCAGACAGCAGGTCAGATCCATGACTGACATATCGGGTGTGGGGACATGGAAGGCCATGCCAGTGAGCTTCCCATTCAGCTCAGTGATGATCTTGTCTACAGCTTTGGTGGAACCAGTAGAAGCAGGGATGATGTTCTGAGCAGCCCCTCGGTCATCATGCCACAGCTTCCCAGAGGGGCCGTCCATGGTCTGGGTGGCAGTGGTGGCACGGACTGTGGTCACAAGTCTCTCCACAATGCTGAAGTTGTTATGGATGACTTTGGCCAGAGGGGCCAAGCAGCTGGTGGTGCAGGAGGCATTGCTGACAATCTTGAGGGAGCTGTCATACTGTCTTGGTTCACGCGCATCACAAACATGGGGGCATCAGCAGGAGGGGCAGAGATGATGACCCTCTTGACCCTACCCTTCAAGTGAGCCCCAGCCTTCTCCATGGTGGTGAAGACCCCAGTGGACTCCACAACATACTCAGCACCAGCATCACCCCATTTGATGTTGGCAAGATCTCACTCCTAGAAGATGGAGATGGGCTTTCCATTGATGACAAGTTTCCCATTCTCATCCTTGACTGTGCTGTGGAGTTTGTGGTGGGTGTAATCGTAACAGAACATGTGGATGTGGACCATGTAGTTGAGGTCAGTGAAGGGGTCACTGATGGCAACAATATCCACTTTGTTGGATTTAAATGTGGCCCTGGTGACCAGGTGCCTGATATGGTCAAATCCATTTACTCTGACCTTCACCATCATGTCTCAGGGATGCGGCTGGCATTGCACCAGAAGAGATGACTATCTGTCAGATGGGGAGGAGCAGAGTGCATTATGGTTCTTAATGGCTCTGTCTGTATCCATTATGTGGCTCTTCCTTAGTCTTAAAACCAGGTCCTTATTGGTGTGTATTTAAGTTAATTTAAAATTTTTGCTATTAGAATTAACTTGCATTAAACATTTTTGGCCAGATATCTTGTACGCTTGTTTGATCATTTCCTTTGGATAAATTACTAGCATTCCTAGGGCATAGGGCACCCACGTATTTAAAGATTTTTTTAAAGATTTTATTTATTTATTTTAGAGTTAGAGAAAGAGCATGCAAGTAGGGAGAGGTGCAGAGGGAGAGAGAAGGGAGAATCTCAAGCAGACTCCCCACTGAGCACAGAGCCAGACAAGGGGCTCGATCCCACCACCCTGAGAGCATGACTGGAGCCAAAATCTAGAGTCAGACGCCCAACTGACGGAGCCACCCAGGCATCCCTTAATGATTTTTATTCATATTGCCAAGATGCTTTCTAGTAAGGTGATATCGAGGCCATACCAAGTAAACCAGGAATGCATAAGAATGCTCATTTGCCACATCTTTGCCAGCACCAAGTATTAATGTTCTTCTAATCTTTGCCAATTGGATAGGTTGAAAATTGTTTCTTGTCATTTTAATTTGCATTTCTTTGATCATGAGGGAGGCTATTTTGAAAATGTTGGTTGGCCAAGTTTTCAGGTTTATTTTCTAACTTTATTATGGAAAATTTTAAAAACCTAAATGCAGAGACAATCCCTATGTAGCTGTAACCCCACTTCAGCATTTATGATACACAGCCTACCTTGCTTCCCTTATATCATCCTCCTTCCCCTTCACATACATGAATCCACCACATTATTTTAAATCAAATCTCAAACATCATATTCATTATACATTTTCAGTAAGTATATTAAATTTAAAAGGATTATTTTTGTATCATAACCATGATATTATTATCAAACTTAAAAATAACAAATGGGATACCTGGATGGCTCAGTCGGTTGAGGGTCCAACTCTTGGTCTTGGTTTGGGTCTTGATCTCGGGGTCATGGGTTCAGTCCCCACATTGAGCTCCATGCTGGGCGTGGAGTCTACTTAAAATAAATAACAGTGATGTGGTTATTCTGAAATATAGTTCCCACTAGAAAGGCGGGCAAATACTTAGTTCTTTCTTAATTTTGCAGCTTTTGCAAAATGAATTGGTTCCCTAGCCTCTTCCAAAATTATCTGAGAGTTCTCTTATTTTTTTATATTTTAGAATAAAGTTTCTTTCTTTCTTTCTTTTTTTTTTTTTAAGTGAGCTCCACACCCAATGTGGGACTTGAACTCATAACCCTGTGATCGAGAGTCACACCCTCTATCAACTGAGCCAGCCAGGTGCCCCAAGAGTTATTGTAAAGTATCAGTATGAGTTCATGGATCTGGACATGTATGATGTGTTTTGATTCAATACAGTTATTATTATTTTTTATGCTCAAATTTCTCTACCTTTGGTCAGTGGGGAGCCACTTCAAGTTCATGCTGTGTCCTTACGACATCATTATGGAAGTCTTTGACAGCTTTGCTTTCTGATATGACAGATGTTCCACTCTCATTTTGTACCTCGAAAATCATATTGTTAGTATTAATATCGATATTCTTATTTTGAAACTATTTCCAATATATCAAATGAGTATGTTGGTGTTCTTAGGAACCAAGATTTTTACCATCAAAGAAATAAATATATAAAATCAAGTAAGTTAAAATACAGGAATTCGGGGAGCCTGGGTGGCTCAGTTGGTTAAGCGACTGCTTTCGGCTCGGGTCATGATCCTGGAGTCCCGGGATCGAGACCTGCATCGGACTCCCCACTCGGTGGGGAGTCTGCTTCTCTCTCTGACCCTCCCCTCTCTCATGCTCTGTCTCATTCTTTCTCTCTCAAATAAATAAAAAATCTTTGAAAAAATAAATAAAATACAGGAATTCTAGGTTAGAATTGGATATTCACTATAAACTAATGATGTAGTTTCCTTTAAAAAAATATTTTCCAATACTTTCCGTTAAAACACCTAGAACAATGACCAATCTAACCACAAAGAGAACTCCATTTTCCTAGACTGTGTTTTATAAATATCATTTCTCATTAAAACTAGGGGTCTCTGGGTAGAGGTTGATGCCAGGTCTGGGGCAAGAAATTCATATGGGTTTTTGATAGACATTTATGTGAGGACATAGGTGTATGTGGTTTGATATTTTACTTATAGCGATTATCTTCATTTAGTGCTATTGGCACATCAAAATCATATTTTTTTGCAACTGAAAAAGTTACAACTTCAGTATGTATTTACTCTTCTTTTTAGGATTACTTTTGAAATGTTGGTATTGTGTTAACAATCCTCGCTGAAGCAGTGAAATAAAGCCATATATTGAAATGAGAAGTATCGGTGTAGACACTGCAGAGACCACATTGTTGATGGCTAAGCCCTAGTTAATCGTAACCTCAACAATTTATTGTGCAGATAAAGGTTTAACCTGCTGTAAAAGCAGAACTCTCAAAGAAGTCCTGCAAAGCCTGGGTCTCGATATTTACCTATAGAGATAACAATGACTCCGAGGCTGCTTTTTTGCATCAGGTCTGGTTAAGGCATAGTACCACCTTCTATCAGAGTCAGACAGAGTTCTGGAACAGCCTTGGAGGTGTGCTCAGCACCACTGGGATGCCTTGCCTATCCATCTCTGAAATGATGCCTCTTCTCTCAGGTATGTCTTCAGAGACCCTATGAAGCAGCTGTAAGTAAAGAAGGATTGATTATAAACTGTGTGTCATTTCAAGGCAAGAAATGACCATGTGATTCAGTAACCGAGGCAGTTGCCCTCTCTTCTTCATCGGCGGTGGCCTGGTCTGCTTTCTCTGTTCTCCGTTATCCCTTCTTTGAGGCTGTATGATCACCTGTGCTTCTCAGCTGCTTGTTTGTTTCTCTTTTCTTGTTCATGAACTTTCCTGCTTCCTAATCACTTGCCCACGATTCCCTGATGGGTGCCACAAAATGGCAACCTCGATCCCTGCGTCTATGTGACCTCTCGGCTCAGCTCCCCAAAGAGAGCTGATTTGTTCTCAGTGCTTCATATCCAAGTTCCTGGGGGAGAGAACTTGATGAGCTCAGTTTGGATTAATGGCTGGAGGTAGGGTGGAATTGTCTGGTACAAGGGTTTTGTCTCCAGGGTGTCTGTACCTATAGACAGTCCATTAGGAAGAGCCTGTAGGAAGTGGGTGTGGGATAGGGAGGCATGACTCCAGGAAGCTGTCCTGATTCCCTCCAGATTTGACTGTTGGAAACACCTTGGTATTCACCTGGTCACTGGGGCAGGGCTCATTTAATGCACTGTATTTAAATGATCTCTTTATGTGTCTGTTTCATTTGCTTGACCATAAACCCTTAAGGATAGGGGCGCCTGGGTGGCTCAGTCTGTTAAGCATCCAACTCTTGATTTTAGCTCAGGTCATGATCTTGGGGTCATGGGATTGAGCCCCGTGTCGGGTTCTATGCTTAGCACGGAGTCCGCTTATCCCACTCTCTGCCCCCTCCCCTGTTCTTTCTCTCTCTCAAACAAATAAATAAAATCTTAACAACAACAACAGCAACAACAAACTCTTGAGGATGGAGCTATGTATCTATGTACCTTTTTCTCTTGGAGACTGAACAACATGGCAATGAAAGTAAAGGCATTGAAACTACATAGACTAGGGTTCAAATACCAGGGTTGCTGCTTGTTATAGGTGATCCAGGACAAGTGTTCAGCTTCTTTACGTCTCAGTGTCCTCATCCATAAAATGGGGCATCGTGATAGAAAGCCACAGGGTGGTTGGGAATATGACAGAGAGAGCACAGGCCCAGAACTTAGCACAGGCTTGGATATGGGAAAGGTTCCAGAAATGGTGGCTTTTTATTATGCACAACCGTTTGCTGAGGACCAGAAAGATGTTCACTCCTGTGCAAGTCACAGTGGGGAATACAAAGATGAATAAAATATAATCTCACTCTGTAGGAACTCACAACTAGCAGAGGAGGGATGGGTGATAAGAAGCACCTCTACCTTGTGTTTTTCTTTAGTTCTGAAGGCTTCTACCATGAAAGCACCTTTGGCATAGACATCTTTTATTTGGTGGAAGCCTCCCTCCAACGTATAGGAAAACAGAACCCCGACACAGCCATGATATACATCATCCTGCAAGCATTGTCAAGGATTAGAGATGAAAGTCACGGACAACAGAAGATGGGCCGAGTGCAGACAGCGCAGTTAGACAGAGCCCTCCAAAGCCTCACTTTGGTCAGGCAAGGTCCCATGGGACGTCCCATGACATACTGGCCACTTAGGACACTTTTACTCTTTGGGATTATCCTTGACTTTTGCATATAGTGGAGAGGTGGTGAGACTCCCCCAAATCTTCCACAAGGTCCGAACTATCTTGTCCGAAAGGAAAACAACCCAACACTCTTCTTCCCCCATTTTCAGTTTCAAGATTCTGCCTATTCAAAATGAGACTGCCTTTTTCCTGCTTTGCATTCATTAATACATTTAATTTTAGACTTGGGGATGGGGGTGACTGGAGCTGAGGGATATTTTTGTGGTCTCCAGGAGATGACCCCTGGTTCTCGGAGGGGAGACCACAGCCAGGCCTTCCCGAGTCTCCACTTCCCACCCCCATCCCTCACAATGTCTCCTGTGCTCCATCAGCATATGGCTTGGTTGGCTTGCTTTCTGCTTCTTCTGGAAAACAAGTTTTGGCAGGAGTTGACCTCTCCTTTTCCCATCTGGGGGGTCTCCTATGGAGAAGGCCCACTTATCGTGTTCATAGATCCCCAATAACCACTCTGCTTGACTTGGTGGGTACAAGACTTGCTAAGGGCTATCATTACAGCAACCGCAATTTCTAAACCCATTATCAGAACTTTAGAGCTGAGGTCTGGGAAAAGGAGGCAGACCCTGTGAAAGGGAGTCATACCTGGGAAAACAGGACATGTCTGGGCAAATGCGGAGATAAGACGTTGAGCTCTGGGAAAGTAGGGAAAGAAACAATCCATTCTGAGAAAAGCCAAAAATAGTCAAACAAAAACATCTCACCGAAAACAGGCTTCCAATTGTGCATAAAGCTAAATGGGTGAGTCAGGGTCCTGGGGTGGCTCTGGGGCTCCTGAGGAATTGCCAAATGTGAGCACTGACTCTCCAGTAAGTTAACCAGACTTTGCTCTCCCAATTCTAATGACAGTTACCATCTGCTGAGGATGCAGTATGTATGGGGCACCATGCTAAGTGTTTCATCTGTCCTAGATCATCAAACTATGGATACTAAGGTGTCAAAATGTTTTATCTGTCATCCACCCAGCCACGCATCCACCCATCTGTCCATCCAGCGAGCATTTACTGAGCAAGTCTATGTCTACAAGAGGGCAGGGATCAGACGCCAACCTTCCGGCACCCACAGTAGACTGGGGGAGCCCCACGCATCAACAAACAGCCCCCCAGCACAGTGTAATAATATAACAGGAGCTGGTTTTTCCAGGAATCTGCCAAAGGGCCCTCAGTTCCAGCCCCACCTCCCACCTTGTGAGCCAGAAATTAAAACGCATTCATTAATGCCGTCTTAAAGTCCCAAGCAGTTCTCTGCTTCAAGTGGTAATAAATATTTCATGCCCAATTGTGCTGCGTTCCTCACTGTGTTTATTAAATGCAGTTTCTCATAATTCCAGTTATTCATTTTAATAGGTCAGGCCTTGGCTGTGATTTAAACAGACCGCTGAGGAAACAGCCATGGTTAAACACTGTAACAATATGGATTATTAATTTAATTGGCCGGCTATTACTTGTTTGGACTCAGAGCTAACACATTTAGTTCAGTCTCTGGTGGCCCATAAACTGAAAAGGTCATGACTTTAACATTCAGAAGAATGGGAACGAGGAATCGAGGTTGAGATGAGGAGGAAAGCTTACAAAACAGCGTCGAGGAGACCGCGTGGGGGAAGCAGCCGGCTTGCTGGAGGCAGGGCAGGGGCAAAGGGGATTCATTTGTCGGATCCTCATTAGAGCTTCTTCAGTGAACACTGCCTGCCTTGGCAACTGCCAGGAGCCACTTTCTCACTCAGATTTCTGAAAGGGCCAAACCCTTAGCTCTGGTGATGGAAGAACCACAAACCAAGGAAGGCCTCGCCTCTCTTCTAGAGGCCCGAGCCACAGGGAAGGGCTGTGTGCCACGAAAAAAGCAAGCAAGAAGGCAAGGGGCGCGAGGGGGGTTACCAGTACGGCCAGCTTCTCAGACGTCAGAGCTGTGAGTTACTGATTTCCTCCCATGCAAAAGCCTCTGTGAGCTTCCTAGATGCTACCCAAGGTCTGTAGGGGTCCCTAGGACCCTAAGATCTAAATGAGATCAATCTGAACCTGCACCCCAGGACCCATGGAGGACCAAAGCCCTGCCTGAGGGTCTGCAAATTTCCAGGTGAGCCTTACTTCTCGGCCCCAGGTTCCCATTTTAGCTGATCTGTTCCATTGACAAATAGATATGCAGTCCCCCTGGATTGATCCAATTATGAAATGCAGCCGCTTCCTTGATTTCTGCTACAAACCCCACTCACTCTAAGCATGTATGAGTAGGGAGACTTCGCTGAGGATTTTGCCAAGAGCAGAGGATCTGTGTCGTGACAGCTCCAACATTAGGATGAGGATGGTGTTGTTCATTAAAGGCTTTCCTGTGCTCTCTGTGCTGAGATTGTTCCGTGGCCTGCCCTATGTTTGGAATTTTCCAGATCTGTGTTGTCTGGCTGACTTTTATCTCTGTTCCTCATCATCTTCCCCTAGAAGGGCGGTTCTTAATCTGGTGCCCATGGACTTCCAAGGTGTTCTGTGGGGTCTGGGAACTTGGGTGGGAGGAAATGACATCTTTTTGCTAGCCTCCAGCTGAATTTTAGTATTTCCTCCCCTTGTGGGTTTAGGAAAGCAGTCCGGAGTATTCGGGGTGCCTATGACTTTGTCACCACGAGAAATCCAGACATGTTTATAGAGCAGTACAGTTGATACAGATCTCAAAATGTCACCCGTGCTCTGCTTTGACATGATGTTAGTTATGTGACTGCCCCTAGATTGCAGAATATCTCAGTGCTCCTGTCTGCAGACACTTATGAGTCAGAACTTGGCAACTCTGGAGCAACTCTGGACCCTAGCGGTCAGCCGGTTTGGTGGGTTTGGTGGGTCAGCCACCAAACAGCGGAGTCGTGTGTCCTTGTGATTGGAGATTAGCTCCATAAACTTTGGAGGATTCAGGTGTTCCTTGTTGAGCAAGCTTTGGACTTTTAAAATAATTTTGCAACAACTTCTCTTTGTGCATCAACCCTTGGAACCATCAAAAGTAAAAACAAAATCAACTGAGCGTCCAACATGATGTGTGCATTGCTCTTTCCAAGACAAGCACGTCACATTGGCCAGGATCAAGCTAAGAAACATAACCGTCGTATGAATATGTCTTTAAAAAATAAAATGTGAGTTAATGTTGCCTATATTTTAAATGCATTGCTTTGTTATTTAAATGTGTTCATAAAGTAGCACGAAATTATCCTACCACAATTAAAAAGTATTTTGATAATTGCATTCTAATATAATTGGCTTCCTTTCCATCCTATACATTTGGTTTCAGGGATTTACAAACAGTAATCTAAGAAGGGGTCCCTAGCCTTCCCTGGGTGGCCAGTGGGGTCGCTGGCACCAATGGTATAGGAATGCCAACATTTTTTTCCCCACTATTATGCAGAGGATTCAGCTGCTTTCAGCCCACCTCGACATCACTAACCTCAGCCCTTCTCTGAGAAGGATCCGGTCCCCACTCACTCTTCACTGCTCCCCAAACCATCACGATCATCAGTCCTCATGTGCTGCTGAGGAAAGCAGAGGGAAAGGGAGACTGGGTATCTGCTTCTCGTATTTGGAATCATCAAGCCCAGCATCTAGTAACAGAAGCAAGATATTGTCATGTTCGCCAAAACGTGGCCAAGATATAGAGGAACAGACCTCAGGTTTGGAAGCTGTGGTTTGTGGACTAGTAGAATTGTGTCGGTTTCCTAGTTCCCCTCCTGTCTCAAGAGTTGATGGCTTTTATAGTTCTTAGATTCCAAGTGGGGAGTAAATCTCTGAAATCTATTATCCCAGGAGAAAGGCTCAGGCTAAACCGGGGGGGTGGGGAGGCTGGACTGAGCTTTGTATCAGATGTATGCCTGGTGCTGCCACATAGAGGCACTCAACACATCATTGAATTAATGAACAAAAGAATAAGTGAAGGAAGAAACGATTGATATAAATTACCAAGGAAAAGTAGAGATTGGGAGGGGTAAGTCTAAGGAGCATCAGCCCCAAGATTTCTGGAGCCTAGTCCCCTCCTATTGTGTGTGTGTGTGTCTGTGTGTGAAATCAGATTACAATAAACACCACAAATATCTTGGGAAGAAAAAAAGTTAGAGATGTGATGTGTATCATTTCTTTCTCTTTTTCTGTGCCAAGTTCAATGTCTTTCTATAAGTTCTTTTTTTTCTACTGAGGTATAATTGACATATAACATTGTATTAGTTTTAGGTGTACAATGTAAGGACTTGATATTTGTACAACACATTGCGAAATGATCACAATAAATCTAACATCCGTCACCATTGATAGTTACAATTTTTTTTCTTGCAATGAGAACTTTTAGGATCTATTCTTAGTAACTTTCAAATATGCGACATAGTGTTATTAACTATCGTCAGCATGCAGTACATTACACCCTCATGACGTATTTATTTTATAACCGGAAATTAGTACCTTTTGATGTCTCTCCCCATTTTGCCCACCCATCACCCTGCATCATTTCTTTCATCCGAAGAGAAACACTACAAAGTGCCCCAATGCACGACATTCCTACCATCTTGCTGCTACCCCAACAGCCTGCTGCTGGTGGTCCTTGCCCCTTTCACTCGCCATACTGTCTATACACCCAGCTCAGGGTAAGGGGAAGAGTGGGGCATTTGGCTTCAGGACAGAGACCACCAGCCAAAGTACTGACTCTCGAGGGTGGAGGTGGGAAGTGGGGCAGAGAGAGAGAGGCCTCCAGTTCCAGCAGGGACTGAAGCTGGTGGAGGGCGAGTGCGGGCAGAGTGAAAGAGAGGCTTCCCTGCATCTCACATGGACAAATAGGAGCCAGGATGGCTTATCCACGGACGCAGACTCTAAAGCATCTCCTAGAAAGATGTGTGAAATGGTTTCAGACCCCCCCAAAAGAAGGAAAGGCCTCTTTCCTCTGGCTGAGACCCGCATCCCCACGAGGATACGTCTTAATGATACACTGCAGGTCTCTGGAAAAACCGAGCTTGGCAACTGCTTTGCTGAGACTGAAAGGGAGCACGAGTTGGGGGAGTCAGGAGCGGGAGGGCAGCCGGCTCCAGCAGGTCACTTCTCAGCAGGTTGGACCTCGAAGACTTGGGGTTGGCAGTAGAGCAGAATCGCCACCTGCCTCCACGAGCTGCCAAGACTGTGGTTGAGAACCTTCCCAGGACAATCACTGGGGGCTCTCAGGCTGGAGGAGGAGACTGCCATTAAGAAGGCTTGCCATCACCTCATCCCCTCCAACTGCATTCTGGCTAAACAAGACAAATTCCTGTCCCCGGTGCCGCCATGAGCTGCCCACGATGATGACACTCATGAGGGGCACAGATGAGATAAGGCTCACAAGCAGCAGCACTGACTTGAAAACCTCCACGGAACCATGTACCCAGGAGGTGGCTGGCGCTGAGCACTGGTCCTCCCCAGCACCTTCCTCGGGCACCTCGAAACCTCATTAAAGTTTTCTTTACCCACCAAGAAAAAAAAAAAGAAAAGAAAAGAAAAGAAAAGAAAGAAAGCATGTTTACCCCTAAGAATCCTTTCAGACTGGAGCTCGAGGCAGTGTCTTTAAAAGGGAAGCCATTCCCATATTCGTAGAGATGGTTCTCCATAGGGTCACTTCAGCAGTTATGAAGGGAATGAATCCAAGGCTGAGCAAAGCATTTTTGAGTTTTTACCATGTGCCAGGCAGAGAGGGGCATCCCCAGATGAATCCACAATGTCTTTGCCCTGCACCGGGAGATCCTGGGTGAGACCAGGAACCAGGCAACCTCAGCCCAAGCTCTGTCAACAGGTCTTTGAAATGTATGTGCTGCCATCTGTGTGGCCTTGTCACCTGATGTCCTATGGCCTAGACTACTGGTATGGCCATGCCAGTCTCCCAATCACAGGCTTTAGAAAGACTGGGTTTGGACATCTCCAGGTGTTTATTTGGTTTTTCCTATTTCTTGGTTTTTAATTGGTTTCAGATGTGAGTACCCAATAGAGGCCCTGAATAAATAAAACAGATCATAAAATACGGCCAAGCAAAATGGGCGTGAGTAATCCCAGAGTGCATGGAAATGCACTTCCAGAAAGGCTCATAAATAATGAGGTGGAAACAGTAGTCTATTTTCTCTTTAATGGAAAGCCAATTAGGAACCCTCTCCGGACTGGAGGGAAAGAGCCAGGTTCCTTTGTTCTGTAATGAGGAGGTGGCCATGGGGTAGATGAGGGGAGCCACTCGGCTTGCCAGAACAGGCCAGAGAGAATGCTGTGGTCACCAGGTCTGCTGGGGACGACAGGGCAGGTAGGTTCAAGGCCTGGGCTTCCCGTCCCATCTCCAGCTTCTCCAATCCTTCCCAGTTGAAGCAGGAAGATCTTTAAGCCCAAGGTGACATGGGAAAAAGACCTCACAGGACTCTTTGGAGGCCCAAGCGCAACATCTGTCCTGTTCTCCACCCCACAGAGGAGGGAATTGAGAACCAGAGAGGAAGTGCCACTTTCCAAAGCCACTTTGCCACCGAGCAGCAGAACTGGAAATTGGTTGTCTTCACTCTCCATGATCTCCCGGTGCCTGGTGGCCGCCTGGTGACCGTGAGTGGAGGTGGTGGTGGGCCTCCCACCAGGAGTATGGGAGACATAGTAGAGCATAGTGGTGAAGAGCACAGGCGTCCTGGTCGTGTCGAACTGGGTGAGATTCTTTATTCCTTAATAGCCATGTGACCTTGGTCAAGTTTCTTAATTGTTAAGCCTCATTCTGCGTTTGTAAAGTAAGGCTGACGAACTTAGTTCCTACCTTATGTGAAGCAATCACCAGCAGTGACAGTGCTATAGTAGTTATTATTTTAAGAAGACTCTGTGACCAGCTCTCTGGAACAGCTTGTGGGTTCCCCGTGGAGCCCACCGTGGGCTTGGGAACATCACTAGTTAGCTCCCACTCTCTCATTGTGACAGTGCTCCCTGGAGACTGGCTCAGTGTTCCACGAGGACCCAGGGAGGCAGCGACGTATGTCCAGCCACATCTAGCTCCAGGCTCGCTGAGTCTTTCTGAAGGATCGAAGGATCTTCGGTGCCCACCAACAGTGAGTCACCATGGGAAACAGCAGGCCCCTCAAAACCAAGTCTGCTTGTGCATATGCTCTGAAAACAGAATTGGTTGCAGGTTTATGGAGGGAGGAATCCACCAAGCATAGCAGCAATGCTGGGCAGGAACCTGGGCCAGGACTTTTGGCAAAGGCCATAGCTAGAGAACCCGATGTCTTCATTCCTCATGATGAGTTTTTTTGTTTTTTGTTTTGTTTTTCGAAATCCTGCTTCTCCCTCATTGAAATGGGCAAGTCATTGCTCATCCTTTGGTGAGATCCCAAGGAATTCCTTGAAAAGCAGAGAGGTCCTAAAGAAGAACATGAGGTCTCAGGAGACTTCACCATTGACGTTGGCCACTGGCCACCTGGGCAATGGGGGCAGCTTCCATCACCTTTTGAAGGTCATCTGTTCTGTCGGTCAGGGAAGGAGGGATGACATCTCTGCAGAACACCCATGACGGACTAAGCGCGTTACCCCTCAGCCCATGACAGGTGTGCTGGTATCTCCGTTACACACATGCAGAATCTGGAGCTCAATGAGGTTATATAACTTTCCCAGAATGGGGCCCTGTGTTGCTTGGAGTTTGAGGGTTGCAACAACAGAAACTCACTCTTAAAAACCCAAGGAAAACCTAAGGATGCAGGCATGAGGGACTCCTTTAAGGATGAGGTCCACTTTGGGGCTAGAGGTGGTAGGAGCTGATTGACAAGCTCACTGGGGACGGTAGGCAAGATGAATGAGCTCCAGCTTGTCACCCCACTCAAAATGTACCCTCTTGGAAGACATAGTCTCATGGGTTTGGACAGGTCACCTGACCATATCTGGGGCAGATAGGACATGCCACTTTGAAAGTCAATCCCATGCAGCCTGGAGGCAACAGGAGAGGAGTAATCCCTAGGGAAAAAATTGGGGTGCTGTTACCAAATGCAGGGGAAGGACCACTGTGCTGGTAAACTGGTAGGCACAGCAGGTGTCCATTGGTCACAGCAGGTGAGTGGCAGAGCTGGATTCAGACCAGGTCAGTGACCCAAAGCCTCCGAGGGCTGCCCATCATGCCCACACGCCAGCCCTCCACCTTCGCTGGTCCTCACTTCTCTGTCCGGGCTTGCGGCTTCCTCTTTAGTGGGCCCCGTGATGCTGGCACTGCCTGGGAAGGGTTCATGCCCTGCTGGAGAGGAAATCTCCGCCGAGGACAGTGGACAGGGAAGTGAAAGACATCAGTGACAATTTTAAGAGCTAGAGAGAGTGCCATGGAGAAGTGGGAAGGGCCTGTGGCTTTCTCAACGTGGGAAAATGACAAATCACTAGGGAGTTTTGTGGGGGAGGGGAACAGACAGGGACCAAATGTGACGAAGAATTAGACGTAGGAACTGCTGGGATCAGCTTATATTAAAAAGAAGCCAAGGCAGACTTATCTGCTACTTAAAAGTATTTGAGGCATCTTATACAACATTTAATCACTAAGAAGGTTAAATTAGACATTGTGGGTTTAAAGACGTGCAGAAGAGGATAGATAAAATTAAAAACCTGTAGCTGGAAGTTCGCAATTTAGTTCAGAGCTTCCTGGCCGCTAAGGCAAAAAGGGAAACATGATGGGTTATATAATTCTCCTTGTCTCCAAAAAGGAAGTGAATCTGCAAGTCAGAAAACACAACGTTTCTCCTAAGTTATAAAAAGAAATTAACCCAGTGGGACATTACATATCTGATGGAAAGATTTTCTACTGTCATTTTACTGAGCATGAAAAACATGATTTCTAAGGCCATGATCATGTGAATTGTTGAGAAAAGTAAAGTGTTCCTATCAAGTTTCCCTCTCAGGGCCGGAGAGGTGCCCAGAGGTTTTAGAGTTCAGATGCCCCTCCCCGTCTCCGCCAGAGCAGCATTTCCACAGTACCCCGCACACAATCCAGGGCTCACTCCTCCTCAGGCCTTCTCCATGGCCCTGCCTCCGCTCCGCCGTCTCAGACGGCCTGGCCCCAGCAGGCTGTGTCTCCCACGCTTCCTCCTGGGTTAGGAACTGGGCTAGGGTTGGGGTGGCATCGGAGGGAGAGGGGATGAGGTAAGGAAGGGCCACCATCCTTCTTTCTCCCCATCCCCATGCCATTCTGCTGCACACAGAAGCTCTGGCAGGTGGACTCGGTGCTCCTGGCTGGCTTCTCAGCTCTTGCATTTTCTGCAAAACCAGTTCGTGCATTCAGGCCCACCTGCTTTTCTGTACGTCAGGGGTTTCTGTTTCCTGGGTAGACCCTGCAGGTGCACTCACTAACTGATGGTCCAGCCTCAAGCCACACCTTCTAAGAATGGCCCTCCTTCCTTCCCAATGAGGGCAGCCTATTTCATCTTGAAGGCAGGGCCACCTGAAGGGGACACTTCAGCAGGGGGTCGGCATATGGATAGGGCCCGGATTAAAGAAGGGAGTAAGAAGAACTTCTAGGCCGGGGAAGAAACATACAAAGTCTGTCCTTTGTAGTGAGTGCAGCCGAGTGAGAGGACCACGAGCGGTCTGTCTAGTTGGGACACAGGCTGTGTTTATTCAGTAGACATGTTTTCAGTAACACCACAGCCCAGGACCGTGGGGAACATAGGCAAGGAGTGGATGAAGCCCAGGCCCTCAGGGAGCACCCTGAAACGATTCTGTCCAATACTCTGGGGGTTTTAAGATTGAGCCACAACTTCCCCAAATGACATTCCAGTCCCAATCCCTGAATATTTCACAGAGTCTTTGGTCTGCTCTCGTTTCTGTTTACAAATGCAGTCATTCATCTGAAGGCCTTTCTTCTACGGGAAAGCAAGATGCAGGAGGCCCAGCCCTGCACCCGGGAGGAGCCTCAGGCCTGTGAGGCTGTGAGCTTGACAAGCCTGACTCACTAGGATGGAAGAAAATGCTCAGGGGAAGTGGGGGTTCCTTTGAAACTATTGGCATTTCTTTAGAAAGTTGGAGAAAAGGGCAGATGCAAGGTTTTGTAGGGCATGGAGTCAGGGCTGGCTTCATGGGCCTGCCACCTGGGCATGTACACTGGGCCCCACAGTGCTCAGGAGGGCCCCGTGCCTGGTTTAACACTCTGCTGTCGCCATTTTGGAATTCTTTACCGTTCTTGCACAAAGGACCTCCAGTTATTTTGTACTCAGTTTGACATGAGGCATATCATTTAGGGGCCCCTCATTATAAAAACGACACAAAATGAGAAATAAAATGAGGTACCGGGCCTTGGAGGGTACCCTAAAGAAACCTAAGTTCATCAGCTTCACAGAAAACCTACTGTGCTTGGTGGCGTTGATGGTGGCGGGGGAGTCCTGGGGCTCAGTGGATGGGGGGTGTCAAGTGGACCCATCTTTGCGCCCCCTCACATCCCTTTTGCTTTAACCAGAATAACTCCACTTTGTTCTGAATTAGGAGTTTAGCTTTAGGCTGCATGGTTTTTGTTTTTTTTAAAGGGTCCCATGACTCACGTAGTTTGGAAACCACTACTTAGACAAACCACATCACACCAGGCTTTTTGTTGTAGGGAATTGTCTTATTTCAGAGGGCCCCAGGTGACCTGCTGACCTGGGGTGTCTCCAAAGCCAGGTAATAATAGGCCATGCTCTAATCTAAGGAGACTCTGCTGTATTTGCAGAGAGCTTTGAAATGTTCTGGGAAAAGAGCTGATCAGATGTGCAAAGTATTATATTCACGGAGAGAAAAACCCTCCCAACTTTTTATAAAATGGATTAAGCCAGTTTCTAAGGGCTGCAGGTTTGTGTGATCTTAATCCTGCTCCTTACTCCCGACCCTCCACCTTCCTCCTTTGTCTGCAGGATATGCACGTTCCCGGGCAAGGGCTGGGACCCCTTCCAGGGCAGCCCCCTCCCTCGGTGGCTCTCCCCAAGGGAAGAACTTAGGGGTCCCCTTGTCCTCGCACCCACCCCACCAGGGCTGCCTTTCTCTGTGGGCACATTTCACATTCACGTGCTCTGATCCGATGGTGGGAAACCCGAACAAGATATGGTAATTATGCTATTGTGCATTCAGTGATTCAGACCAGAGCAGCAGATGGGAAAAGTTGTGGATCACAATCCCATGTGATATTTGACAGAATATCAGTCAAATATAGTTCACCCAGCATCATGTTTCTGTCGGCCCCTCTTAGCTAAAGTTAATTTAAAGTGACAAGATTGACATCTGCTCTTTTCAAAGGGGTGATACTTCAGGGCTGCCCCCACCAATGGATACCCAGACAGAGCCCTCCATAGTCAAAGGTGGGTTCTCAGAGGCAGGACGAGCTGTAGACCAGGAGACTTGTGTCACTGCTCAAGGCCTGTGTTGGTCAGCGTTCTGGAGGTTCAGTCTGTTTCACTCTGTTGAGTAGGGGTTACCATGGGCACCAGATTCCTAGAGGCCATCTTCACAAACTGGCTCCCAGAACTGAAAACTATGCCTCGGGGCTCAGGCAGAGAGAGCCACGCTGTGGGAAGTCAATGTAGAAACTTCTCCAGCAGGCTGGGGGGCCCTGAGCCAGCACCACATCCATTTGGAGTCTTATCAGTTACAGTTGCTGATGACCAGCTTTGGATGGGCTGTTTTCTATTTGTTCTTCCTTGGTTCCTTCTATGTACAAAGACTCAGAGAAAAATACAACTTCTGTGACTGGCCAATCTCATTGGCGCTTGTGACTTCTAAGGTTGCTTCATGCCAGGGCCCCAGTGGGTGCTGTCATCTTCAAAGCTGATGATGAATCAGAGAGCCCAACTCCACCCAGCACCAGATCAACACAACTGTCTGTTGGAAATTGAATGGGGAAAGTTGGCTTTGTTCCTCTGCCTCTGAGCCAAGTGGACCCATCCACAGACCATGGGCTGCCAACCACTGAAGATAAGCCCCCACCTTTTGCCCTAGTGAACTCTCCCATTTACCCTTCAAAACCCATCTCATTGGTCACCTCCTCTTGGGAGCCTTCCCGGACAGCCCCAGAAATTGTCACTGCCTTCCTCCCCAGAGCAGTGTCTGGCCTCTGAATATACTTCTGTTTCGCACTCATCACATCACATCACAACTACTTTTTTGCTTCTCTCATTTGCTCTCCTAGCTGTGGTCGCCAAGCCTTCATAAATAAACGTTCATGGAATCAAATCATCGAATTGTTTATTGAATAAGGCAATCGTCCAGTTGGCCTTATCCACAGTAAATGTATGATTTCTTGTAACTACCGTGATATACTTCTCCAGCTTATGGAGAACATAGTCACCTCTTGTTTGTTTCTCAGTGATTTCTTATGACACCCCCTATCTAAGAGAAGTCTCCTTTGAGGCCCCCTCTTTCTCTAGGGACAGAACAGGGTCATTTACCCACATGCCCCAACTCTCTCTTTCTTCATGTTGGCTTTTCCAGGGCCTAGGTGTCTTTTCTGTACTTCCTGTCCACTAATTTACCTGGGACTCTCCAGATATATCAGAGGGATAGAGAAATGGTGGTCTTCAAAAAGAACCAGGAGGTTCTTCCCAGAAGGTTCTTTTATTTTTTGCAAATTTGCCTACTTTACCCCCAGCATCCAGCCCTCCATACCAAGAGGTGTGATATGGAGAGGGACAGGCTTTGAGGACCGGCAGGGCAGCGGCTGCCTCCTGGACTTATGTATGCCCCTCATGTGATTCATTCCTGAATAGCAAGTCTGCCCCAACATGGCTTGTTGTGCCCATCTGTTGTCATACACATGTTGGTGAAATTCTTAACTTCTTTTACGTTGTCCACCCAAGACAAATGCATTTGGTCTCTGTCCTCAGAGTGCTGCCATTTTCATGTGGGAGAAATCTAAGAAAATGGAAGTATCATTCTTTCTGCTTGCCTCTGCCTCACCCACACTTTGCAATGCTGAGGTCTTTTGGTCCTTGGAGCATAAAGGGTATGGAAAAATCCTTTGGCCTGTGCATTTAGGGGATGACTGGCCCTGTTGTCACGGCAACCATATGATCAGAGCCTGTCCCATAAGGGACAGCATGAGGTTGGGGCTCTATGCCTGGGATGGCCCTAGAGTCATCCTTGCCCAACCCTAATGGCTCCAGTTCCAAGGGCTCCTCACTAAAGGAGGAGCGTGAAGATCAATGGCACCCCTTGTCTAGGGCTCACAAATGTCTGATTAATTAATTATACCAGGCCACACAAAGAACTGGTTGGGCAGGTGCTTACAGTGACATTATACCCTGTCTGTTTCAGAACTATCAGCAGCTGACAGACAAGGGCTTGAGAGAGCTGGGCCTAAACATCAGGGAGAGTCTGAAAGAGAAAGACAAGCCTTCCATTATTATGTAGGGGTGAGGTTTGGGAATGTTTCAATGATGCATTGCTATGTAAAAAAACACCCTAATCTTAGTTGCCTCAGACAACAGCAATTTATTTTCTTATGATTTAGCAATCCGGACTGGGCTTAGCTAGGTGGTTCTTCTGCGCTACCTGTTATCTGTGAAAACATCTGAGATGGTTTCTTTGCACTTCTTGGCTTCCACTGCCTCAGCTGGGATATAGCTCCAGCAGCTAGGCACGGTGTCTGGTACCCAATAGGTGGAGCGATCCAGTGGCTCTTGTCATCTCAGGGACCAGAGGGAGACTCTCCTCGGGAAACAGGAGTTTGATTTCCACTGTGGCTTGAGTTCCTGTCTTTGCTTGTGGGGATTTTTGAGGGGATGGAGAGAAGAGATGACAAAGAAGAGAGTGGGAAGTTAGGGGTTAAGAGGGAACTCTAGGGTATGAAGACAAATGCTGGAAAATCTGGTCTTCATGAAAAGCCTGAGGCCTCTTGGGAGAAAGGCAAAGGGAAATCAGGGGTGATGCCCAACTCTCTGGAGCGTCAAGGGACAGAGAAGCTGCTCCACTGAAGAGGGATCCATACAAGGGTCAGAAACCTACCCAGAGGGGGGAGAGACCCCCCCTTCAGTGGCAGGAAGCAGTAGAACAGAAGAAGCAAAGCATATCTGGAGGAAATAAGTCAGCGTAATCCATTTCTTTCAATTCCGTGCGTCCCGTTGACAACAGCACTGCCCCCTGAAAATGCGGCTCTGTCAGTGTCCTGTTGCTGCTGGAACCAAGTACTACCCACTTAGGGGCTTCCTACAACACAGATTTGTTTTCCCAAGGTTTGCAGGTCAGGAGTCTGAATCAAGGCCTCAGCAGAGCCACGTTCTTTCCGGAGGCTTCAGGGGAGGATCCGCTTCCTTGCCTTTTTCAGTGCTTAGTGGCCGCCAGCTCTTCTCAGCTTGTGGTCCCTGCCTCCCATCACTCCGACTTCTTGTTCCACTGTCACCTCTCCTGCTACTGACTCTTATAAGGACCTGCCTTCTGCCTCCCTCTTACAGGGGCCCTTGTCATTCCACTGGGCCACCCAGATAATCCCGAAGAAGCCCCATCTCAGGATCGTTGACTTAGTAACACTGTCAGGATCCCTCTTACCATGAAAGGTAACACAGTCACAGATTTCAAGGATTTGGAAGGCCATTCTTCTGTCTACCACAGTAGCATGAAACTGGGGGTGGGGGTGGGGCTGGGCATGAGAAGACCAGGAAGGACACCAAGGGGAGGTTGTGAGCCACCCGGGACCTGCGAGGACCCGAGAAAATTGGGGTTGGGGTTCTAAGATGCAGGAAAAATCCTGGCAGGGGACTCAGAACAAACACCATTATCAATGTCCCCCACTTATTTCCATATACCCAAGGCCACTGGGACGTGAGGAAAGCAGCAGTATTCAGAACCCTGTCACCTAACAGACCCCGCTCTTCCTGGCCTGCTGGGATGAGAGCAGGTCACCCTGGAGAAGTCAGTGTCACTCTGAGAGCCTGGACAATCTCTCCCTCTTTCTGGGGCTCAGCCTCTCATATGAAAGGGTAGGACTACACTGCAAAGATTTGCCACCCTTTGATAAACACAAAACTCCAGCTTTCCTGAAGGTTTGTATTATGCAAAACTAGGGATTTGTTTTTGTTTTTCAAACATAAAATTATAAGGCATAGTCTTTTGCAAACTATACCTCCCAGAGAGCCCAAAAAAAAAAAATGCCAACTGGTGCAACCCCCTGAAACAAAGAATATCTAGGGTCTCTTCCTCATCAGACTTTCTAGAACAGCACTGTTCCATACAGTAGCCACTAGCCAACATAGCTTTAAATTTAAATGACGAATTTGTGTCTTCAGTCACACTAGCCACATTTCAAGCCCAATTGCCACATGGTATTACACAGCACAAATGAGTTCTATTGGACATCATCATGGAGAGTTCTACTGGACAGCGTTTTAGTATCAATAATGTGTGCTTGTGTCCACCCTCCCATCACTCCTGCTTGGGCGAAAGTGAGTCACTTCCCCAGGTTAATGAGGTGTCCATTTCTTTCTTTAAAAAAATAACTAATTAATTAATTGAGGGGGGTGGGAGAGAATGAGCTGGGAGAGGAGCAGAGGGAGAGGGGTAGAGAGGAAATCCCAAATAGACTCTGTGCTGAGCACCCAGCCCAAAGCAGGGCTCAATCTCACCACCCTGAGATCATGACCTGAGCCAAATCAAGAGTGGGATGCTCAACCTACTGAGCCACCCAGGTGCTCCAGTGAGGTCCAATTCTATACAATGTGACTTACTATGGCCCTCAGGGGAATTGTGTTTTAAGAGGAGACCAGGAAAGCCCTGGTAATACAAGGCACGCTTCAATGTCTGGGGAAAGACTCCGAAAGTAAATGGTAAACAGGGTGGAAGACGATTTGCTTATTTTGGGAGGGTCAACTTTCCTGCCCCTGAGACAAGTTCCCTTCATGCCAGGCTCTGCCTCATGTTTTCTACTCTTCTCCAGAAAGGACACCAAGCTCCCCACTCCTGCCCTCTGGGCAGTTAGCACTGCCCTGGGTGAACCTGGAGCTGGTGAGAAGGGAAAGGTCCCTGATCCCCCTCCTCTTGTGCTGAGGCACCTCCTGCTGTCCTGCCCCCAGGCCCTCTGTCTCCAAGGGGCTCTCAGAAAGGCAGGGGCGGGGGGCGCCTTTCTCCTGAATGCCGGCCACTGTGCCGTCTGGCAAGAGGGATGCTGAAGCACATGTTAATTCTGAGAGCACTTCTCCAGAGCCAACTTCCCTGGTGAAAGTCAGGCAGGCTCTTCTTGGTGGGGGAACCAGGGACCCGGAGAGTAGGTGAGGCAGGGGCATTTGGGGACCACAAGGCCCGCCCCCTCCTGCTGCCTCAGCCAATCTGGACCAACCAATGGGAGAAGGCGCTGCCTCGCAGGCTCCAGCCAGTCAGCAGGCGAGTTGTGCACATGCTCAGTCCTAGCCTAGCTGGGCGCTTTCTGTGCAGTGCTGGGACAGGGGGCCCTCAGTCAAGGGTCGCGTATTAGGCGGGGCTGGACCCCACTGGTGCCAGGCGGGGGCTGCCAGTGGGGTGGGCAGGGTTCCAGCCACTTCCTTCTCAAGCCAAGCCCCCTGGCCCAGGAGGACCCCACAGAGCAGGGGCAGAATGGTGGGCTCTACCCACCATCCTTCAAACAAGTCAGCCGGGGCTCTCCGCAAAGCTGCCCCTTTGCCTCCAGCAGGGAATAATGAAAATGAACTTGTCATTTTCCTGAATGGACATCTTTTTTGGCTGACTCAGACTCTTCTAGAGCTAGTTTTAGTGGGAACTAAGTGAAACTTCAGCAGGAAAGGGAACAAAAGGGCTCTTATTCCCCAAGATGGAACTCCAAAGTACATTTTGAGCAGAAAAACCTATTTGAACGGTTCCTCCTGCCTTAAAAAAAAAAAAAAAAAAAAAAAAAAAAGATAAAAAACCAGATAGTAATTGCGGTGTCATTAAAAACAATGACAGCTCAAAGCAGCATGTTCCCATTTCTCAAAATTTTGCACTGCAATGTATGGCAAGGGAAAAGTCAGAGTACCTCTTGACTCCAGGATGTCAAGTTCTAAATTTTCTATGATTCAGTGTGTTTTTCAGCTATAAAAAGAATAGCACCAGATTTTTTTGGAAAAGGGGGGAAATGACATATTGATTTTATTTTTCCCTTCTCTACATGACCTCACAGCATCTCCTAATGACAAGAACCAGGCTTTAACTTTGGTTTCAAGTTCAGCCCAAGCTTGGAAGTTAAGATGGAGACTTTGCAATTCCTATCTTTGGCAGAGAGGGGATGGAGAAAGAAAAGAGAAAAGGAGGTGGGGAGAGAAAAAGGGCTGGTGTTTGCAGAGGCAAACAGACCAAGCAGCACCAGGGAACATTACATCTGGACATGACATTCAGGGAGGACCTGTGGAGAGGTTCTGAAGCTTTTTATTGATTTGTCCGTCTATCTAGCAGCAGGACTGCTCCCCCCCTTCCCAAGTGACGTCTTAGGCAAAAGCACAATATCTAAAACTGATAAAAGTGCCTCCCAGAGCACCCTGCCTTGGCACTCGTCCGTACTTCCTCCTCCTGAACACCCTAGGCTCCTCAATACACCACTGGCAAACCACAGATCTAACCCAAGTCCTGAATATGTCGATGAGGAAGCCAAGGTGCAGAGAGGGGAAGCAATTCACTGGAGAAGAGATGGAAGGTTTCTCCCAGATGATGTGGTAAAGACCCAGTAGAGACAGACCTAGAAACTTGGAGATGAAGTCGGGGTGGGGGGGGGCAGAGGTTAGTAGACCTGACCATGAGATAACCTCGAGGCATTGACTGTATAGATTGTGCACAGCATTTTTCGGGGAGGCTGGAAACCCCACAGATTCCCCGTGTCCATTCCTTATTCCTTACCTGCTCTTCCAATTCCTGTGTCTTCCACACATAGATGGTTATAACTTATATATTTGATGGAGGGAAAGAAGAACAAATCCAAATGGTGGTGACTTTAGAAAGTCTTCCAGTCACTGGGGCGCCTGGGGAGTGCAGTCAGTTAAGTGTCCAACTCTTGGTTTCGGCTCAGGTGGTGATCTCAGGGTCATGGGATTGAGCCCTGCGTTGGGCTCTGTGCTGAGCACAGAGTCTGCTTAAGACTTTCTCTCTCTCTGCCCCTCCCCCACAAGCTCTGCGTCTCTCTCTCTCTCTCTCTGTGTCTACAATAAGTTAATTAAAAAAAAGAGAAAGTCACCCAATCATTAATTTAGAGCACCATTGCAAATTTGTTGCATACAATTCCCCACTTTCCTTCTACAACCATGACAGGCATTCCTAATCAATCATAGCACCTTTCCCTGCTAAGCCTAGATACAACTTCAAAATTATTTCCAACCCAGCACTCCAGACCACCAGCACCAATTAATCATGATCCGGCTCTTCAGATGAAATTTCTTTGCTCTCCCCTCTTTGTGGATGTGAAAACAAGCTCATTGTCTCTTGTGCCCTGGCCTCATGGTCACACACCTTGACAGCCTGCACATCAGAAGAGAAGCTTGGAACTGCATTGCTCAGAATCCTCTTCCCTGTGTAACTTCAAGTTAGAGTCCGCCAATGAGGCATTCCTGCAAGAATTGGGGGGTGGAGGACTGCCGGCCTTCTCTGGTGGTGGATGCAGCTCGATGCCTGGGCAAAACTCAGGCTTGAGCATTGCATGCCGGGATGCCGCAGGCTGCTGGGGATGGTGGTGGCAACAACTGCTGACATTCTGGGTCCTTTGCAGCATCCTAGGGATCTCCTGTCAATCACCCGCCTTCTGGTGGCTGCTGGCCTGACCCTTGCTTCCCCTGGTCCTTTCAGCAACCATGCAAGTCTCCAGTTCCCTGTAGCTGAGCCCTTCCTACTTGGAAAACGTAGAGTGGCTTCTGTGTTCCTGACAAACACCCCGTCATGACTGCAGTACTATTAACACCTTGAGGGCGAGGAACAGAACTTGGCAGCAAGATCGACTTTCCCCGCCTTGCTAAACACGAAAGTCAGATTCTTGTTGAGTTTAACCTTCCTATTTTCTATGTGATTTCTGTGGTCCACTGATGCAGGAGGCAGAAAAGGAAGCAATGAGAGAGAGAGTTCCAAAGAATCAGAATAGTGGCATCATAGAATTTAGAGCTGGAAGAACCTTTATACAGAAACACATGGGCTCTCTTCATTGGACTGATGGGAAAAACTGAGGCAGAGAGAGTTCCTCTCCGAGCTGGGGTGAGAATCCGGGCCGGCTGACCGGGACCAGTTCTCGTCCTTGGCCCCCAGAGTCTCAAACAAGGGGACTCATGTGAGTTTGCAAGTAAGGCAGGGCCGTGCTGAAATGTATCCCGTAGCAGGCTGGTCACTTTGATGTGAGGTAGTAAACACCTGGCTGGAAAGGGAAGCCAAGGTGAGTGGAAATGATTGCACAGGAGTTTTCTACTCTGCCCGGGGGGAGGGGCAGGCAGCACGGGGCAGGTCTCACAACAGCACAAGAACACAAAAACCACATTGCCCTCATCCTCACCCGACCATGGAAACCCTATCACGTTTCCATCTGTTAACAGGCAGCTCATCTTAAAGAAATTCCTGTTTCTGTATCCGACTGTTGGAAAATGTGTCACGGAATCTGAATGAACTGTGGCGCTTTCCTATTGCAATCATCCTCCTGCCTCCCCCATTGGCTTTGGGGTTGTGGCTGTATCAGATCAGATTCCTGGTGGCGAGCCACTGCCTTAGCAGAGGAAGAATTTTTTTGGAAGACCAGGAAGGCAGCAGAACTACACTTGGGCAACCATGCCCTGAACAGTGGATGCCCCCAGGCATGTTGCCAGATCCTGGGCACATGAGCTCCCACCACTGGCATGGCCCCGGGATGCTGGATCCCTTCTAAGGCTACTGCCTCTGAACATGGCTGGGGCTGCCATGGGTACTTTGAGAATAAATTCTTCACCCACTTTCTATTTTGAGTTGCCAGCTCCGGATTCATTATCTGCTTGGGGCATCTGGAGAGGCCAGATGCCCACTCTCCCCTGACCTCTGGCAGCTGAAGGGGTCCTCTAATGGTCTCTGACGGCAGATCACTCCATGGCCAGTGCCCATTGTGGCTTCCATCTGCGTGCTGTAGCTTCAGAGGCCCCTCTTCTCTCAATCCAGCACCACTTCCTTTTACCCAAGGAGCATTCAGGCGAAAGTTCACATTATTGGGGTGCCTCTATTAAAATATAAAGACTAAGCCTCTCCATCGATTTCTCCTCAGTGTGAATAAATGGCAAGTGGGTTATTTTCCAGAACACCCCAATCTAGCCCTCTTACGTAGGATGCTGCACTAACTTTTTGTGAAGGGCACCTCATGGTGGAATGTCACCCACCCTGTCAGCCTGTAGGGAAACAACACTCGCTTCCCCAGATGGGGTTGCCTAGGTGGGGAGATGCTCCCCGCTGTGTTCCTGGGGTCCTCCAGCTTGTCTCTCCTTCCCCTGGGGAAGTCCTGGGGTGAAGCCTGCCCCACTGAGGCACCAGACTCCACTCAGGGGAATGTGCCTACATGTGCCCTCCTGAACAGTTTCCAAAACTTTGGCAACTCGGCCTGGCGGCCACACATTCCCCTTGTCACCACCACTGCTGGCCACCAGTTTCTGTTTACGGCACATTTCCTAGGTGCCAGGTGGCGTGCTAAGCATCCAACCCAAATTAACTTGTTTAATCTTCTCCACTTCACAAAGAACACAACTGTGGCCTAAGCCACGCAACCAGCATCTGGCTGGGATTGGAACCCAGGCAACACCCTGTCTCTCCCTCCTGTCCCAGGCTCTTTCCCCCAAAGGTAGCCCCCTTCCCAACCTTCTACACACTCTCTATGAGGAAACAGAAAATCGTCTCAGGGTCACTTCCCTCACAGGGCAGATGTTCCGAGATGCTGATCGTCAGGGCCCCGGACGGCCTGACTGCTCGGGGTTCCAACAGTCTCGGGGTGGCTGTTCAGGTGGTCTCTCGGTGGACAGAGAGGGAGGGACAGAAACGCACTGAGTTTTACCCATTAAGTGCTAGGAAGGCACTAGGAACTTTACATACATTTGCACCGTGGAAATAAATGAACCAACCAAATGAGAAAAGCAAGGCTATTTATTCTGAGCTTACTACAGCAAGGGAGTCAGCCCCCGTTGTTTGCATTCTCAAGGAGAATCAAAGGCAGGCAGAGGAGTGGGAAAGCTTTATAGTGGAAAGAAGGAAGCTTCGAGTGGGTTCTGATTGGAGGCCGTCGGCCTGGGGAAGCTGTGGGTGGGCTCACAGGAAGCAAGCGAGTCATCCCGTGCAGTTGGTTAGGGTACATATTTGGCTTTCTCTCCTTGGTCCTAAGTTGGAATCAGGGATGACAAATAGGGAGGCTGTCAGTAATTATCTGAGTCCTGGCCATTCGGGGCTGATGGTTACAGACGTTCCTGTTTAGCTCCCTGGATTGTCCCTAGAAATAGCAGCCTGGCTTCCTGGCTGTTGGTGGCAGATAAGGGGGCGCTGCGGGTTGTGGGTCAAAATTCTCTTCTTACTTGTGGTCAGTGTGCCTTTGCATTTTCAGTCTCTGCACACTTAATCCTCACAGCTGCCTATCTTGCTGATGAGGAAACTGAGGTCCGAGGAAGTCAAGTAACATGACTGAACTCCCTCAGCCAGGCCCGCCTGGTCCCTGATTCCACGTTTTTCCCTTGTTTAATCCATCCCCGCACACCAGACGGTGATCCGTACAGACATAAGTCAGGTGGCCTCATTCCCTGGCTCCAAGCCTCCCAATACTATTTACTATTTTCTCTTAGAATGTGATCCACGTGGCTTCTGTACAACCCCTGACAGACTGAAAGCCCCACCTGGGGAACTGACTTACCCTGTTCTGTCGTGTCCTCCATGTCTGGTCCTTAGTAGGTGCTTAATAAATACCTTATGACTAAATCAGTAGATCTTTGACTCCTTCCTCCCATGACTGCTCTTCATATTCCTGAGATGGTGCTTCGGCTCCCTCCCCAACCTGTGACCAAGGAAAAGGATGCCATCAGAGCCAGCCTCAGGTTGTGACAGGGGCTGCCTATGGCCCCTCACTTCGGGGTGAGCTGGGCAGTGACTCAGCAAGCAGCCCCTCAGGGAGAAAGTGGTGTACTTCCAGCAGCAGGTGCCCAAAGTAACTGAGGGTCATATAGATCCCGTCAAATACTGGTGACAGTCTTCCAAAGTCAGATTTACCATCATCCCCACATTGCAGTCCATGAAGTGAGGCTCAGGGAGCTTAAGACATCCATCTGAAGTCCCTGGCTAGTGAGGAGACAAGTTGGGATTTAACCCAGATCTGCCTGCCTCTAGAGAACATGCTTCTGCCTGACGCCTGACAGCATCGGAAGCCGCGGAGTGTCGGCAGCCCGCTCATCCTGCCCCTCCTGCCCCTTGGGTCCCTCCTGTGCCCTCATTCCTGCCCTTGAAGCTCATTTCAACCTGCTGTCACCTGGTGGGGATAACAAAGGGTTGCTGAGTTCCCCCCTCCCTACCCCCCCCCCCAGCTGTGTGTTACTATGAGGTGGGAGTCTCCAGGTGGTGTCAACAAAATACTGGATGCATTAAATACAAATTAGCTGAGGAAAGAAAATCTATGCTATGGGATCATTCGCAGTTGTAATCTTTACAACATATATGACATAACCTTATGCAATCTAGAAGCACTTTTTATTTTTCAGTGACTCCAGCAGGTACCATATCTTGGTGTTCACCCAGCCTGTCTATGCAGGAGGCTCAGCTCCCGGGTCCCTGGGCCCCCCAGGAGCTGCTTGGGGTGGGCTCCAGCTCTGACCCTAGGAAAACCCCAGGCTTGTCCCAAGGCCTCCCTGGGGATTGGCTCCCCTACGTGGGCCTCACTGGGAACAGAATAGGCAGGGCAAGGAGGGGTTCTCGTTTCGGAGGCTTTGCCCGGCCCTCTTGGGTTTGTCCTGCCCAGGGCAGGGCTGGGCCAGTGGCCATGGGGACAGCCAAAGAGCCCTGGGCAGAGGAAAGAGCACTCAGCGCTAATGGCCAGTTTGCTTAACTGTGCGCCTGAGCCTCAGCCCGGCACTGACTCAACCCCTTCATGCTGCATGACTTCAGCCTCAGACCTTGTCCTGGGCTGGTCCCTCCCTGACACCACCCCTCCCCAGGTGCCTTCCCTACTACCACCCTCACATGGTTTCATTCCTCGATGACCCCGAGACAGCCCGAATTCAGATGGCTGTTCTGACCTTAGTACTTCAAAGACAAAATCTAAACTCTACAAGCCCCTGCAAAGCCCCCAAATGTGACTTCAGAATTGTCTGTGGCTGGGAATTATCTACACATCTCTAGGGATGTGGCTACGACAGAGCTGCTTGACCTGTGTCCCCAAGACCAGTGGCTGCTCCTGGGGAGCCATTCTGCTCACAGCCTCGCAGGCCAAGCCCTCCCATTTTGCAGATCTGCAAACTGAGACCCAGAGAGGAGAGCAACTTGCTCGGGGTCCCATGGCTGGGCCAGAGCCAGGAGCAGGACCCAGGATGTCCGAGGCCCAGGGGGCACTCTCTCCATGATGGCTGGGGGCTCTGAGTTAGGAAGTACTGGGAGGGTAGCTGGCAATCAGGGCCCAGCTCAGTAAGCCAGCAAGTGAGTGACAGCACTGTGTTTTTGACATCCGTAACTGTCCCTGTTTAAAACTTTCCACCCTCTCCCCCCAGATTCTTGATCTCTTGGACTCCCCCGGCAGCAAACTTTTTCTGAGATGGTCATTCACCTGGAGGCAGCAATGACTGAGGGCCCCAGCTTGGAGTATGGATAAAGCCAGGATGGTGGAGTCCTCATATTGGCCTGAAACCACTGATCCCCACCACCCTTTTATTTTTTTATTTTTTTTCCCACCACCCCTTTGATGTCCCTTCTATCCAAAGTCAAGTGCATTTCATTTTGCAACTGAAATTTGACTGCATTTTAGGTCAGCCAAGGGAAAAGACAGACCCAAGTCATGCTTCACCTGGCCTGATTCCAAACTCAAAGTCTTGCTGGTTTGTGCTGATGTCACCCAACCAAGATTTGATGTGAAACTACGAGGGAAGGCTGCAGGCAGGGGGAGGGGTGGTGGTTGCTGTGAGGAGAGGGGGAGGAAAAGTGAAGTTCTGTTCTGTAATATTGCAGAAGGGAACATATGGGCACGGGACTGAAAGTCAGGAAATGGCTGTTCTATTCTTGGCTCAGCAATCAGCGTGCTGGGGTGGCCTTGGGCAGGTCACTTCCCCGCTTCGAGCCTCGGTTTCCTTATTTTATAAAACCAAATGGAGGATCTCCAAGCTCCTTTCAGTTCTAAAGAGCCCCTGATTCGAGCTCGGTCCCTGGCTGTGGGTGAAGAAATGACTCAGTTTCGTTTCGTAACTTGGGCCCCTCAGCACTTCCCATTTGGGGCTGGGAACAGGACCAGACACTCATTGACCAAGCTAATCTGAATCTCAGCGACGTGGCCAGCAGCCTGGGCTGTCGGGAGCCTCACCCAAGGAGGGGAGAGGGGCACAGACAGGCGGGACGGGAGCTCAGTCCGGCCACCCCAGGGCCAGGATTGGCGCCCTGGCATCGATGTGGATGGAGTCAGGCTGCAGCTTCAGCTTCTCGAGGCTCAAGTGTCATTAGATGCTGCTTTTGATCAATGGAAAAGAGGGAAACCAACAAATAATAACATCCATTTGCTGGCAATTCCAGTCGTTTGTGGCATTTAATTAGCATAATTGACCTGAACTGGACCTTATTCTCCACCTGAATTTAAAAATACATCACCGCTCCCCCACCCCATGACATCTGAGAAATTTTTTTTAATGAGGTTTTAACTAAAGCCCAATATCAAAACACCCTCTAATACTTTTATCTCATTGAAGACATTTGATGCTTATTAAAATATTATTGCTTTAAGGCTTATTTTGATTTTTTTGCCCAAGAGTGTATGCAGAGCCTTGCTACTCAGATAATAACAAAGAAACCTTAAACATGGAGAAAACACATGAAAGGTAATATGTTCCCCATTAGTCCCAGTATCATTTCCCCAGGATTACTGCTTTCCAAATATAGCATTAGTTTAAAAATAAAAGGCCGTTTACAGTAATGGGACACTTGCTACTACTTTGGAGCATATGGGCCCTCCAAGGGGCTTGGACAACAGCTTCATTAAGGGGGACTACAGGGGAGTCTTTTAAAAAAATCCCAGCACGCCTGCTCAAAGGCCCCCCAGACAGGCCACCAACCTTGACCCAAGACCCATGTCGAACCAGCCTCTTAGTCCTCTTTCAGAACGGCTTTTTTGGGTGCATTCTTGCTTCCAGAGATGAAAATATTTGGGAAGTTGACAAGCAATCAGTTGGGCACCACCTGGGAGAAGTGACATCCCGGAACCCTGCATTCCGGCCTCACAAGTGGGAGAAAGTGCGGCTGCCATCCATGGGGAAGCGTTCCTTTTGGAGTGGGGTGTCTCTTGTTCTGGGACATGCGGGGGAAGTAAGCTCAGATGGGAGGGTTTAAGGCATTCAGGAAGTACACGTGTCATGTGTACAGGTTTGGTTTATCTAACCCAGACATGTCACTTTTTTGGCTAAGGATATCTCCGATCCATTTTCAGGGGGATGAACTCATCTAGCTAAGGGACAGAACAGTCCTGGAGGTACAAGGGCCCTCTCAAGTGCAGTGAGGGCCACTCCCGTTGGCTTCCAGCGGCTGGCCTGTGTCGAGCACCCACCGGAAGCCACCAGCCCACAGAGGGCCCCTGAAGAGACTCATGTTACACGTTTGCTATTTTGGTCTAACAATGCAGGCCCCTTCCGGTTTTGGGAGCTGGTCTCCTGGCACTCATCAAGTGCCCAGCTTTGAGAGGCCTCAGAGAGCCAGGGAGCCAGCTTCCAGCTTGAAGGGAGGGAGAAGCTCTCCTGGTTTTAAATCCCCAGCTACATGCCAACCATATCTTGTTGTCAGCAGACGGGGGACGATCAAGAGGGAGCAATAGAAGTGAACAGAGAGGTGGTAACAAGAGCTAAAATGGATTGCCCTGAAGCTTGCCTGCTCCCCAGAGGCAGGTGGCATTGCCCCCCGGGGGAGGGGGCTCTGCTCTGCCAGGCCCCGCCTTTGCCACAGGGAGGGCTCCTCGCTTGCAGACCGTCACAAGCTTGTCAGGGCTTGGAGGTGGTGTCTCCACGTCTACTTTGGAACGTCAGAATTTGGACCTCCTTGTCTGACCTCATCTCATGACTGCTCCAGATGCTCTAAATTCCTCCTTCAGGCCATGAATTGCTCCTTCCCCTTTGCACTCCCAGCCCAGTGGCGGGCACAGAGCAGGCCGTCAGCATGCACCGACAGAACAAGCCCCCACGGGTAAGAGTCTCATGAAAGGACCAGAGGCCTCGAGGGCGGAGCCCGTCCTCGGTGGGTTGCCTCCTGAGAACTGAGACAACTGCTTCTATTTACAGGGCACTTACCGCCGCCCAGGTTCAGAGCTAAGTGCGTGACATGGTTTTCTCGTTCAATCCCGACACCATCACCTTGACCCAGGGTAACCTTGCCAGGCCTCGCTTGCAGGGAAGGGAACTGGGGTGCGGGAAGGTGGCTGTACCGGCTTGAACTCACAGAGCTATGGTGTGGTCATCTCTCACCTCTCCCGGGTGCCCAGTCTGGTGCTCCTAACAGGGGCTCTAAACCCCTGGAGGGGTAGCTGATGGAGCCAAGCCCTTTGGAACAACGTTTACTTTGATGTCACTGCATTTTTCTAGGAACTCTCCTTCCTTGGGAGATGATCCCGTCATGGGAATTGAACATGCAACCAGTAGGCAGCTCCTCTTCGAGGAAACAGGAACTGGAGTGGGACCTTGAAGGAGCAGAAGCAGACTCCCAGGGGCGGGGGTGGGAAGACCTCCAGGTCCTGGGATTGGCCTGCACAGGATGTGTGTGGGGTGTGGGGACGCCGGGGGCCAGGTGGGACATAGCTTGTATCCCCCATATCAATTCTTACCGATGAGCAGAGGCTGCTGGGAACACGGGGTTGAAGAAGATTCGGAGGATGACAGAGAGCCGGGATGAATTAGCAATGTCAGCCAGGAACGTGGGAGGAAGGGGGTGACCTCCTGCCACAAGCCTGTCATCCCTGGCATCAGGTATGCTTAGAGGACAGTAACACGTGTTAGCTCTTTCGACCTCCTGACAGATCCTGATTTGGGGGTGGGGGTGGGGGAACGCACTGCTATTTATTAATTTCTCTTTCGTGGACAATTTCCTGCTCACTCTGGCTCACCAGGTGCTGATATCAGCAGGTTTCCTGCTTCTGTTCCTCAGGACCATCACCTGCCAGAGCCTGGGAACTGCTAGGGAGGCGGTGGGCCCCGCAGTCCCAGGAGGGCCCGGGCGGGGGGGGGGGGTGCCGCTGCAAACCTCCACAGGCCTGAGGAAGACCCTCTTGTCTCCTGCCTTTCAAGTGGGTTCCAATGGCCACTGCTGGGAGATACCCCATTTCTGCTGAGTCAGGGCTATTTCAGACTCTGTTCACCTGTTATGAGTGAGCTGCTCCGGGAGGCATTACCATATTGGACTTGGGGGCTGCCCACATAAGGCAAGAGGACAATCTGCAAGCCAGAGGTTATGACTTTTGATCTAAGTGTTGGCTTTGAAATATTTACAACTCCCCTGGAACCAACCTGGGTCGGTGCTGTTCTTCATTCTTCTGAGAAAGCGAAAAAGCCAGTCCGGGAGGAAGGAGGCTCTGGGCCGCTTGGCAGGCTGGGAGATCCGTGGGGCCTTTTGGCTAAAGTGAATGAAGCGCAGGTGAGAGCCTGAGCGCACGCAGGTGACGGGGCTTGCGCAGGGCACAGGCCTCCGTGGTCTAGATTCCACAGCGCCCCTCTCCAGCCGAAAAGCAAGAGCCCCGGCCAGCTGGTGGCAGAATGAGACTTCCCAGGTCCCTGGTCCTTTTCATGTTGCCCGTGTTGTATCTTCCCACCTCGTGAGTGTCACCTGACCTACCAGCGTGGAAGGCTTTGGAGGTTTTGAACTTGCCCTACATCAAATATGCCCCCTCCTCTGCCCGGGAGAAAACCCTAGCCACTCTGCCACAGACTCAGAGGGCATTTGATTGTCTAGAACACATCAAACAGCCCAACTCTCCCTTGTAAAAGTTTTACAAGAAAATCACTGAAGACCAGAAGAGCTATCCTTCCCCTCTCTTCCTCCTTCACTTTTGAACCCGAACCGATATTCTGGATTCTCACACTTTGGTGTCGGTGGGCCGGCCGGCGAGAGAGAGCGCTGGGCTGGCGGGCGTGTGGCGGTAGAAATCTCGGCCCCCGGATCATTACACTTGCAGGCCACGGCTTGTGGGATCTAGTGATTTGGACATATTTTATTTAACCAGCTTAGTAAAAGGTAATATTCAGCAGCTGTGATCTATAGCAGAATTACAATTTTCAGGGTCAAGGAGGGATTTTGATATTAGGAGGTTGGGCAGAATTGCTATGAAATCTCATGAGCTGTCTTTAAAAATAAATGAGAAAATAGGTTATCCAAGAGTCATTGTAAGGGAAAAATCAATAGGCAGTGTCTATTCACTTGGGCTATCAAAATCCTTGAAATTTGAACAAAAGTTTCACGTTTAGTGTACTGTACGGTTTGAAATATCGGCGCTGGAGGCTCGGTGGGTACAAATTTATTGTGCTGTGCATCCAAACGAGGCAGGCCTGGTGAAGCAGCTCAGATGCCTCGTAAGATGGGGGAGTGTCTTGGTGACCAAATTAGGGGGGTATAAGGAGACCCCTGAAGAAAACCATGGCAGGGGGCCCACCCGGAAACATTGAGAAGCACCCACTATGCTAGGAGTAGGTGTGGCCTCTGGCTCAGGTGCCCCTACCCCTTGTCCAGCACGAGGGGGGATCCCATGTGGCTGTCTTCCTGCCTACACAGTCCACGGTGTCTCTGCCCCCAAGGGGGGAACAAATGATCATTTAATAGGGAACTTCCTGGTGGTGAAATTCTGATTGAGCAGGTCACCTGGGGTGATAGAAGTTGCCTGCCTTCATTCATTCATTCATTCGCAACCAATACTTCGTGTGTGTGTGTGTGTGTGTGTGTGTGTGTGTGTGTGAGTTTCAAGTATGTTTTCCAGCTTTGCACAGTGGCAGCATCATAACCAATGAGGTTTATCCAAGGAGTGATTATTGCTACTTGAAAACTGTTCTCAGCTGGGTCTCCCAGGATGGCATACCCTTGGCATTGAAGAGGCTCATATCAGCCCCACCAACGGAGGCTGGCCTTGCTCTCCAGGTCTCTCCAGGACTCAATTCCTACGGCCGGTAACTGCCACGTAACTCCTCACTGGCCTCTGAGCTCTGGTTTTGGTTCAGTGCTGTCTTCCAATCCCTGGGGGCATGTCTGATATTCAGTGTTAAAAAAACAATTTGAAAACTTTTTTTTAAATGAAAATTTTTTTTAATGAATGAAGGCACGAATATCTTCCTTTTACTATTATTAATATAAGGCATTCCTGAGGAATTTTAAGGCCATAATCATGAGCAATCTTTAAAGAAAACAAAACAAAAACACCCAAAACTCCCCACCCTCGATATTTGTCCACCACGATGTTACAGAGCAGCTCATTTTACCAAGATGAGGGGGATGGTGATGGCTTATCACATGCCTGGTGGTGCTGTCCATGGGTTACCTAATCGAATCTTCCTATCGGTCCTCGGGGTGGGTGGTATTTTCCCTGCTTTACAGTCAAAGAAACAGAAGCTCAGTAAAGAGATGAGTGAATTATTTCAACTCACCAATGAGAGAACCAGAGCTCATATCCAGGTTCGTGGTCACTCTGCAAAGCCATCTCTGGGGGCAATTAAAGAAGGGGGGGAGACTGGTATTCAAAAGCAACCTTGAACATGATCCTTTCAAGTTCCATCATTAAATCAAAAAATGACACTGTCTATATTCACAGGACAGAAATTGTAGCAAAGTACTGAAGATTTATAACTCCCCTTCATTTAGAAAGGGAATGAAAGTAAGATAAATAATTCAAATGCAAAGGGTGGGAACAGCAGACGTTGGATTTAGGCATTTTATTTAACTTATCAAATAATACAGGTTAGTTCCGGGAAACAACAATCAACATATGTTTACTTGTACTAATGATATGTAGACCCTCATTTCCAAGAAAGGTAATGATAATAAATTACTTTGTGGAATACAGCAAATAAATAGTTTTTTTTTAAACAAAAAATAACCCTATGAATATTGGTGGGGGGAGTGAGGTTATGGAGGCATTGTGGAGCTGGGGGAAGTTGGATCTTGAAACAAATGCCCGAATGAGATGACGGAACAGCATGTGTTAATGATAATTAACAGCGGACATTCTAACACCTTCCCCTCATCTCCTTGGTTTTAGGAGCGATTTCTCCCTATCCCCGAGATGGGCTCTGAGCACCGCTCCTGACGCCCACTGTCTGCGTGATCCAGATAATGTAATCGCAGCATCATTAGGAACCATGAAATCGCAATTCCCTGGGGAAGGAGCGCTACCGTTCAGTTACGCACAGAAGAGCCATTAATTAGCAGATTTCAGTTTAAAGTGACTATGTACTACATGGGTTCTAATCCCACTCTGGAGCAGCTCTCGGGCCTAATGAATTAGCTGGAGGAAGTTGAGCAGGAGCCAGAAGACATCACTCAAAGGGAATTGAAGTGAAATAAGATAAACTTAAAACCACAAAATTTAAAAATGATCAAGAGATCATCCGCTATTGGAAAAAAGCTGTAGAAGAAGCCAAATGGAGGTCATCCGAATTTTCTTCTCTTGCAATGTCACTGTTGAGTATGCCGTTTAATATCTGGGGGATTCCATTTGAGGCAAGTTGACCTAAACTGACTCATTCATTCATTCATGCCATTCGTCCTACAAGTGTTCTCTTAAAGTTAACAGCATTTTATAGAAGATGACAGGCTGCTACTTTGGACACATTCATCCCTTGGACAGGTGAGTCCTCTAACATCAGGCAAGGAAGGTGGAAAGTTGCGCTTGGAACCTCCATGACTGTAGCTTTGGAAATGCTTCTGAAATGGAGATACCCTCTTCCTGGAAGGATAAGTGGAATCGGGATTTTTACCATTCTCAAGAAGATGACCCCTCAACCCAGACCTGGTTGGCACCTACCCTCCTGCGTTGGTACCTTTGAAATTCTGGCCTCACCGTTAAATAGAAGGGATGAATGTAGAGATCAATGACCAGTGTTTGCACACTGGCCTCAGCCCTTGGGCTGGCTGACATCTTCCTGTCTCATAACTTGCTTGGATTCCAAATAGAGAGGCTATTCCGTAGGTATGCCAGGGAAGAGGGGTGCCTTTTAGACTGGCGCTTCAGTTCTAGGACATATTACCTATGGACAATACCTGGCGGAGAGACTGACTTAATGGTTAAACCTACACGAGAGGGGCTGAACCCCTTTTTAAGAAAGAAGGGCCATGTTCCAAAGCCAGGGGTTGGCACCACACACTGGTTTCTAAATCCTGCTCATGGGTGCACCTTCGTAATGTGCCGTGAGCAAGGGACGGGCGAGTGCAAAGTTAATGGTCTGGTTTCCCGATAGGGAAATGGGTGCCTCAGAGGGAAAGTGACTCATCTAGGCAGGACCGGCTCCATAATTTGTGAAATCCAAAGCAAAATGAAAATATGGAGCCCTGTGTTCAGAAAGCAAGAAAGAAATGCTTTTTCATTTCTTTCCTTGTCTCTCTCTCTCTCTTGTCATGGTGTTTACAATTTTCTAGTTAATGTCTTCCAAGTCAAGTCAAAATTTTAAATCACTAGCATGGATTTTACTGTTCATTTTCTTTTTTTTTACTGTTCATTTTCCTATTGTGCAATGCCAGTTTTAAAGGCAAATATCAGAATATTTACATTTGTGGAATCAGCAGTTACACAACCTATTTTGTGGCTTGTTTTGAGAGGGTGCCTCAACCAGAAGAGACAAGAAGAATCAGGCCAGAAGAGACAAGCCAGACTCAGGAACATTGGCAGAAGGAAAACAGGGAGCCCCCAGGCCTGGGGATTCTCTTGGGGGGAGGTCAAACCCTCAGGGTGCTGGCCCCTGCCTTGTGACTTGGGCATGCACTTGCCCTCCGGCCTGAGGGTCAGGATTCTTTCCTTCCCAGAGGCTGGACAGATGGCTTGTGCCCCAGGCCTGGAACAGGAGGTCAAGGTAGGCATGTCCCTCTTCTGCAGGTTCCCTGGCCCAATCCTCAGCAGATGGGCAACCCCAAGGGCAGGGCAACCTTGGTGCCAGGATGCATTAGGTATACCCGGTGCCTGAATCGGGGTGGATTACAGGCTCGCCCCCCACTAAATGTGCCCTGATGCTGCCAGCATAGGGCGGGGCTTGCAGCCGCCATGCCCCACCCCAAGATGCCGTGCGCTGCACCTGTCCAATCCTTGACCCTCCCCATGCCTGAGCCCAGGTTGGGGGCAGGTTGGCAGTAGTTGCTGCGTGGAGGTTGGGGTGGGAAGGCTGAGTGGGACTGGGGTGCCAGGGGGCTGAGCATCAGACCCCAGGAGCAGGGAGTTGGTGGGAGGCAAGACTGCATGGGAGCCATGGCTCCAAGCTCCCCATTCTTGGTCCCCATTGTCGCAATTATGAAGATACAATTATCATGAATTTCAACATAGTGACCGTACAGCATTAAGCCCGCAGTGTGGGGCCCTTCTGAAGGTGGGGTCATGCCTGTGACTGCATTGGTCACAAGCCCATGCCGGCAGCCCTGCATCCAAGGCCACTCAGGAGCTCAGTGCACCAAATCTCCTGCTCTCTAGGACGTTCAACATACCAGGGGCTGCCACCTTACCCCAAGGCCCTTGACCCTCACATGATTAGGAACATTCCCTTTTCTCTGCCATGGATGACTAGAGATGGCAGAGGCCTACCTTCCTGAGACTTTCCAACCAACTTTCCCATTTGCCAGATGAGGAACCGAAGCCCTGAGCAGGCTCTGACTTGTCACCATGAGGCCACATGCCAGGCTGGTGGCATTGAAGGGCCCAGAACTCTGAATACCTCCGGCCTGGAAGATGCCAGAATTTGGGAAAAGAGAGAAGCCTCGTGGGGTCTCCCTGCCAGGCTGTTCCTGGGTGTGCATACACGGCCACCACAGCCGCCAGAACCTGGAGCGTGTCAGGGCCTCCCCCAGCTCTAAAACAGCGTCCCCTTAGCATCAGCAGCTGAGGTGTTTCCCAGAGGCCTCTGGGCTCAGCATCAGGGGAGGGGGACTCCAATTCTCACTTAATTGTTTCTCACTAGATTCTTTTGCTAGTGATGGTGGACTTGAGCACGAAAATGCCTTTCCCTGGGGATGCTAGTAGCTCAGCTGAGGGGACACCCAGGGTGTCCTCTGTCAGTTCCTCAAGAGAGAAAAGATCTGACATTCAGGGAAAAAATGATCACAGCCAACGGGGATGGAACCAAGTTTTTCTGTGCATGTTGGGGTTTAAAAAGAATGTAATGGAGGAACGTTAGCCCCGTGGTGTGAAGGCCAGCACTAACAAAGAGGCCCCGTGGCTGGGCCGTGGCTTCCAGAATGTGGTGCTGTCTGAATTACATCTCCTTGTGCAGAGGGGAGAAGCCTGAGTAGAGGCTGAAGACCTCGAGTCCATTCCTGGCTCCGCCACCCATTTGCTGGGTGCTCTCGAGCAAAGACTCATTCCCTCTCTGTGCCCCATCTCCCCATGGGAACAAGCAGTTTGGCCAAAATGGTCCCTAAAGCCTGTGCAGCTAGATGGTTCCGTGAATCTGAGCCCATCCACTTGGTTGGCTTTTGCCATCCAAACCGTCATCAAGGTGGCCAGCCCAGAGTTCAAAGGACGTGGGTCCCACATTTCTCCCTTCCAACCCCGCTCTCCCTGGCTCTGTGGGTTTTGTCTCCCCCCACGGGAGCTCGGGGAGGCCCATTCGGAGGCCAGTGCCCTGCGGCAGGCTTTGCCGGGATGCCCAGGCTCCTCCCGTCCCCGGATCAAAGTTTCTCCACTGTCTGGGGGCTGGTGGTGGGGGAGGGTGACCCATCAGCCTCGTGCCCAAATCTGGACTCTGCTTCTATTTTCCCCTTTCTGCATGGGGGACAGAGAGAAGAAGGAGAGAGAAGCCTTTGAAAAACGTCTCCTGCTCCATCGTTCAGCAATTCACCTCGCCGCCGAGCCCAGTGACACTCCCGTGGTGCACCTCTTAGCCACTCGGCAACTTTTTTCCCTTTTATGATATTTTGGGTTTCTGATTGCCTGCCAAGTTGAACCTTTATCATTTAATAAGCAGAAAAAAAGGAAGAAAGAAAAAAGAAAAAAAAGGAAAAAAAAATCCTCTAAGTCAGTCCCAATCTAAAGGGTGCCCATTCCTGTCCCCTGCCTCTCTGGAGCTGGCCCTGGATGCGGAGCCAGTGCTCATGGGGACTCAGCCACTTGCAGGCAAAATGTCGAGTCTACTCTACTCCAACGGGGCCATTTTGCACATGTCGTCGTGGGAACCGCAAGGAGGAAGGCACACACAGCACTGGAGGCGTGGCAAGGGTGCGTGGAGGTGGGGCTTTGACCTTGGGGGCCGCGGTGGGGTGGCAGGGCCGTGGGCAGTGCCGCAGGATTTCCAGCCCCCTGAGAGTGACCTGCCTGAGAGCAGAGAGCAAGGCAGGGCTCTGGGGACGAAAACAGCTGTCCCACCTGCAGCCCCAGGGCTGTGGGGCTGTCGTGCTTGCTTTCGCACCTCGCTTCTTCACCACGTGTCTTTGGGGCCTGGAGATGGTGGAGAGCCAGTAAGTGTTTTTTGACTAGATGAATAAAGTCCGATTATTCCTCTCATGCTTCAGACAGGGAAAGGCGTGGTTGTTTAGAAGTCCTCTCCGGGACGACGATGAGCCCATGAAGCCCCTAGCTCTCCTCACTCTGGAGTTTCTTGGTGGGGGGATGGGGGGCGGGGTGCCTGGAGGAGGAGGAGACAGGAATCAAGCAGAGACAGTCTCTGAGTGCCACGAGGTCCCTGCTGTGCTGAAAGCCCTGGATGGGGCAGTGTGAGGAGGGGCTGCCCCGGGGCATAAGTCATCAGGTTTGGTCTCTTCCCCAAATGCCTTGGCCTCCCCACCTCAGCATGGTCGGGAGGGGAGCGGGCTGGAGCAGGAGCTCCCCAAGCAGAGCCAATGGCTGGAACGCACTGTCTACTCTCCTAGCTAGTCCCCCTCACCCCCCACCTTCCTGCCTTCTCTCCTCCTCCTCCTCCTCCTCAGCAAGGCCACTGCTGTGGGACGTACCAGGGGAACCTCACCCAGTTATCTTGCCTTGGCCGAGCCCATGTGTTCTCTGACCTGAGTGGTCCTGGGCCCAGGGGCCAGGGTGTGTGTGGGCTTCCCCGGCAAGGCTGTGCCCCCCGGTAACCCATTCCTTACCCAAAAGGGCAGCTGATTCCAGGAGAAACCACCAGGGAGCTGGTCCCAGGCAACCAAGGTCTCCTTCCCTTCTGCCCCCTTCTCCCAAAGACCACTGACTGCTCCTTGCCATGGTGGGTCTTGCCTCCCCTAAATCTGCCCTCAGGAAAGGGGTAGACAGTTCACCCGGAGGGATCAGTTGTCGATGGGACTGAAGCTGACCAGGGGAAGAAGAATCTGCATTTTGCCAGGGCTCAAGGTCACCCACCAAAGGACTGGACCTTTAGAGGTGGGATTTCAGCTGGTGGGATTTGCCAGCTTACCGGTGTTCCTGTGCAGAGACCTGGCTCGTCTTACAATTGCACGTGCCTCAGAGGACCAAGGCCTGGGTCACCTCCTGTGTCCAAAAGACATGGGACCATGGAAGGGGATAGTGTGTTTGGAGCCTCAGAGTGTGGGGCTGGCGGGCTTCAGGCCCTGTGCATTTAGCATCCTATGGCTGAGGCTTCTCTACTGAATTTAACAACAACCCCATTCCCCAAAAACATGACGGATTTGGCCACATTCTCGGCTCCTCTCTCTCTGACGGTGTTAAGATGGAAAATTAACAGGCACACGCAGTACAGCATTGCCGAGGTGCTTAGCCCAGTGCCGGGCACGCGGGGGCCTCCATGAGTGTCAGCGGAGGGTGCCTCTGTGGCCTGGGTCTTTGGCAGAACCTTCTGGAGAGAAGCCGGAGCCTGAGGATGTATTTCATTCTGTGGGGCCTCATCATGCAAAAGACATTTCTATCCAACTCAAGTACTTTTCTTGGCAAAAGAAGTTAAAAACAAAAAAGTTGAGGCAACAAAGCAGCACTGAGCTGGAGAAGGGCCTTGCCCGCCCCCCCCCCCAGTACTGTCCCCTCCTGAGCACACCTGGGGAAGCTGAGGGGTGGGGGAAGGAGGGGGCTGCGCTGAACGGTGCTGTCCTGCCCCCAGGAAAAGTCCAGGCAGCTCTCAGCGGAGCCGTGTGCGCGGTGGATCAATACGGGCTTCGGGGCCGCTGAGCTATTATTCACGCCAAAGGGCCTTGTTTGGATGAAGGGAAGGAGGGGGTGCACGAGTTCACAGAATCACAGTCTAGAGCTCTGCTGCTTGGCATTTCCCCCTCTCTCTGTGATGCCTTCGTTATTTATGTAGCACGAGTAATGAGGTGATTCAGGATGAGGAAGTGCTTCTCCCACAGCATGCTGGGAGCTCCTTGAGGCATGACAACAGAGGCTGTGTGGGATTTGGGCCGGGGGTCCCGGGAGACAGGCACCCTGTCTCTCCCCACCTTTGGCGCCTCCTGAAGGAGGCCAATAATGGGCCCAGGGTGGCACCAAGTGGGGCCTAACGCCAGTGCCCTGCTCTCTTACCTATCTCCTGGGATGAACCCCACTTGTCACTTCCTGTCCCCTTGTTCTGGGAATCCAGCCCTAACCTATACACCACCTATTCCCCGCCTCCTCACACATTCCCAACCCACTTGTCCTGTCACTTGGGGGTTGCGCCACCATCTTGTTTTTGCCCAACTTGCCTCTGGTAAGCGGGCTTTGGAACATTCACCTCATTACTGACCTAGAATCCTAATGGACACGGGCAGTCTCTCTTAGCATTCCCTGGGTCTTCGCTCCTCTACAACAGAAGAGGACCCTACATCCGGCCTTGGCTCCGATCACATACACTATTCTCCTGCCTGCACCTGGCAGCTCTTGGCTACCCTGCAAGGTCTCCTTTCTTGGGGAGCATCCTGTGGCTTTAAGAACTTCTCTGAGCTGGCCACACAGTCCTCTGCCCCATTTTTAAAGGGCTAACATCGTGTCTAAGGGCCACCTGACAAGTCACAAGATGTGGATGGCCCCTGGCAGACACTACTGGTTTGAGCCCAATGAGCTGCAGGCAAAGCCATCTAAACAAGAGTGTTTCCTGGATTTGGCTTAAGGTTAGTGAATTATAGCATAGGATGAGGTCAAGTTTGAGGGTGGGTGGCTCATCTCAGGCAACCAGTGTCTCTGGGAGTCAGACTGGGGATGGTTTACCACAAAGCCTTCCTTCCTTTTGGAAAAATGACTCTGAGCCTATCTTTCGCTGAGGTGTGGAGTCCGTTCTAAAGGCGGTAAGTTGTCACATGGCTAATTTGGAACAGACTGAGATGGAGACCTGAGACCCCTTAGACCCCGGTGCGTGGACCATTTCTATGCCCTTGGTGATCTCTGAAGCTTAGGGCAGGCCTCGCTTGGCTCCCACCTGCTGGACCCGCCCCTCCTATGCCACAGCTCCTGCTGGGACCATCTGTCCTTGGGGGCAGGGGGTGATGCTGAGAGATGGTGGCTGAGCAAGGGACATGCGCCATCTCTCCCCTTCACATCCATCGGGTGGCTGCCTGAGGGGTCTGTCTTTCTGGGGACGGGTGGGTGGGAGTAAAGCAGGTTGGCGAGGGGTACTCCTCGTTCCCTGTTATTGACCGGAACACCCCAGCCCTGCAGTACCAGTGGACCAGGCCTCTGAGAGTAGCTTCCATGGGCTCTGTGAAACTCATCGGATCAAACAAGGAGACCAGATGCAGCCAGCCGTTCGGGCATGGAGAATGCCACTGACCTCAGACCCCGAATGACGATGACGACGACGATGATGATGGAGCTTTTCCCCTTAAAGCTCAGAGCCCATGGAAAAGCTGATGATTTCACCAACGGCAAGTCACAGAAAGGAAAAAAGATAGAAGGTCAATCCCAGCAAAGCATCGCTCCTATTGTCTCTTAGGGAAGCGCTGTTTGCAATGAGCTCACTGACTACACAGAGACGCCCCATCGCACACACTGCACACCAGCCGACTGGATGCACAAGTGTTCCTTTAAGAAATCCCTACTCACTCTCCAGACCACAGTCCTCCAACCACACACTCAGCTACTGGAGGAGACAAGTGGACCAGAGACAGGGGACTCACAGAGGTTCCTTTGAAACCAGCCCCAGCCACAACCAACCAACCGTCCTTGGCTCTGGATTTGCAATTCTCCCAGGAAAGCCACCTCCACTCCCAAGCACCGAGTGCCCCACTAGGCTAGCAGTTCAAACCAAAGAGACAAGGAAATCACTGCTTGTAGTTAATTCTCAACTACGTAGACAAATGGCTATAAATATTTATGATGGGAAATTTCATTATTTAAAAATTCGGCTCTAAATTTCCAGCTAACTCCATGAAGAATGCCTGCTGAACAGGTTGCAAATTAAGAACAATTATTTTTCTCTTCTGCATTTGAATAGAACTTCCAGCTAAAGTCATTTAAAGGGGTTAACATCAACCTTAATTAAATATTAAAGTGTGCCTGTACCTGGTGCCAGTGTTGCCCCGTCGAATAAGATATAACCTATTTTTGACAAGTTTTCATCTTTCTCTGTGGAAGACGCTACATGAAATCAAATCAGTGGCAAAGAGGAGAGTAATGAATAATCTATTTCATATTCCAACAGTACCCAGAGCTCGGGAGTGGAAAAATATTCAGTCAGATGATGGCAAGAGGCTGCTCGGGTACCACCTGACACAGCTAATGTTTAAATAATAATAATAATAAAAAGCAATAAACAAGTCATTAGCCCTTAACAGTTGTTTAATGCAATTTGTTAATGAACGTAATGGCGGGGACTAATAAGGAAAGAAAATAAAACCGTCTAAACAGGCGCCAAGTTGCTGGCGATGCGCAATTATTTCCTTGTCAAGTTTTTATGATTTAATGAGCCCCTCTGGGACTGACGGCTGTCAGTCAGTCGTGACTTTTTGACACCATTACAACTTCAAATACAGCAGCAGGCAGGCTGTTTTCCTCGGATTTGAAATACTGAAATGATCTGACAGTTTTAAAGAAAAGATGTGCAAAAAAAAAAAAAAAAAGAGGAGAGAGGGAGAGAAAGACAGTTGCTTTCCTTTCTTTCTTTCCACCCCCTTCCCTTCTTCTACGGGGTGGATAATCTCTGGATGCTGTTTGGTAATGAAAATCCAATCACTGAGGTCATTATCTGATGAGGTTTTTGGAACAGGCAGGCTTTTTTCCCCCTCTTTATTTCCTTACTTAATGATAACCCTCAATGGGCTTGCCCCGCATGGGACGGCCAGAGCCGCACAATTTTGTTCACCATTAATTTCAGCCTTTGAAGCTCAGGGCTCAGAAGCAGTAGCAAAGCAAACCCCCCACCAAGCTGGTTCCAAAATAAGACAATCCAGCCTGCCTTAAACAGAATAGCAAATGGCCTCCCAGCCCAGGCCTGGCAGCTGACGTCAAGCCCAGTGCATCTGCAGGCATTCGCCTTCAACACGGAACATTTAAAACTCTTTACAACTTAAGAGACTTTAATTAAATTGCTTTTGATTCCGGAGCAGGGTAGCATCCGCTGTATTTATTCGGTTGGGGAAACTGTTTAGTCTGCATGAATTTTAGATGGCAAGGGCTTCCTCCTCCTCGTCTTTCTCCGTGTCCTCGCCTTCACCCCCCCCCCCACCATCCCACCTTCCTTCTGAACATCGTTTTTAGCACAGGTGCCCAACCGTAGAAATACAGTCCTCCATCGAAGTCTACGGGTTAAGTTCCTAGAACCTTTCACAGATCTAGGACCTGCTTCGCCTCGGTGGGCTTTCCCCCTTCCCTGGTGGAACAGCGAAGTGGGGAGAAAACCGCGTCTCCCCTGGGGCTCCTGTGCATTTCTCCTCCAGCACCCGGGAGGGCCATGCAGGGCTTCGGGGGACCTCAGAGCAGCTTCTTGCAAAGCACCCACTGTCCGGGTCCCTTCTCAAGGTGGGTTGGATGGGGCTATCAGGCCAAGGGTTACCTGTTCCGATCCTCTCACTCTCGAGGCTGAATTGGGGCAAAATCTCAGGCAAGAGCCGACAAAGAGATAGAACTAGCAAGAAAAAAGCCATTAAGGGGTGAGCAGTGCATTCCCTCCCCATTTCATCTACTTCAACACGATCACAGGGTTTTACTGAAATATTTAGGAGTCAGCGCGCTGGTGTAGATGATCAGATCAACCTGGCTTGCTGGGTGGCCTGGGGAAGAGGCATGAGGTGTAGGTAGAGAGCTGCTTATACACTTTGGCTAAGATCAACAGTTCCAAAAGCAGCTACCCGAGAGGCTGGTGTAATACTTCCCCGCCATTCGTGTTTCAGAACAAGAAAGAGGTTGGTTGTTTGTTTCCTCCTTTTTAATGGTTTCTCCAATGTGTTCAGCATGTACAGAATTCCGTTATCGGAATAAAAGAATCTTGCTGAGATAGATCCTTTCAGCTGATAGGAAAATTAGCACTGCCTTCCCACCCCTTCACTGTCCTACTTTGCTCGGCCAAAATCCCATACCATCCCTGCGAGGTAAAGGCTACAGCTTTATGTACACAATACTAAATGATTTATCTGGACACATGCAGGCCCTGGCCTGTTTCGCTTAAGTGCGATTTCTCTGGTGGATTTTGCCATTCTGCATTTCCTCTCTAAACCATAACGGTTCTTTTCTGAGTTGGGGGGAAGAAAAACATAAAAATAAAGTGCTGCAGCCAGGTGATCTCGATCTACAGGCACAGGTGGTTAGCATTTTTTATGAAGAGAACAGGTTTGCTTTTCAAGGATTCAAAGCTCCCGATTACATTCAAAAGATAGTACGGACCTTGGAAGTGCCTATGAAGTCTTAAGAAAAACACATTTTGCTTTATGACTAGGGGGAAAATGACCTCAGCTTGGGGCAACTTTAAGCCTGATCATAAATGAACTCATTTTGAACGCAATTCCCGGTTACCTCGGACAGAAAGAAACCAAAGGAAATCACAAAGCACGTCAGAGGTTTGAATACACAGTGAACTCAGGAAGGCTGTGCTAACATTTTTTTTGTAGAAAATCCAAGCCGTCCTTTGTAATACGCTGCAACCCCTTATTCTTTGAAAGGAGGTTAGTGAACATTTTCCATGAAGTTTATTTCTAGTGGATCATCGTATAGGACTCTACCATATTTATAATCACATTTGAAATTTCACACTGATGGACTCATGTTCTTGCTCTTCCTGAAATATTCATGTTCTCTTACATACTGGAATGGATGTGGAGAGAGCCTTGTCAGACCTTTTGCTTGTATGAGGGCTGCTTTTGGCAGTGCAGATATAAAAACCGAAAGGATACCGAGATGCTTACACAGGTCGGGGGAGAGGAGGTCACAATTAAATACCGTGCCAGGGCTCACTTTGCCAGCAAATTCTGGAGACTATGGGATTTGGGGAAGGTAAGGAAATATTTCATGTAGCCAGTAATCAAAGTTGTGAAAAGTGGATCTTGGGCAGGCTCAGCAAAAATATTCTTGGGTGTAAAAAAAAAAAAAATATATATATATATATATATATATGTATATATATATATATGCATAGAAAAACAGAGAAAGTGCTAAGTCAATTTCCTGCACAACTGACATTAAATATCCACCTTTTCAGTGAAAGCACTCAGGTAGGCAGACTATCTTCAGTATGCCTGGGTAGAACAGAGCTGGTTTGCTGGAGCCAGTCACTGGCTCTGGCCCCTGTTTTTCTCTGCATTTTTATCCTTGGACATTACAGAAGGGCAATTTGGTGACAAGAGACGTGTGACAAACAGCACAGCCCATCAGATGCCCCACGGCTGACTCATCATACCCTATCCCAAACCGTGACCCCTGACATGTCCACAGGGCAAGGAAGAATGTCACCAAGGCTATTTTGGTTAGGAGATGAAATCACCAAAAGGCAAATAAACATTCACCTTCCCCTACAAAAAACAAATCTGGGTGAAGACAAGCCTAGAAAAGGAAACCGACCCACATGCAAACAGGAATAGAAAATATTTTTACACCCTTTGCACTTGAGCTGAACAGGGGTGAAAAGAGGGAGGGTCATTCAGGGCCTGTCAGCGCAAAAGAATGATTCATGTGACCATTTTGTCTTAATTACTCAGAACGCGCCGTTGTTGCTGTTTATCAGGGAAGAGCAGATCCATCAGTGTCTTCTGACAGAAAAAGTGATCGCCATCAGGATGGTGACGACCAGGATGATGGCCAAGATGACGATCAGTATGCGGTTCTGGATGATTCTAGGAAAGAGCAGAGGAAAAAAAAAAAAATCACATAGATACACGAAGGGTTTTCTGACAAAGACCATCCAAGACCAAGCTGGCTAATCAAATGATGGCTTCACAGGTGGGGGTAGGGAGCCCAGTGTGGGGCTTGTGTTTGCATGCACGTGGGTGTGTGTATGTGAGTGTGCACGTGCACAGGAGCTTTTGGTTCTAAAACGATCCACGAGGAAATGAGCAACTCCACCGTGACTGTCACACGGCACCCGGAGAAATGCTTACTGCAAAGCGAAAGCAAATCCAATGGCTTTCTGGGCTCGGGGTACCATGTAGTAATCTGTAAGTGATCAAGGGCCCCATGTGAGCTTCTCTTTTTAATTTAAAATTCGAGACAAGCCTCGTTTTTTTTTGCAGTGTTTCCTGGTAAAGTAAAAGACTCCAAGGAAACATATGTCAGTAAGGTACTTACCTGTACAAAAATACCGGGGAAAAAGTAAAAGAGATTTAGGAAGAAAAGGAGAGGATTAAGAAGCAAGTGTCAACCTTGCCGCTCAGGCTGTGAAACCGTCATCTGTCACTGGGGCTCCCTGCTCTGTTACACCAGGAGCAAACGTTGTATTTGCTCCGTAACCGCCCCCCCGCCACACAAAGATGGAAATGAGAAATGACACAAAGTCCCCGAGTGCCTCACGTGCTTGGGTTGGTGGGACCCCACCTCTGGGGGTTCCAGCCCCCTCAGCTCGGGCTCTGCCAAATGCTGCTGGGAAACTGGGAAGTCAGGAGGAGAACCAGACTGGAGACACGTGCTCCGAGATGCCCGCAGAGGGTCTCCCATGAAGTTGCCTCCTCAGGTGTTGGCTCGCTCTGAGCCAAGACGTCGAACCCCGGAATGCCTTGCTGAGACTGTCAAAGGGAACCCAGGTCAAGAGGCCTCGCCCACGCTCCTCCCGCAGGACCAGCCGCACAGCGAGGATCGAGGGGCTGGGGGCCCGGCCGGGTGTCCAGGTGCCTAACGCCACACAGCAAACCCCATCCGCCCATCCTGCAAATACCAAGCAGGAAAAGGTCTGCTGTCTTAGTCTAACAGAGACCTTGCCCTCCTATTTCGTATCTCTGCGAAGAAATCTCTGCAGGGTGTTGGCAGCCTTTTCTAGGTTCTGGATGAGCTTCTTTCTCGGAAGGAAGATGACGTCCTTGTGGCTTCAGCTGGAGTCCTCCTCGCCCACCCCCTTCCTCTCCCAACCTCGATGGATGGATGGAGACGGTCGCATCAGACAAGCGCACTCCCCTGTGGCCCCTTGGAAGGACTAGCTCCCTCTCCTCCTGACAGGTTACAAAATGATCACATTTGCTGATACGTCTTCCGCAAAACTGCTCTAGTGCCTGTGTCCACTTTCCTCGAAGGAGATGAATGATCTGCTCGGTCCTCATTTATCACGTAAGGCTCAACTAAGATCTGTCTCCTTTATTTCCTCCCTTCCCCACTAGAAAGGCTGCGCCCTGACATTAATTCTTCTGCAATGACAGCTAATTCAGACTTAACAGGCCATATTTACTCAGGAGGCAGGGAGATTCTCAGTCCCCAAAATAAATAAATAAAAACAGGACTTCATGGCTTGTTAAAGTGAGGCTAATTATGAACACTGATCCGTGCTACTTGGTGGCTGGATTTAAAACCCAAATTGATTTTCCCCCTTTTCTCTGGAAGGGGCATAAGTCTTCAGAACAGACTCGACACATCCCGTTTGCCCAAGTCACTGTCACAATCTCTATTTACCACAGCCGTCCGCGTCAGACTTGCAAAGGAAATCAGCAAAATTGAAACTCAGCAGTGAAACAGATTAAAAGCATGAAAACTCTTTAAAATTCTGCCTTAAGTAATATACGGTAGTGTGTCTCTTGGTTGACAACCATTTTATTTGTGGGTTGAGGGCCCCAAGGCATCCATGATGCTAATTTATAAAGGATTAACTGCGGGTGTTACTTGTTTAATCTGAAGCATGGTTAGAAAAATGAATACACAGGAATCCCTAAGTCCTCAGCTCTTCTCTGGCCTTCCTAATTGGGCTTCTCGCATCGCAAGGCAAAGAGGGGTTGTGCTTCACCCACGATCATTCTTAACAGCTCCTATCCGTCATTCACTCAGCACATCACCGATCCCAGGACAGCCTGACCTCTCCGCTGGCTCACAGACATTCAGGAAGACCAAAGAGTCCATTCCCTCCTTGGTGCGTCCAGAGCCTAGAGTGTTCTTCCCCTTTGCAGCCCCAGCACGTAGAACACAAGGCACAATTGCTGACACACACTACTCGAGAGAGACCCACCCACAGGAGGATAATGAAAGAATGCGGCTCCTGTCATTCTAATCGTTCCATTCCAGGGTGAATGGAGAAGACTTCTGTGTAAACCCAATTTGCAGGAAAATCTCAGGGAGCCTGTGTAGGTAAGGCTGAAGTTAAAAGTTGAAGTGAACCCCCCAAAGATGAAACTTCATGCCATATGCCTTCTCAAAGCACTACTGGGTCTTCTCTCTGAAGGCAAGAGGAGGAACGGTCCTCATGGAAACGGGGCACGCGGTGGAGTAGGTCGGCAGGAGAGGGCACTTGCTTTCGAAGCAAGGATGGGCAGATATTTAGGACAGAGGGTACGGAGTGGGGGGAAAGAGAATTGGAGCAGACAGAGTTGGATGACTCAGCCCAGCACCCCAGCTTTGCACCTCAAAGATGTTGGGTTGATATGGTGCCTCTAAGGACCAGAAAAGGGAGCTGCTGTGGCCCTTGAATGGATAGGAGCAGGGGACAAAAAGCCTGGCACTGGCGGGCCCCATCGGCGAGGGAGCCTGGAGGATAGTCACAGCCAGGGGCTGCCAGCAGGTATCGCGGTAGGGAGAGCAGAAAGGAATGCAGAGTCCACCGGGCATCAGAAAAACAAGCCAGGAGAGGGGTTCCCAGCGAGTGAGCCAGAGAAGGAACTTTGGGAAACCCAAAGTAACTTCTTTCTAACTTTGGGCAGAGGGGGCTTTAGTTCAACTAGGTCTGCAGCAAGCTGTCTTAATCTCCCTTTTGAAAATGCAAAGTGTGTTTACTCAGTAAATAATTTAAGAAAGAATATACACTTGAAAGAAGACATCCATTGAAACAGCCAGGCTAAATTGCCTCCGGGCAAAAGCTTGTGCATTTGCATGCTGCATTCTATTAAGTGAGCACACTGTGGCTTTAAAAGAATGCAGAGCCAAATTAAAAGGAATGTGGGCCCGAAACATCAAGGATTCTCCAAGTTTACATTATGAATCACAGTGCTGTTGATACAAGATGAATTAACCATTTACTTTGAGGCTGAACTCATAAAGTACTATTGAAAATACTGATCCCCGCGTGGAACCCTGGGAGCGGCTAATCTTTCCATTGCCAGTCTCCTCCCCCTCTGGAAACAAGCTCCTGCGTGTGGCGGGGGAATCGGAGGAGACTGGTTCCAGTGGAGCAGGCAGGCAGGGCACCTGCTGGAGAAGCCCAGGAATTCGCGGGAGGCGTCCCCAGCATCCGCCAGCACTGGGTTCTCCTTGACTTCTAGGCACAGATAGCTCTCACCTGTCCCTTGATGTGAGGCGTGGCCACGTGACTTGCGTTAGTGAAATGTGAGCAGGGGCCCTGGCTGCCACTTCCGTTCCAGGTGGAGGAATTTGACTTCCAGTGTTGGCCTCCCCGGCTGGCTCTTCTCTTGCTGGTCCCATTCAGGAGGCTGTTATGTCCCAGGAGTGCAGTCACGAGACAGGGGAGACTGCTTCTGCCTGGATCCCTGCATCATCACATGGAGGGAGCATCGGTGCCCTGGAGACTCCCCTGGACTCACAGCCGACTTGTAGTAAGGCAATGAAATATGGCTTCATGAGATGAGATGAAGGCATGTGACTTCAGCCAGTCCAGCAGAGTGACTCTCAGAAGCTTTGCTTCAAATGCTGGGTCATCCGGATTGTCTGGTGTGTGGGTGTTAGTCCTGGATCTGCTGCAGCCATTTTGTTTCCATAAGGGAAGCCAGCCTAAGGAAGAAGCTGACCCGTGGAGGACAGCGCAGTCAAAAGAGTGGCAGAGAAATGGAACCCTGGTCCTGAAAACATGGTGAAACTCTACATCAAACCACCCTTCCTCTGGACTCAAGAGTTATATGAGAAGATAAATTAACTTAATTTTTCGAGTCAGTTTGAGTCAGGTCTTCTGTTAGTTGAGACCTAAAAGCATTTTTATGTTGATTTGCCCTAATTCCAAAACCAAGTCCTCGATCTACAGCATATTCTCTGCATGACTTCCACAGAGAATTTCCTGCCTGTGCCCTTCTCCCATTCGTACTTCCCTGTGCATCCCTTACCGCACAGTTCTTTAATGATTTTCTGTTTCTGTGCAGGATTCTCCAGTAAAAAGTAGACCTTCTAGGGTCTGACTCTCCTTTGTCTTTTGTATTCCTAGTGTCTCAAACAGAGCTTGGCATGGATGTTCTCAAAAAAAATGCTTGCTGAATGCACGAACAAGAGACTCTAGCTCCATATGCTCCCCTGAAGGTTCATGTAGTATGTTTCCTGCTTTCTAAGGGCTGCTTGTAGACAAGCACGGCTCTAGGAGTTAGCTATCAGCCACCCTCCCATTAAGGATGCCAGCAGTGTCCAGAAGCTTTTACAAGCCTGCATTCATTAGCTGGAGAGTGCGCGACACTCCATAGGTTCAGCGCCCCGTCCTACACACGCTTTCCTGCCTGGCGAAGCAGGCCTGAATAATGATGCCCCACCTCTGGGGTCTGACAGAACAGTAACAACTGGCAGAACAATTAGCAATCATGAGAGCATGGGGTAAACTGTGCAAGGGAGTGTATACCCATGTTTCTCTGGGAAGTTCCCCAAAACAAGGGCCAAGGGAAAGGCTCTCCAAGTTCTCTGTCAACTTCAATGTTAGTATTCACCAGAAAGAAATGAAAACAGGAATAGGGGAAATGGTTCATTGTCATCAGCCTCTAACACTAACTTTAGTTGGAAGCATTATTTCCAAGCCTGATACATGGTTGCCTCTGAGCGAGAGTTGTATGGCTGTTATGCCCCCTGATAATGCCCATCTGGGGTCTTCTGTGTCCTGCACCTTTGGGAAGAATCCTCAGCCTCACCCCAGGAGTCAGGTAGGGCTGACCCCCTTCCCTGATTCCACAGGAAGACATAGCACCCAGGCAGGCTCAGCTAATGACAGCTTCCTATCCCTTGCACAAGTGTTTGTTAAGGAAGTGGCATGCCACCCAAGCAAGAGAGAGGAACTCCAGGGACTTTTTTTCCTGGAAAATCAAGAAAGAGGTCCTCTCTTTACTGGGATTGACTGTAGGGACAATGGAAGCCTAGAACAGCTACAGGGCATTCTTCTCACCATGCAGGACGGGAACCTGCCTGAAGGACACCAACACAGAGGAACACAGAGTCCAGAGATGAAGAAGAAAAGAGATGGATTCCTAAAAGCATTCTTTGGACCCTTGGATCCTGCTATGTGCCTGAAACCTGAAGAGTCACATTTAAACTTCCCAGTTAGAGGAGCCAAACATTCCCTTTGGATTTGAGCAAGTTTGGTTGAGGCTTCTTTCACTGTCAACCATACTGACTGTACTGAGGTGAATGGTGTCCCTTCCAACCCCACCCCATTCAGGTCCACCTGGAACCTCGGGATGGGACTTTGTTTGGAAGCAGGGTCTCTGCAGATGTAATCTGTCAAGGATCTGGAGATAAAATCATCTTGAGGTACAGTGGGGCCTAGATCCAATGACTGGTGTCCTTATAAGAAGACAAGACACAGAAAGACATGGGGGGAAAAGACCATGTGAGACTGGTAGCAGAGACTAGAGATGTAGCTAGAGCCAAGGAATGCCTGGGGCCACAGAATCTGGGAAAGGTAAGGAAGGTTGCATCTCTAGAGCCCTTGGAAGGAACATGGCCCTGCTGACTCCTTGATCTCAGACTTCAAGCCCCCAGAACCGGGAAAGAATACATTTGTTGTTTTAGCCACTCAGTTGGTGGTACTTTGTTATGGCAATGCCAGGACCCAAATACATGGAATTCTTGGATCCAGGACGGGCTATGGACCTGGTCATCTTGTGTTGGCCTTTATGATGACTGTTCTCGATCCACTGTCCCCTGGCTGCCGGACGTATTTACTTAGGAACTGTACAAAGTCTTCCTCTGAGGACAGGGCCGTCCCAGCCTTGTTCCCTGGAAGCTCTGAACATAGCCATGGGGCTCATAATCTTCTGGAGCTGTTGGTTCTTTCATTTCAGAATGAGAATTTCCACTCAGGCACCGAGCAGGCACTGCCCAAAGCCACACGAGAGGCAGACCCGAGGGGACACGTCTCAGAGGACTCCTACCTCTGGGAAAAGACATTTAAAATAGGAGGACAAGCCAGATGTCACCTCTGGGTCAACTTACTAAGCCATCATCCACCATTCGTCGTCCACATTTACTGACCAAAGTTTAGGAGAAGTGGGTTGTCTGTGAGCCCTGAGGGCACAAGGCACAAGGAAGGATATGTTTTGATGGAGAGGTTTGGTGGAGAAATGAGCACACTCCGGCAAGGAACCCAGGAGATTGGAATGGGGGTCTGAACCCTAGCACACCTAGGTTAGGTCCTGAGTGAGGGTCAGATAGTTTGACCCCACTTCCAAATTTCTACTTAGTCCAACAGCAATCAGCAAATGCTCTCTGTAAAGGACCAGAGAGTAGATGTGTTAGTTTTCTAGAGCTGCCATCACAAAGGCCCACAGACTGGGGGCTTACATAACAGAAATGGACTGTCTCACAGTTCTGGAGGCTCGAAGTTGGAGATCAAGGTGTTGGCAGGTTGGTTTGTCCTCAGGCTGTGAGGGAACACGGGTTCCACCCCTCTCCCTGGCTTCCGTGTGGACAATATTTGAGGTTCCTTGGCTTGTAGACACATCACCCTGATCTCTGCCTCCATCTTCACATGGCCCTCTCCCTGGGTATGGGTCTGTGCCCAAATGTCCTCTTTCCATAAGGACACTAGTCATCCTGCATTTGGGGATCACCCTGCTCTGGTACGCCTCATCTTAATTAGTAACATCAGCAAGGACCCCATTTCCAAACAAGGTCACATTCTGCGCTATTGGAGGGGTTAGGACTTCATCATATGAATGTGGGGGGTGGCCAGGGGGTCAGGGGAGAACATGGTTCAAGTCACGACAGTACTGGTTTCAGCTTTGTGGGCTGTATGGTCTCTGTTGCAACTCCTGGCTTTGCCCTTCATAGCGACAGGGCAGCCGGAGACCTCGCGGGTGGGCAAGCATAGCTGTGTTCAAAGAAAACTTCCCAGTCAGAAACTAGAAATTTGAATTTCATTTAGTTTCCGTATGTTAACAGAATTATTTTGATTTTTTTCCCATCATGTAAAAATGTAAGGTGATCTTGATCCCGCGGGTCAGACAAAAAACAGGCAGCGGGCTAGACTTGGCCTTCCATCCCCGGTTTGCTCACTCCTGGTCTGAAAGCTGAAAGCTAGGTGAGGCCGGCCCTGGTCTGCTGGAGAACAGAATGGTCCCTGCGCCGTGCACAGACGGGTTCTGCTGAGGAAAAAAGGAAACACAGAGTCCCTGCCCGGTGGGAGCTGAGGGTGTCACAGTGAGCAATCAATTACAGAAGCCTGACAGGAAAGGCCGTTACCAGAGCAATGCCGGCGCGTGACAATTTGCTGTGTGCCCACTGCCCTGGACTGGCCAGGGAAGGCCGCCAGCAAGGACCTGTCAGGGTGCACGCATAAGGCCGAAGGGTTCTGATCAGCGATCTGCAGCTACCGTGCACTCTCTGTTCCAAAGCTGTACAGCAAGTTTCAGGCTGGGCGCCACGGCCACTACCATTCTTAAACATGGACTTGACCGTGGCAAGGGGCCTGGAGAGTGGCTTGGCTGGCCATGGGGCTTTCAGATAGAATCAAAGGGTTTCTGAAGGACTTGAAAGGAATGAAGTCATGATGCTCCAGAAAGGCCTCATCTACTTAGTCCCTGGTGGGTCTGCCGCCCGCTAGAGCGGACAGCAGGCTCCACCGCCTGGGAGGGCCAGGGACCTGCCCAAGGCTGGCCATCTGGGGGGCCAGCCGGGCCTTCAGACCCCCAGGCTCATTCTTGTTTCGTGGTAATGTTCAGGCTCATCCAAGTGGCCAGTGTCACCGTGGTGACGGTGCGAGATGGCCACTCACAGACAGGTTGCTGCGAAGGGGATCCGTTGGACAAAATCAGAGAACACACCACAGCGCACAGGCCACGGAGAACAGTGGTTCCCGCGCTCTGGGCTGAGGCTGCCTCGAGAAGAGCAGCTTGGAAGCTTCTTTGTCCCTGAACACAAGATGACTCAATTTAAAGGACTCGCTGTTTCTCCAACATCGTGTCCCTTTGACTGCTTCAGCGCCCAAATGTCCTTCGTTTTATGGCGTGATGGTGATGGTAGGTGGCAGGTTTTTTCCCCGGTGACCTTATTTGGACATTGGCGATATACCCTCTCTCCTTGGAAATTATTCTCTCTGACTTGGCAAAACAAAAAGTGGACAATCCTCTGTCCGGGATTTAAAAAGAAAAAGTCCCAATCGGAGAAATGTGAAAGTTTCCGTACCTGACAGCTAGACAATCCCACCCAGCTGGCGATTCCTCCTCAGGCCTTGACAGGACAGCGTCCCTGGTGCTCGTGGCAGCAGCCTCGTCAAGGACGGACACAGACATGGCCATGCCACGCCACTGGGCACATACTCCGGGCCAGGTGCTCTTCTGGCATCTTCTACACTTTGTTGGACCTTCACAGCAATCCTGTGAGGTGGAGACCGTTCTCATCCCCACTTTCACCAAGACCTCAAATCCCCCTCCAAGCTTGTCTTCTACCCCTGCGGGACACCCCAATAACACAGTGGTTATTTATGTAACTGGTGTGTCTTACGTTCCCTACCAGATTCTTCTTGGTTGTTTGAAGGGCGAGTCTTTGACATCTTCATCTTTATATTCTTCTCCACAGACACAGTAATTGGGTATGCAGGTTAATTTTGTTGAAAGTATGGAACATTAATTAACCAAAGTCAACTCTTTTCTTAGTGCCTGGTGTAAACGCACAGGAAATTACTGAGATAATGTTCATTTTTATTCAGTAGCATATTTGTCAACTTTCTTCAGTCTGTTGTCCTCTCTGCCTCTCTGTTCTAGGTAAAGGCATGATCACTGGATCCCTCACTGGATTCCGGGACAAAGTGAATGGCCCTTGTCCTCTGGGGACTGCTCACCCAAGACTGCCCCTCGCCCAGTGACCTGGGACCACATGATTTTTTGTTATGTTTACATCACCTATCATACAAATGAGGGAATATGCTATAAGAAGATGCCAGGTCTGTGGAAGATTTAATTTAATGCATCTGTTGGAATAGAGTACCTGACAGAAAAGAAAATCAGGCGGGAGAATTAGCTAGACTCATGGTGTGATTCTGGGAAAGGACTAAAGGTCTCTTCATCCACGAAATGTAGTAAAGGAATCTCTCCCAAGTATTGTCTGCATGGGGTGTGGGTAGCGATATACTTCCAGTCTTAAAAAGGCAAGGTGACTTTTTGTGGTCTTGGATGCTTATTGCATGTGTGATGTCGTTTAATCTCACAATGATCCTGATTTATGAGAACCCAGATTTGGTGGCTCAGGCCCACTGGGGGAGAAGGCCAGGCCCACTCCAGATGTGGCCCCGGTAAAGTTCTCAGCACAAGGCAGACTATCATGGTGTCAGGCCGGAAAGGCATCCCCTTCCCAACCCCCAGTTTTAGGTGCTGAACCCCCACCCCCTCCCCACTCCTGCTGGGTGCCCTGAGGTCCCCTATTCCTGCTGGGTCCTGCCCCTGTATTGTGAGGCAGCCTCGCCGCCCTGTTCACCTGGCCCCCCGCCACTTCCTCCTGGCTGAGGGCCCCTCACTCTTTTATCCTCCAGGGCAGCCGTGAACTACGTTTGGGCAGAAGCTGAGCAGCTCCCTTCACTTCTGGAGCCAAACTGCCCAGATTTGGGTCCAGGATCTGCCACACACCAGCTGTGCAGGTTGCTTCCTTATTTCTCTGAGATTAAGTCCACTTGACTGCTTTAGTGTGAAAACGTTCTTATTTTATGATGTGATGGTGATAGTAGATGGCAGTGTTTTTTTCCAATGTCCTTACTTGGACATCGGAAATGTTCTCTCTCTTACTTGGCAAAACAGAAAGTGGACAACCTCCTTCCGTCCTCTATTGAAAAAGAAAAACAAAAGTGCCAATACAAGGAATCTGAAAGTTCCAAAGAACCAATGCGTCAGTTTCCACATTAGAAGAAAGTGGGGCTAATAATAGCAGTACCTCAATGAATTACATTAATAAAGAAATGAGTTAATTCAACATGAGGTGCTTTAGGTCAGTGCTTGGTCATGGTAACTGCTCCGTAAAGAGCTCTAAGAATTATTATTATTCCACTTCTATTATCACTCACAGATGTCCCCACAATGGGCCCTGAAACTCTTTCTTGTTTGGCTGCTCCCCCTTCCCCCTGCAGTGTTCGACAGCTCCCCCCCCCCTCCCATGTCAGGTGTCTTGGCCTGGAAAGCCTGCAGATTTCTCTCTGATTCCTGCGGGGCACATCCTGGCGCTGACCCTGATTAGCTTGCCTTGTGGGGTCCAGGCTGAGCCCCTCTCCTGGAAGCCCCATCTTCAGCAGCTACTAAGCTACTCAGGAAGGTGGAGGCTGCCCTTGCCAGCTCTGTTGGTTTCCCTGGGAACACCCTGGGAAGGAACAAGCCAAGATGCCTCTTCTGAGCCACGGCTGGTTGATGTGAGACTGGTGGAGACACAGTTGCCTTGGCTTTAGTGATGGGCTCTAGCATTCCTTCCCTGCAAGATATGACGTCAGATACTTATCTCCTAATTGTTACGGATTCACACCTTTTTCCTTTCCTGGTGTCAGGAGGAAGAAACATTTTGGCAAAAGTTTATCAGCCACCTGCATCTCTGTCAACTCTTGAGGGATGTGGTTACACTTTCTAGATTATAACACCAGAACTTCTCTGTCTTGTCCAGATTCGGCTGTGCGGCAAGCTGAACGGGCCGTCTTCAACCGCAGCCCCACTGTGCCAGGCCCGGCCTTGCTTCTCTTTAGATCCTCTTCTTGTCCCTTGACTGCTTTTCTCTGCCTCACAGAGAGGCTGACTCCTGCGGCCAGCTTCCCGCTGCATTCAGCCGGTGGGAGGCACTGGGAGGACCCCAGGGGTGGGCGGGGAGGGGAAGAGAAGCCAGGGTATTCTTCCCTTTCTTCCTTTGTCTTCTCAGCAGCTCCATCTCCACTGTGGCGCCAGACAGGCCTCCATGCTTCTAGCTTCCATCAGGTGACCCCAGTCCTGGGCCCATCTGCAGCCTGTTCTGCCCACGGGTCCCTCCATTCCGGGGACCTGCTGCCAGTGCTAATCCCTGGGCTACTCTGTTTTCCTGGCGGGAGAGTACATGACGCCCCCCCAGCAGAGTGTGCGCCGTCTGCTCGAACTTACACGTCCTTCACCATCTTTTCCCTTAAACTCACCTTACATACCCCAAAGTGGTACTAACCACTTTGGAGCAGGTGAACTCCAGGTTAAGAAGGCCTCCTCTGCAGGCTTATTAATGATAAGCAGGATGGCTGACTCATAGTTTTTTCGGGGTGGGGGGCGCTGGGGTGACAGGCAGATGGCAGGATCCCAAGGTTTGTGCCGGGGGAAGCCACGTCACTGCTGGCCTGAAAACACGCGTTGTCTCTAACTAAGCAAGGAAGTCCTGTGGGGAGGTGGGGGGGGGGGTAGCCAGTCGAGGCTGTGGGCACCGGGAGTGGGAACTGGGAGAAATGGGAGTGTTTGCTTTTTCCCTAAATCGGGGGGCTGCTCCTGACTGCTATGGGACTCAAAGTGGACCGAGTGCAGCCAGATCTTCTGATTTGCTAAGAGAAGCCAGCAATTGTGTTCCTTCTATGAAATCTCCCAAGGTTTAATTACTGGCAACCGAGTAAAAGTTTTCCAAAACACTGGGTGGCCAAACAAAGCACATCTGTCTGGGGGGCAGAGTGGGCCTGTGGGTCTTCAGTCTGTGACCTCTGACTGGTTATTATGGAACAAATGAAAAGGAAGGGGGTGGGTGGCTGAAAGCGTCCTGCCCTACCACTGTCCTGGGGATTCTCTCAGAGGCCCTCCCGACCCCACAGAAGTGTGAAGTTCAGCCTCGAGAGGAGCATCAATACCAGGGTCTACACTGAGTGTATCCAACTTAGCCCATAACCAACTCCCAGCTACCGGATCAAAGGCCAGTGAGAGGTCAACAGAAGCCACAAACCAGCTTGTGTGTGCCCTGTGGACCTCTCACAAGGTGATGAAAAGCCCAGGCAGAGGTCGGCTGGACCCCACATCTGTAGCCCCCTTGACCTTCGCAGCCTGCCCAATGCACTCAAGAGCCCAGCTGGCGATTCTCAAGGAGGATGGTGTACATCTTACATGCAGCACCTTATAAGCCAGTAGGCCTGTGAGGGGAAACCAAGCAGTCTCTACTGGAGGATAAGAAGCAAAGAGAGATTTGCAATCTACTGAGCGATCTTGTGAAAATCAAGTAAGCGTGCCTCAGTTTCCCCAACTCTAAACTGGTAGTAGCTATATGTGACCCAAGCACTCCTGAGGATGGATGCTGAGGACTACGTTTATGGACTTGATAAAAATAAAGAAAAATTGCTGAGGAGGAGAGTGGCCTTTGAACACATTCTCAGGTTCTTTATTTTGCTGCAATAAACAGAAAAACCAACCCTTAGTTGGGAGGGACCTTCACGGAGCTGAGCCAACAAGCAGCCTGAATGTTACAAAGAAGGAGCCACTTTTTTCTCTCTCATCCTTTGGAGGGGCTGCCCCCAAGCTCCTTGGCCTTCATTTTTCAAAAGTGGATGGCGAAATCCAACCCCTGACTACCAGCTACCAGACAACACGAGGCCACCTAATTACCAACAGAAGGTGGTGTCGCTCCAGGTCCTTGCTAGAGGGCACGACCTCAAAGTCCCCTGCTGAGTATCTGTCAGAAGTCCAGCAGAGAGAAATGGCGGTGACTGAGGAGTCTCATGAATGGGGTCCATCTCTCCTGGAGATACCAGGGTCTCTCCCCAGAGTGGCGGAGCCCCCGGGAACCCACCTGCACCATGCTGTTTGGGCTCACACACACGCTCTCACCTGTGCTTGGCGCAATGCCACTGGCTTACACAGAGAACAGTAAGAAGCGGCCCTGTGGCGCTCATCCTTCCTGTAAGGATGCTCTTGAACATGGTGTTTATTACCCTGAACAGCATGTGTCCCTGCAATGAGGTCCCACGGGAAGGTGTTCTCTTGCATCGGGGTAGGGGAAAGAGCTATGTTTTTATCTTATGGGTATTGACTCATGTAACTGAAACCATCTTCCTCTGCCAGGATGCCTCGAGATAAATTTGTGGCCCACCTCTCACAAACTTCCAAGTTTGTGTACTAACCTCACCCCTGACTTCATTTTATTTATAGAAAATCTTTTGTATGTATTTAGGTAATTTGCTACAAATCCTTTTGGGACCAGACAGGACAGGTTTACACACAGGCACTGAGAAACTAGGAAAACAAAAGGAATTCATGTCCTTATGGGTCGACTACTTGAATGATTCTGGCTTTATTTTTCCTCATATCCCCAAACAATCCTGTTCCATGTGATACTTGGAAAGCGAGTTTACATGTTTACCAAAACAACAGAACATTTCCACTCTTCCCTTGAATCTCCTTTCATGGCCAGCATGGGGAGATTTCCAGAACGAACCCAAACTTGGGACTTGGGGCCCCTGGGTTCCTCTGTAGCCAAGTGCAGTGGATGGTGGGTCCCCTTTGTTCGGGGGATTTACTTCAATTGTCTTAACAACGTGGACCTCTTTTGTGAAAGCTGAAGGCATTCCCAGTAAATGTTGGCTGCAAATGCACCAGCCGAAATGTTACCACGGTCACAGCTCTTCCTTGAACAATCTAAAGCATATTTCTCTCTGTATATATTTGGTTTTTCAGATGCTTTAAAGCCTGGAAAACAATCATAGTGAAGGCCATTTCTGAGATGGCACTAAAAGAACCTACTCGGAGACAGATAAAAATAATGAGAATCTTTCTGTCAGGAAAGATTTAGAAAATATCACTGGCATTATTAAAATTTAATTTTTTACTCGGCTTTTTGGTTCCCCTTTCCGGTGATAATGAGCAGGATGGCACACCTCAGCCTTGTGAGCACTTGTTTTGTGCAATAAATTCAGCCTTCCAGTCTGAAGACATTTCAGACAACAGTTTTGACTGCTATAGGCTTATTTTTTACCCTGTGCTGTGCTTTGAGTCTTCCTATAAAAACCAGTTCATGAGATAATTTTCCACAAGGCCGGTGGAACTAATAAAAATCAATTTTGCCCAACTGGTTCAGAGAAATCTTGGGAATAGCCAAGGCAGAACTGCAAAAAAGGAAAAAAAAAAAAAAGAAGAATCAATGTATTCACTAATGGTTTACTTGATAGAGAACTATCAAATTAGCTGACAAGAGATGCTTTGCTGTAGGAATTTTCCTTTCGGCCTGAACAGAACACCTTTTAAGAGTCTAGGAGAAAGCTTTTCTTCCCAGTGGTTGAAGATAACTCTAGAGTAGTAATTCTGAGCTGCCCATGCCTTGGGTGACAACAAGGCTGATTTCAGACCTGACGGATGGTGGCCTCTGTTGGAAGTTTCGTCGGACTGAGTCTTGTTGGGCTGAGCTTTACACACTTTGCTCCAAGGCCACAGGATCAGTGGGCCACGGACCCAGTGCGTTCAAATATGTCAGGTTCTTGAGACAACCTCATTGTACCTCTGCCATGACAACCCATCTGACCCCTGGTTTTGGCTTCCTGCCAAGGGAAGTGGGATTCCCAAGGGGCACCTCTTTTACAATCTGGAAACAAGAGTAGAGTATGGTGGCATGCAGAGCACATTCTCTAAAACACACGCCTTAACTACCACCTCTATTTCATTAGCTCGGTGTGCGATAGTAGTTGCTATGTCTAAAACAAATGGCAAGCCTTTGTGCAGGGGGAAAAAATGGCTGGAAGGAAATGTAGCCAAGTGTTAACAGTGTTCCTTTGTGACAGGTGGTAGGTGTTTTTTTCTATCTCTATGTATTTCTACATTTTCTTGAACTGTTATTATGTGTATAATTATTATTTAAAATAACACTAAACTAAGAATTGAGTAAATTGAAAGAAAGAAACCTAATAATTTATTCACAAGGTTATAAGAAAATGAGAGGGGATGTGTGAGAAAAAGAAAAACAATGGTAAAATTTATTTTTTTAAATCTTTTTTTGTGCCTTATACTATTTTAAGTACACAAATTCTTTTACTGAATTCTCCTAACACAACTATTACAAAGGTATCAATGTTCTCATTTTCCAGAAGAGGAAAACTGAGGCTCAGGGAGGTTAATTTGCCCACTATCACACACAGCAAGTCGGTGGCAAAGTTGGTATTTAAAGTCAGGCCTGATTTCAAAGACCACGTACCGTGCATGGTGTGAAGAGCAATCATGGGCATTATGTTGCATCCTACGTTCTAGCTCACTTTGCATTTATGAATAAAATCAGGGATAACAACATCTGTTTTTTTTTCCTACCTTATAGGTTCTTGTGATGTTCAAATTAGATCATGCATGTAAAAACAGAAAATGCAAAGTTCCACTCAAAGGAATATGGTGATGTGATAATATTTCATATTAACACTGGTGAGTTGAGTTGCCACAAATGTTGCTTGGATACTGATGATTTTCAAAGAAAAAAATACACTAAAATAGAATTACTACTAAAACCACATTGAACGAATTTGTTCTTGATCACTCAGAAGGCGTAAGAGGATGTTGAACTATCCTACCCAGCATGAAGACCACCAATTCTCTTGCCCATAAAATACTAGCTAAAAAAGCAAAGGTTGTAAACAGTATGTACGTTATGATCCCAATTTTGCTAAAAGGAAAATACATACCTAAGCTTAAAGTAATGATCACAGCTAGATACTGGGATAATGCAGATCTTTAAAAAAAATCTCACCTTTTCTAAATTAGTTTCTGTCATGAATATGCACTAATTTTACAATCAGAAAAAAAATTCACTCAGCACATATACCTACAAAAACAGAGAGACTACAAAATAAAATCTGAGCTTTGTGGTTGTTTGAATTCTGGTGAAATAAAAGTTGATCTGGACTGCATTTCAAACCTTAAAATGAGGAGTGTAGACATCTCATCTTCTTTACACAAGTTGGGCTCAGTCTCTTGAGAGCTTTTGCCACATGCAACTTGACTGTGAATCACCAGGGGTCAAGAAACAAGACACAACACAGTGCAGTCTGAGAAAAAGAAAACCTGCTTGGGACTGCCATGATATTGATAGGACAGTAGGGCCTGGTCTGATTTCTAGAATGACCTGATCCTGGGCATGGGGCTCTGAAGGGGACCCAGGCCTCTGGTCCAAGCACACAAGCAGTAGCTTAGCAGAAAAGTGTCACCCGGTTTGGAAAAACAAGGCCCAGTTCAGATTTCAAGCAGTGCCACCAAGGGAAGCTATTTTTAAGTATCTAATTGCATTTGTAGCATCTGGCATTTTGCACGCTCCATTTTTATGACTTCAGCATGATACATGTGCCCTAAGACAAACAAACAAGAGCGATTAAGTGTGGGACCCTGGAGTCATGTTGAATATTCCCAGTACAGAAATATTATAATATGCCCTAGAGATTATTCTAGGGCCAAATAAAACATACCCCAACTTATAGAACCTCAGAACAAGGACCACTTGGCAGCCGAGGAGAACAGGGATTTACTTCATTTATTAGGCCGGTACACAGCCTCAGAAGCTAACATGCACTGATAGGACATGCCAACATTTCAACTTAAATCAAGCCTAGAGCCCATAACATCGACACTTTGCCTTTCAGCAGAAGATCACAAAAGGCACAAATCTGGGTTTCTTGTACTAATTGGGGAGGTTTTCTAATTTGCTTACGATATCTGCCTCATGTCGAGCTAATCTTCCTCCAGTTACCTCCGAACCCTGTCTGAAATAATCCGCTTACTCCTGGTCCGTCTGCAGTACTTTGTATCAAGTAACACGGGCTGACGGCACACGGCCCCGAGCCCGGGCGCTGCAGAAATGTGGGTCCGCCACTGCAGAGGCCTCAGCGGGCGGGAGCCGGGGCGAGGCGCGGCGTGCAGCCAGGCTTTCGAGTAAGTCCCCATGATGACCTGTGTGCTACACGGCACTCATTAACAACTGAAAGCATCACCTGGTAACTGTTTTGAAAAGGCTGCGGACAGATAATTTTGCTTTCCCAGACAGGCGGGCAGACTATTTCGGGGGTGTTCAGCAGCCTAGGTCCTTATTACTATCAACATCCAAACTTGGTCTGAGAAAACCTTTTTTTCCTAAATAGAGCCCCCCCCCCCCCCCCCCGCCCTTTGTAAAGGCTCATGGAAACATTTCATGGTACAACCAGGAGGCTTCACTGATACGGGCAGGCAATGCCATTTCGGCAGATCACGGCCCTGATCTTGACCCAGTTTTAATGCGTTAGATTTTTAAAAGAATTTTAGGGAAGGAGATGTTTTAATTTTCATAAAGCAGAATGGCTTTGAAAGCTAATGCTCATCAAACATGCTGTAAGTGCACATACGGGTGTGGGAATCCCCGCACACAAAATCCAGGCTGGGCTGGGGCACAAAGTGGCGCATAAAGCCTGGGATGCGGGGCGGAAAGCGTCCCAGGTGAGCTTGGCTGTGTGACCTTAGGCAGAATGCCGGCTCCTTCTGGGCCCCTGTTTCCTTATCTGCAAAGTGTTGGGTGGGGGGCGTGTGCAAGGACTGAGGGAATTCTAAGATTCCTTCTGTCCCTAAGAGCCTCCAGTCATTAATTAAAAGGTCCTTGCTCTTTTTCTCATAAATGTGTCCATTCTAAACCAGCAGATCCAGCATCTCTTCTCCCCTTCTATGCAACACATATTTGAAAAAATTTCCCTCACACTTTCAGAGGCAACTAAAGAGGAAAAAAGTTACATTGCTTAATCCTACTTTATAGGAGTTTGCTCTTTTATTAGAAAACAGACCCAGAACAGTGATCAGTAAGGTATATGTACCCAAAGTGGGGGGGTTGCAGGGGTGGGAGGGGAAGGAAAAAAGAGGCTGCCTTCCAGTGCCTTGTGGAAATGTATAAAACAAGCAGCGAGATAGTCCTTTGCCAAACACTGTCATAAATTTTTTATTTGGCAGCTAACATTCTCACTAGTTTTCTTGGCTGCAATTGGGACCTTTAGCAAGAAAGGTGCAGGAGAAAAATACCTTGTTTAGAGATGTTTTCAACACTTTCTGGGATTTTTCAGAACTTCTGCCTGCAGCACATTTTTACAACTACAGTCTCCAATCACCCGACGAGTGGGTGGTGGGGTTTAAACTTTTTTCTTTTTTTTAAAAAAAGAAGAATATAGAGAGAAAAAGTGAACAAGCCGTGCTACCCCCCTCTGGCCTTCCACTGAGCCCATCTTTCTTATTTTTCATGGTAGGTATTTCTGATATCCAAGTGCTTAGTCTTCTCTGTCTAGACAAAAAACTGAAAATAATATCAGGATGTTCCTTTTGTTGGGCCTGATACTATCTATATTGTATTCCCAGATGACGGAGATAAATGAAAGTGAAACAAGCTGACAACTAGCCCATTTTTCTTCCACAGTTCTGTCAGAAACAGGTCCCACCTGTTGCCCTTGGGTCAGTGAATGAGTGAGAAGAACTGCCCCAGATTTGTAGCCAATGTAAGCCCATGCAGAGCCTTCCACAAACTCCTGATGGTGAGGTGGGTGGGATGAAAGGGTGAAGTCTTTCGTTACAACCACATCCTACATACTTTATACACACACACACACACACACACACACACACACACACACTTTATTTCATTTATTTTTTAAAGCTTTTCTTTTTAATCTCTACACTCCAAGTGGGGCTCGAACTCACAACCCTGAGATCAAGAGTCACACGCTCTACTGACTGAGCCAACCCGGCACCCCACAAACACACACTTTATACAGGCTAGCAAAACTCCTTCTACAGGGGGACTTCTGGCTACGAGTGAAGAGGTCAGCAAATTCACTCTCCCTAAAACAAGTATAAAACTAAACAATTGTTTAAAAAATCCTCAGAAAAGAAAAAAAAAAAGCCTCTCAGTTCTCTGGATAATGACCAAAGGCAAAAAAAAAAAAAGAGAAATCAAGAAGTGTTTATTCATAGAAAGCTTTCAGAAGAACTTTGTGTAAGAACATCCCCACTTCTTCCCCTAGCTTCATTGGCTAGAATGATAGTTTTACCAGGGTGGGGCTGCCAGAGACGTCTGACTTGACTTGGAGCAGAAGGCAAAACCCATGCCCAGTGGCATTCTGTAAAATGTAAAAGCAGCAAACCTGATAGGGAAATGCAGAAGGAAAAACCCAAAGTTCTTTTTTTTTTTTTTTTTTAAGATCTTATTTATTTATTTGGGAGAGAGAGAGAGACAGAGCACAAGCAGGGGAGGGAGAAGCAGACTCTCCACTGAGCAGGGAGCCTGATATGGGGCTTGATCCCAGGACCCTGCGATCATGACCTGAGCTGAAGGCAGATGCTTAACCGACTGAGCCACCCAGTCGTTCTGTTAGCCTGAGGTTGTGGTTCTGGTTTGGTTGGTGAGTGACAGACCAACCAAAAATGTGACAGATCCGGGAAATGAGAGAGCCATAAGCTGTTGATCGGCAAAGTATGTGCATGTGTCGGGGAGATCTGAGAGACCCCCAGTAAAAAGTCAAAGCCAAGGCAGGCTTGAGAACAGGCTGAACTCTGAATGTTTTCCTCAACCCACATATCGGTCACTTGGCAAAGGATGGAAGACTTATGGGTTCAAGGTTTTTGAACGCAACCCTTTCTCAATCACTGGGTGGCCAATAAGCTATGCACATAAAGGGGCAACCCCTAGGAAGCCAGGCTCATAAAATAAAAATAAGAAATAAAAAACAAACAGAAAAGCAACAACTGAGCAAACTGCAGGGGAGATGGAGCCTGCAGATTATGTTCAGGCAAGCTATTTAAAAATATCAGAACCCGGAGCTGTTACAATATATCATCTAAAATGTTTAGTTTTCAACAAAATATTATGACACGATTGAGAAAGAAAAAAGCATGCTCCATATTCAGGAGAATAAAAGCAGTCAATACAAACTGATTCTGAGTGGCTCTGATGTTGGATCTAGCAGACAAAGACTTCAAAGCAGCTATTATAAGCATTCAAAGAATTAAAGAGACTGTTTAAAGAATTAAAAGAAATTATGATGACAATAATTCACCAAATAGGGAATCTTAGCAGAGAAAGAGGAACTATAAAAAAGGTTCTAGAGTTGAAAAATACATAAATTACACGAACAGGAATTACCGAATTTGAACACGTGTCAATAGAAATCATCCAATCTGAAGATGAGAAAGAAAAAACGACTGAAGGAAGGTGAGCTGAGCCTCAAAGGCCTGTGTGACAATAGTAAGCAGACCAACATACGTGCAATGGGAGTCCCAGAAGGATAAGGAAGAGAGAAAGTGGCGGAAAAAAATATTTAAGAAATAATGGCTTGAAGAGAAAATCCTGAAAGCAGCAAAGCAAAAATAACTCATTATGTACAGGTAAACAGGAGGATGATTAATAGCTGACTTCTCCTCAGAAACAATGGAGAAGACAGCAGAACAACATAGTTAAGTGGTAGAAAGGGTAGGAGTGCAGGGAATCTTTCTACCAAGAATTCCATATCTAGCAATACTATCCCTCAAAAATGAAAGTGACAAAAAGATATTTATAGGTAAACAAAGAATGAGAAAGTTTTTGTGTGTGTGTTTTTTTTCTTTTTGTTAGCACACTTGCCTTATAAGAAATCCTACACTAAGTCCTTTAGGCTGAAGGGAAATGACCCCAGATGGTAACTCAACTCCACAGAAAGAAATGAAGAACACTAGAAATGGTATATATGTGGGGAAATATAAAAGACTGCATAGCTATATATGTTCTCTTCTGTTCCCTTCATTTCTTTAAAAAACATAAAGATTGAATAAGCAATAATTATAATTTAGTATTTTGGGGCTTAGAACATACATAATATGACAATCGTATCATATCCATGATAGTACAAAGGAAAAGGGAAGACACTGGCTATATTGGGATAAAGCTGCTAGGTTTTATTAAAATTAAGTCAGTAATAAGCTGAAGTAGATTGTGAAAAGTTGGGATATATATGGCAACTCCTAGTGCAGAGACTAGGAAAATAATAACCACAAATGTAGTTTAAAAACCAGCAGATAATTGAAACGGTATACAAAAATATCTATTTTAAAACAGAAAACTGAAAAGGGGAAATGGGAAAAAAAGACATGAGGCATATAGAAAACACAGCAAGATAACAGGCATAAATCCAACAAGATCAAAAATTGTACAAATGCTATGGGACTAAATACTCCAATCAAATGGCAGATTGTCAGACAGAATTTAAAAAATTCAACTTTATGCTGTCTACAAGAAACACACTTCAGATTCAAAAACACACACTGGTTGAAAGTTAAAGGTGGAAATATATACATATATATTTATACCATGCAAATAGTAACCATGAGAGAACTGGAGTGCCTACACTAGTATCAGACAAATGGACTTTAGGATAAGAAATATTCCTAGAGACAAAGAGAAACATTACATAATAAATATGAAAGGGTCAATGCACCAGGAAGATATGGCAATTATAAACATATACATACCTAACAACCATTTCCTAAAATACATGAAGCACAAATTGACAGATGAAAGGAAAAAGGTCAATAATTACCCTTGAAGATTTCAATACTCCTCTCAAAAAACTCATAGAAGGGGTGCCTGGATAGCTGAGTCAGTTAGGCATTGACTCTTGATCTCAGCTCAGGTCTTGATCTCAGGGACATGAGTTCAAGCCCTGAGTTGGGCCCCATGCTGAGCATGGAGCCCACTTAAAAAACAAAAAACAAAAAACTACTGATAGAATCACGAGACAAATAATCAGTAAAGATATAGAAGGCTTCAACATTATCAGCCAACTTGACCCAATTAACATTTATAGAACACTGCACTCAATGACAGCAGAATACACGTTCTTTTCAAAACCACATGGAATATTCCCCTGCATAGAACACATATAGGCCATAAAACAAGTCTCAGTAAATTGAAAAGAACTGAAATAATAAAAAGTGTGTTCTCCAAACACAGCAGGACTAAATTAGAAATTGACCACAAAAGAAAGTAATTTGGGAAATCCCCAAATATTAGAGAATTAAGTAACACACTTCTAATGAACCTATGAGGCAAACAAGAAATTACAATGGAAATTAGAAAATGCTTTGAAATGAATGAAAACAAAACTATCCATATACGTGGGATGTGACTAAAGCAGAACTTAGAAGGAAATTTAGAAAAAAATTAGAAATGAGAAAAAAAGAGAAGTTACAAATCATTAATCTAAGCTACTACACTAACAAATTAGAAAAAGAGCAAATTAAGCCCAACACAAGCAGAAAAAAGAAGGGTTAGAGCAGAAATCAATGAGATAGAAAACAGAACACAAAAAAGAAATTTAATGAACTCAAAAGTTGGCTATTTATTTATTTATTTATTTTTGAGAGAGAGAGAGAGAGAGAGAGAGAGAGAGAGCATGGGCAGGATGAGGGGCACAGAGGGAGAGGGAGAGAGAGAGAATCTTAAGCAAGCTCCACACTCAGCACAGAGCCTGACCTGGTGCTTGATCTCATGACCCTGAGATCATGAGCTGAGCTGAAATCAAGAGTCAGATGCTTAACTGACTGAGCCACCCAGGCGCCCCTAAAGTTGGCTTTTTGAAAAGATCAATGAAACTGATAAACTTTTAGCTAGAATAACCAAGAAGAAAAACATACAATTACCAATACCAACAATGAAAAAAGAACATCTCTACTGACTTAACAAAAATTAAAAGAATTATAAGGGAATATTCTGAATAACTTTATGCTAAAAAATTAGACAATTTAGGTGAAATGAACAAATATATGCATTATCACAACTGACTCTGGAGGGGCGCCTGGTGGCTCAGCCATTAAGCGTCTGCCTTTGGCTCAGGTCATGATCCCAGGGTCCTGGGATTGAGCTCCACATCGGGCTCCCTGCTTGGTGGGTAGCCTGCTTCTCCCTCTCCCACTCCCCGTACTTGTGTTCCCTCTCTCGCTATGTCTCTCTCTGTCAAATAAATAAAATCTTAAAAACAAAACAAAACAAAACAAAAAAACTGACTCTGGGGCGCCTGGGTGGCTCAGTCATTAAGCATCTGCCTTCGGCTCAGGTCATGATCCCAAGGTCCTGGGATCGAGTCCTGCATCGGGCTCCCTGCTCCGCGGGAAGCCTGCTTCTCCCTCTCCCACTCCCCCTGCTTCTGTTCCCTCTCTCGCTGTGTCTCTCTCTGTCAAATAAATAAATAAAATCTTAAAAAAAAAAAAAAAAAAACTGACTCAAGAAGACATAGAAAAACTGAATAGACCTATGACAAGTAAATAAATTGGATTAGTAATTTAAAATCTTCCCACAAAGAAAAGCCCAGCACCAGATGGCTTGAACAATGAATTCTATCGCATATATTTTTTAAAAATTTATTTATTTATTACAGAGAGAGAGAGAGAGAGAGAGAGTGTGTCCGAGTGGGGGGAGGGGCAAAGGGAGAGGGAGAGAGAATCCTTAAGCAGACTCCCTGCTGAGCTCAGAGCCTGATGCAGGGCTCAATCCCATGACCCCAAGATCATGACCCAAGTCGAAATCAAGAGTGGGATGCTCAACAGACTGAGCCACCCAGGGTCCCCTCTATTGCATATTTAACAAAGTAATACTGATCGATTTTCTAATAGAGGAGGAGAGAATACTTCCCAACTCATTCTATGAGGCCTGATACAAAAGCTAAACAAAGACATCACAAGAACTACTCACCATAAACATAAGACACCCAAATCCTTTAAAAATATTAAATTTGTAAAGAATCCAGCAACATATTAAAAGAATTAAGCACCACGACCAGATGGATTTATCCCAGTAATGCAAGATTGGTTTAACATATGAAAATCAATTAATGTAATATACTGCATTAATATAAGAAGGGACAAAACCCACACGATCATCTTATTAGACACAGAAAAAACATCTGGCAAAATCCAACACCTATTCATGACAAAACTCAAAAACTTGGAATAAAAGAGAATTTCCTCAATCTGATTAAAGGGTGTCTATGAAAAATCAATCCATAGGTAACATCATACTTAATGAAAAAGACTGAATGCTTTCCCCCTGGGATTGGGATTGAGGCAAGAATGCTCTTACCACTACTGTTCAACGTTGTACCGGAGGTTCTAGCCAATGCAGTCCAGCATGAAAGAGAAATAAAAGGCATCTTGACTGGAAAGGAGGAGATAAAATTATCTTCATTTACAGATGACATGATTCTATATGTAAAGAATCCGAAGGAGTCTACAAAAAGCTACTGGAACTAGTAAATATAGCAAAATTGCAAGACACAAGACCAACATACAAAAACTAATTGTATTTCTACATACCAGCAATGAATAGTATGCAAATGAAATTAAGAAAACAACTTAATTGACAACAGGATCAAAGAGAATAAAAAAATTTGGAATAATTTTAACAAAATAAGCGTAAAACCTGTACAATGAAATCTGTAAAATAATGCTGAGAAAACTTAAAGATCTAAATAAATGGGGAACAAGTTCATGTTTGTGACTGGAAAATTCAATACTGTTAAGATGGCAATTCAACGCAAGCTTTATTAAATCTTAGTGTGTGTGTGTGTGTGTGTGTGTGTGTGTGTGTGTATGTGTATTTGAAAGTGAATCCTTAATATATATATGAAAAGAGCTAGAATGGCCAAAACAATTTTAAAAATAACAAACTGAAGGACTTCCATCACTGGATTTCAAACTTGTTACAAAGCTATAGTAATTGAGACCATATAGTATTTATTGGTGTAAGGACAACATTTAGATCAATGGAAAAAGATAGCAATCTCAGAATTAAACCTTTACATTTATCACTTCTTTTTTGACAAAGGATCCAAAGCAGTTCAAACATGCTAGGGGAATTGGATACCTATATTTTGAAAAAAAATGAACTTAGACCATTATCTCACACTATACACAAAAATTCAAAATGGAACACAGACTTAAATGTAACAGCTAAAACTATCAAACTTCTAGAAGAAAACCTAGAAGAAAATCCTTGTCACCTTGGGATAGGCAAAGATTTCTTAGGCAAGACACTAGCATGATCCATAAAACAAAGAATTGATAAACTGACTCTCCCACATTTAGAAGCTTTTACTTTTTAAAAATTCACCAATAAGAAAATAGAAAGGCAAGCTACAGGCTAAGGGAGAGTATCTGCAAATCCTATATCTAATAAAAGACTTGTATCCAGAAGCGTAAAAAATAAAAACTCTCAAAATCCAATACTAAGACAAACAACTCCATTAAAAATTTATACAATTAGAAAAGAGCTAAATAGACATTTCACCAAAGACCATATACCAATGGCTAATAAGCATGTGAAAAAAATGAGCAACCTCATTAGTCATTAAGAAAATGCAAATTAAAATGAGAGCACAACACATCCACTAAATGGCTTTAATCAAAAAGATGGACCGAGGACATGGAGTCTTCACACTCTGCAGGTGAGAATGTAAAATGGCACATCTACTTTGCAAAAATGGTTTGGCAGTTAAAAAAAAAAAGTAAACATATACATACTATATGAACCATTGAATCTACTCCCAAGCATCACCCAAGGGAAATGAAAACATATGTCTATACAAAGACCTGTGTGCAAAGGTTCATAGCAGCACATTCGTAATAGCCCAAAACTCCAAACAATCCAAACAAAATGTGATACAGGTATAAAGTGGAATAATACTCAGCACTAAAAAGTAGCAAATGACTGATACATGCTGCAATAGGGATGAGCCTCAAAAACATTAGGCTAAGCAAAAGAAGCTAGACATAAAAGTTTATATATTGTATGATTCTATTCATATGAAATATCTAGAAATTGGATCAGTGATTGCCTGGGGCTGGGGTCAGGAGCAGGAATTGACTCAATGCAAACAGGCATGAAGGACTTTGGGGTGATAGAAATATTTTTAAAATAGATTATGGTGATGGTTGTGCAACTCTATAAAGTTACTATAAATCATCAAACTGGATGCTTACCAATGGGTAAATTTCAGAGTATATAAATGATATCCCGATACACTTGTTAAACAGAAAAGTCCACAGGCCAGCAATGGCTGGTCTGGGTCTCAGGGTAGGTGGTGTACTAATGTAGTAAAGGCAATCTTCCAGACTAAGTAGCCTACCTTCCTGTCTCCCCTTTTTAGTAATGGCAGTCTGTAATTATTTACTTGTTTCCTTGGCTGCCTCTTGTATGAAATAGAAATGCATAAGAGCAAGGTTCAAGTATGCATTGGTCTTTGTTGTAGCCCATTACCCATTCTACTGCTTGGCACATTACAGATATTAACAAATATCTGATGAGCAGATGATGTTGAGAAAGAGGAGAAATATTTGAATTTTCATTAAAAAATCAACACATATTTGCCTGGATTGTTTACTAATATCTTTATCATGGAACCTTATTCATTTCAGCAAAATTCCCTATCATGTGTCAGGCATGATGTGCTTGATATTAGGGAATGAGATTAAACAGACTTGGTTTGTGTCCTCAAGAAGCTCATGGCCTAGTGGAAAACAAGACATGGTATTCTGACATCTAATGAGCATGAGTGGCGTGGCTCAGCCTACAGGAAATCTGGAGGAAAGGGGCAGGGAATCAAGTACTACCTTGTGGCTCAAGGTAAACTGGTTCATAGCCTAGGATACCACCTGTTAATTGCAGAAGGACTTGTGCCTCCTATACTCAGATTAGTGTGGTATTGTAAATATCAGCCATATTTTAGGGCAGGGTTCTCAAAATGTGTTCCATGGACCCTTTCAGGGGTTCTATGAAGTCAGAAGTATTTTTATAATAATAAGATGTTATTTGCCGTTTCCACTCTCCTTCTCTCATGAGTATATAGTGGAGTTTTCTAGAAGATCACCATTGACATCACAACAGATTGAATGCAGAAGCACCTATGAGACTCCAGGTGTCCTCCATTAAGCCAGACATTAAAGAGATTTGCAATAATATAAAACAATGCCCCCTTCTCACTAATTTTGTTTTAGAAAATACAGTAACTTCTCATAAAAATTTTTGTTCATATGTAATCAGTTGATTATCACGATTTAAAAATGAATTAGTAAATACTTAAATTTTTTTGTTTCAATTTCTAATATGAAAAATATTGATCGAAGTAACCCATACAAACAAGGAGGACTCTTTGGGGCTCTCAGTAATTTTTAAGAGTGTAAAAGTGTCCTGAGACTTAAAAGTTTAAGGCCTGCTATTCTAGGGGGAAGCAGAGGGAGGGATTTGGGGCATTTTATTTATAGAATCCATCAAACTGGACACTGAAAGATATTTATAGGGCAAAAGTGAGGGCCACTGAGGGCCATGGACACTTAGAAAGATACACAGAATGAGTTCACTGGAGAGAGTTATGGAAAACTATGGGTCCTGAGGATGTTTGTACTTGGTCAGACCTCAAAATGCAGCTTGGGGACACACCGGCCCAGTTATCTGTTTACCCCAGCTATCAAAATTGTTCAAGTGCACTGTGGTAGAAAATGCTTTAGCACTTTATAAGCAAAATAATTCAGGAGAACAGTAAAGTACCTAAAGTTAGAGACTTATAATGAAATCTTACACCCATTGCTAAAATACTGATAAAGTGGAAGAGAATGTGACAAGGCAGAAAAATCTGGATCAGGTTATACTAAAAGACAGGAGCAGGCAGCTTCTAAAGAATGGAAGATGGCATAGTATGATGTGGAGAGTGTGAGACTTGCAACCCGACTGCCTGGGTTTGATCCTGGCTCTCTGCCACTCTTGAGCTGTGTAACCTCGGACAAAGTCCTTCACCTCTCTGGGCTTCAGGATACTACCAATACCTATCACATCAGGTGGTAATAAAGATTAAATGAGATAAGCCATAAGAAGTGATTAGGCCATAGTGACCACTATAAAAGTAAAGAGTTGATATTATTTCCATAATCATTCTCTTATATGTGGGGTTTTTTTTTTTTTTTTTAGATTTTATTTTTAAATTTGTTTTAGAGAGAGAGAGTGCAAGCGGCGGGGGGGGGGGGGGGGTGGGGGGGTGGGTAGGAGCAGAGGGAGAGGGAGAGAGAGAATCTTAAGCCGACTCCCTGCCAGCCAACCACAGAGTCTGCTGCATGACTTCCTGAGCCGAAGTCAAGAGTTGGATGCTTGAACCGACTGAGCCGCCTAGGTGCCTCTCTTGTATGGTTTGGAAGGAGGGTCTTAGAAACTTTAGAGATGCCTTTGTTGGGGAGGGGCTTCTCTGTATCAGTCTCCATGGTCCTTGTGCCAACAAAGCCCTCCAAGAAAGTGGCCGCCCCTTTGAAGGCACTTGGAGTCCCCTAGTGTGTTCCTCATGCCCATCTACCACACTCATGGACCTCTGCCCCTGTTCCTTCCCTTTCCTACCACTCCTGGGGCTTGCTTAGCTATACCACTGGCATGTGTAGGAAAACATTAATGGCCATGCTTCCATTCAGGGCTGGGAAGGTCTTTCTCTGTGTAAGTTTACAGTGGAAAACAAGGGAAAGACTAAATTCCAAAGCCAACAGGGGCCAAGGGATCTGCCGACATCTTGGGTTTTGCCATGATGTGAAAACACATGGCTTCAGAGTGTAACATGAACAGCCCTGAAATCTCTCCAGGGTGGAATCTATGTTTTCAAGTTATGCAGAAATACTTACAACGAACCTTTAAAAAAGTCAGTAGGAGGGTGTGTTAAATGAAAATCAAGATAACCTTTCTTAGGCATGCTTTCCCTATAAACTCCAAAATCTTGCCTTTTGGAGGAGACTAAGAATTGGAGAAATGCCTTAAAACAGGAAGTGTCTATTTTTCTCCAACCTCGCTTGAGTTGGGCACTCTTGGGAGGGGGAGGTTTGCCATTTGTAGACAAGAATGAAGCCTTTTGTGAACAGCCTAAGTACACCACTGACTTGCTTTAAAAAGTGTCAAAGGCTATTTTTGGAGAACATGTGGTTCACCGTGCCAAACTGAAACATTGACTTATCGCCTGATTTAGCATTAAAACATTAGAACTTACAATTTAGACTCCTCTGTTTATGCCAAATGAGTTTGTCAACATGCTACAAATATATTTCTGTTATCATAATGAAACCAAGAAATGGGCGGGAGTGGTTTCTCACTGTTGAAGGCCATGCTGAAAAGCACTTCAAAACACTGAAATCTGAGCTGCCCTATCCTATAGGCAACTTCTTTTCCCCAAAGAGTGAAGAGCGGATGCTGGGTGTAGCTACATTAGTTCATAATAGGTTTATTCTCATTCACAAAACAGTAATTACTTTATGGTTCCAAAGTAAAACTAGTGTAAGAAATACACTGGCAGATTTGCTACAGATGTGGTCTCTGACACGTACACACTAAGATTTGAATATTATAAAGTACAAGGCAGACAACCATTAAGTTCAAGGTCTGGATTGATTAAAAGAGAGAGAGAGAGAGAGAGAGAAAAGAAAAAGGAATAGCGTGCCCGTGTCTGCCATTGTGTTTGAACTTACCGCTTTAAAAGATATCATTTATCTCTTTCCCTGACTTCGCCCCATTTTATTTCAAGGTCGGTCTGCCTTTTGTTTGGTTCCTTTCACTCTGACACAGATGACCGTTCTCGGGAAAAGTGCAGCCCTTTGGCTGTCCGGCTCGATCGCTGGCCTGGGACTGGAATGTGCTCGTTTGGCATGTGCTCAGGAGAACCAAGACTCCCTGGACCCCAGGGCCCAGGACAGCGAGGAGCACGTGCGGGGCTCGCCCGGCACCTGGGCCGTGCAGGACTTTGTCACCACCTGCCGCAAGGGTTAAGGTGGCCACGGTAATTATGCCAAGGTCATGCATTACTCTGACAAAGTAATCCATCAAATAATTTCTCACAATTTCAATTCACCCCTCGAATTTTCCTTACCTCCAAAGCCAGCTGGATATTATATTACTGAAGCTGTTGAAAGGGTGGAACACTAGCCACGGAGCCAAAGGCCATGGCAACTATGCAATGCATAAATTTTTATTGTTTGCTCAGTATTGAAATCTCATTAGGGTCCATAATTCATCTGAACACCGTGAACATTTACATCTGCTGATCATGAGAACTTAGAAGGAATGTACACCTTTGGCTAACTTGTTTTTAGAGGAGGCCGTATGTGTGTGTGTGCGTGCGTGCGTATATACTCATATGTTTTTAGTCCTTGAACAGCTGTAGTTTAAATATCCCTTACTCAAACCAATTTCCAACCTGAATTTAAATATCCCAAAGTTGTTTTCATTTGGCAGCTTTTAGACAAAGACTCAGTTCTCCTCGAGTCCAGCTTAATCAATGTTGGAAAATTCCACTCATTGCACATGGGCCTGAATGCAGCTCTGCTGTGTTAATTACATCAGAATTATCCCAAAGATTACACGCCTTTCATTCGATGTATATGTTTTTGTCTTCACTTAACTACGGCTTCAAAATCTACTCGAGAGAGAAAATATAACCATGACTGTTTGTGGGTTCTAGGGATATTCAGATTTGTGTCCACATTTTTTTTTTTTTTTTTTTTTTGGTGTGGGTCTATTTAGGCATCTTTCCTACCAAGTTCGACCCTTTGATCTGGCAGGGTTTTCATTTACAAGGCTCTTAGCAGCTCCAGGAACACTATATTTTGAAGGTGACAATCACAGAATCACAGAGTCAGAACTGGAAGGGCAAGGGGCCTTAAGGGCCATCGAGCCAGGCCAGCCCCTCTCCCGAGCCGCGACAACACCCCTGACAAGTGGTCCTTCAGGAATGCATCCATTTTTGGAATGAACTATGGCAGCAGCTGAAAGGCTCTTAGCAAACACTCCCTAGCAGTTCAGGGCAGAGATGAAGAATCCTGTGTCCGATGAGAAGTCCGGAGGGAATTTAGGTAGACCAAATGTAATTACCCAGACTGGCATCTGGCTAGGGCACCAGCTTTCACAGCCCCTCGGTAATTCCAGCTGATGGCAGTGACACCTTCTGATGAGAGTCTTGTCGACTGCAAGCTGCTCTTTAGCAGGACTTCACTAATACGCTGTGACGGGAAAAATCGGATACAGATGTTTTCACTCAGAAGGTTTTGGAAACGCTAAAGTCCTATCTTCTCCTCAAGGAGAAAGGGCATACACTTCCACTTGGGAAAAAGAAGCCAAAGGGCCTTTGCACAGGGGGCCGAGCCTGATGCAGGCCTTGGTGCAACATCCTTTTGCAGGGGGCTCTCCGAGTCAGCGCTAGGGCTCAGGGTCCTACCCTCAGCGAGGCTTTGACAGTCTCAGCACTCAACTGCCTACAGCTGGTGACGTGGCCCTGGACCCACCGGGGGGAGCAAGCCCCAGAGCAGAGCGATGGGAAGTGATGTGGCTCCGGCGCCGTGCACCAGTCTATCGACACCCGGGGCGAAAGGCAAGAGCCCTGGGCCTGGGGATGCAGTGATGAGCAAAATCAAACGGGTGCCTGCCCTCACGGAGCTTACAGACTTTATACCAACGCGGCCACACCTACCCAGTATACAGCGGCAAGACTGGGCAGTGCTGCAAAAGGGGCAGATGCAAACCTCTGAGAGTTGAGAAGAGGGGGCTCACATCAGGTGGGACTTCTAGGGAAGCAGGTGCCGAAATGAAGTTAGGAGCGAAAAAGTGTATTGAACAGTAACACCTGTGGAAGATAGGTGGGGGAAGAAGCAAGATTGGGGAGGGAAAAGCTGCATACCATCATGCAGCTGGGACACCAATGAAAGCAAAGGAGAGCGTCAGATCCCATGCAGGTGGGACCAAATTTCCGCCAACCCAGTGAAAGGCTCTGGGGCAAAGCTGACTGCATGCCAAGAGAGGGAGCTCACAGCGGACGGAAATGGCTTGGCCCTGGGACCTCCACTGTGCTCAGTCAGTGGCTGGGGGCTGCCTGGGAAGAGGCTGCCTCAGTCCTGATGATGAAATGAGCTGGGTACCTGCAGGTGCCGATACCTGGAGCGAGCGCATTCCTGGGAGCTGGCTGGCTGCACCCCCATGGCTGCCACAGGACTGAGCTCAGCGCGGGACCTGGAGAGGGCTTCCCTAAGGCAGTGATGATGCTGGCTGGAGAACTGAATAATGCACTGGGTTAATAAGCAAGGGAGGAGGGCAGGGACGGGAAAAAAGACTCCAGGCACGTGGCCTAGCATGTGCAAAGGTCCTTTATCTGGAGTGGCATGCCGGTGGCACTGAGACAAGGCAATGTGCCCAGAGAGCACAAGGATGGAAGGAGGTGAGCCCAGGGGGAGGCAGAGATGGGAGAGTGCTGGCCTTGTGGATCACTGTAAGGATCTGGTTTTCTATTAGCTAAGCAGCTCTGAGGAAGTTCCTAACTTCACTGACATTTAGTTTCCTAATCTGCAAAATGGGAAAAACAATATATGCTTTGTAAAGTTAATGTGAGAAATTGAGTGAGATTATACATATTGAGCTTTTGATCTAGTGCCTGGTACATGGGCAACGCTTGGTACATGTTGGATATTACAGAAACCTTAACTGGAAATGCCTTTTGAAAGAAAGCAAAGGAGAAAAATGGACTTACTTTTGTATTTTATTTTCAAAGGTGTTTAAGTTTTATGCTCTAATAACGTGCGTGCATTTGAACAAACTATAAGCGAAATTGCTCGATTTCCTCTCCACCAAAAGCATGGTGTTATTCCAATCCTCAATTAATGGAATTCCAGGCATACAAATAAGCTTAGAATTAAACAATTAACTTTGGCAATTCAGAGCTGAATAAGTAATAAATAGCTTGTAACAGAAAACAAGTCCACGAGAAATCTAAGAACAGAGGAGCTCTTAGGGAGAGGAGCACATCATAAATGAGGATGTGGTTATAGAGAGGATACTTTCTATATAATAGCAATATTGAAAATACAGATATCTTCTCCAATCTCACCTGTTTAGGGGAGTCACCCTTCAGATGCCTATTTTCAGATGATTGCAGACCATAACATGCAGGAAATGAAATCACAAAGTGATGAAAGATGAATTTTGGCTGTCGTCGCTCAGGCCGACTTGATTGTCACAGAAAATTTTTTCCTAGATGGTCATTTTTTTTTCTTTTTTTAAGTAGGTGAGCATGTGCTAACAGACTAACGAATATTTTCTAAATTCAAGTCCAGGTGATCTGAACCAGCTCAAAATAAGTCGAGCCCCTACACTATTGGCCTTGAGTGTGTATGAGTTTGGGATAACCTGCCCCATGGGGCGAGAAGGGGACAATCTCTCCTGAGGAGATGCATTCACCACAGACTAGTTTCCTGGGTGGCCGTTAGCAAAAGCACTGGTCATTTCACGACTGTGATGCCCCTGCCATCCTTGTCACTGTGTCAAAATCCAGTCTCCCCTTAAACAGATAAATCCCTGCAGCCACTGTTTTATGAACTCGCACATGACTCCCTTTGACTTCTCGGCATCTAGCAAATTCGCAAAGCTATCATTCTCCTCTGTTTATCCCCTGGTCTATTCCATCGGAGAGGATTCTGACTACCTCTGACACTTAGAGGAGTGAATGGCGATGAAAATATCTGGCGTCCACTCACGGAAACCTTGATGGGAGATGCTGGTAGAATCATGCAAAAGAACCGCAAATGTGCGTGTTCTTTGGTGTTTTTCCTCTTTTCCCTGTTCAAGCGTTGATAAAGCCAACGTGAGGTTTCCACAGCCACCCAAACAAAAACATCTTCTTTGAGAATTTGAAAGTATTCCACACATCAGCTTAGATTATCATCCCCGCCCCCCCCGAAGCTCCTAAACCTCTCTTGCATATTTCTTTCCTGTGCCAAAGCTTATCAACTCTTAGGTCATCTTGATTTGTCAAAAACTGCTTGGATCACAGGGTTGAACCTAAGCAGATTGGACAGGGATTTCTTCATTCAGATAAAAAAAAAGTCTGACGAGAAAGTTACTTCTGTCTCCCAGTGGGGGAAGGAGTGGCCCACCTTTGCTCCTAAGTTGTGTGTTAGTATTGACTAAATTCTGAAAACATTCTTTTTTTTTCCAAAAGGACTGCTACCCGATAGAATTACTCCACACTCTGAACCTTTCATTACAGTGAGTCATACTGCAAGTAATTTTTAAAAACCCTCCCAAGTTTTCTTTTTTGCTATAGATTTGCCAAGAATTCTTTCAGTAAAATAGGAGTTAACAGGAAAAAAAAAAAAACCCACCACACTTTTAGTTCTATATGGAATAATTAAATTTGTTTAAAAATGTAAGATTTGGTGGAAATAGAAGATTTTGTGAAAGACTTGTACCCAGTGTAGATTGGCTCCCTCAAGGGTTTGTGGTTATTCGTGGGTAATTGGTTCCCACAGCCACGTGTGACAAGCCGAGTCTTGGGAGGTCGGAAGAGTGGCTAGTGCTAGCCACATCTGGGAACCTGTCCCATGACTTTCTAGTCCTCCACACACAGAAACGGGTTTCTACCATGAGGACGGCAAGGATTCTTCCAAAGACAAAATAGAGATAGGCACTGATGTGGACTTTGATTTTGCTCTCTGTAATTTAAAATCCAGTCATCAGGTACGTGAAAGTCAGAGTTCCGACCTTCTCCCAGTTAGGAAAGAAGGGCTTTGAAAGGCGTGATTGGTTTCTTTCTCAGCAAGCCTTATGAAAATGATTTTTTAAGTCAAGTCAGTGCAACTCAAGACTTGGAAGCGAGAAAGTGACAATTATGTGACTTCTGCAGAGGTTACTGTAGCTCCCGCTTAGATGGTTAATGTTGAACATACTCTGGGCTGTGAGAGGCTAGGGACAGCGCCACTGGCTATCACCCCACACACATGGTCGGCCGGATGGACGGATGCATGACAGGCAGCAGCTGTGAGAATCTCTCTGCTCATAACCATCTTGTTTCCGGGACATGGTGCAGAACAGACCCTTCCGTGCTAGCCCAGGGCCCGTGTCTGCAACTCCTTTGCACCAGCCCTGCCTCTGAGCTCCCCGAGGTTGCAGCAGATGTTAAAAACTAAAGTTGAAACCTTTAAGCTGTAATGAAGGAGTTCACAGGGTTCATAATCCCAGTACCCCACCCCGATTCTCCAGCGATCCCGCTGAAATCTTTCAAACGGTCCTCAGCACTAACACGGTGCATGCAGCGCGTGTTGAACACGCCGATCTGCCCATGATTACCCTCGGCGGCTGTAAAACAATCTCACTCCTCGAGTGAATGCAGGCTGCAGCAACAATGGTGTTATTGACTTGTTGCTCCGGCTCTATTTAGTTATTACCCTCGGGGCCACAATCAATAGACTTTGCACCAAGTCAGCCTAATAAATCCCAGGCTCTCACTGGAGGTTTGCCAGGAACTGCAAGAAAATCTATGGCAGGGAAACTCTTAGAGTGCAAAGAGAGAAAGCTGCACTGACAGCTGTATAAATTAATTAACAAGGAACTGTTTATTCTTCTAAAAGATCAGATTGCACATTTATCATCATCGAAGAAGTCACAGATAGACTATCATGAAATTATCTGGTAATATAAAAAACTCCCACAAATTTGGATGTGCACACAAAAGAGAGACCTGCGCTCTATGGCAACTTGTTTCTGTCTTTATTATGTTTTCATTTACTTGGCTTATAAATTTGCCTTCTTTGCACTAGTTCTGGTCAGTCTATCATTTCCAGCTCACTTGGACAAATGCAGCCTGCCTTGATAAATCCTGAAGCTTGTAGCTGAAATCATCAACACAATAAAAATAAAATGTTGATCATTAACATTGTTGTGCTCTGGGGTTTGTTGGTTGTTTGTTTTTTTTTCCCCCTTGCTGTCAGGAATTTGAATCCTGCTTGTAATGCAACAGTGGAGGGAAAAATGCTTTAGGTGACACAAATACTAAAAGGTCACGGAAGTAAATGCCAGGTTATTTCAGATCATTGCAAAAGAATTCTAGAGCAGTTCTCCTTACTTAATAAGCAAATGGTGTGAAGATACAGTGGCAAGGATCCAGGATTCTGCTGCTTTAAGACACGTTGAACTAAGCTTGGGTGCGAGACAGTCTTCTTCCATAGATTGAAAGCAAATGTAAGAGATCAATGGGGCTCTTGGAGCTTATGTGCTACTGCAGTAGTTCCTTCTAGAATCCTTACAGAAAAGTTTTCTTTTCCCAATTCTGTCTATGCTATTACAGAACCTGTAGCTTGGCAGGGAAAAAAAAAAGTCTTTTAAAATGCTGAGTGATTTTAGTTTTTAAATTCAAGGGTGGGAGTGTTAGAAATGGTCTTTAAACAGAATCACAACATCCAACCTCAAATATCACTCAGCAGATTGGCCAACGTTTGGTGAAAGTCTATTAGCTACAAGGCACTGAAGCAGCCATTCACTGGCTGTGACACAGGCATCATTGTTCCCAGGCGTGGAAAGCTTATTTCATTGCTTCGGTCTAGCCTGGGATATGTCAGCCCTACTGCATGTTAACACACTGCTGTGAACACAAAAGGGCACAGCGACCCCCTCAAACACGTACCCTTTAACTTGATGGGCCCTCAGGAGATTGGGGCGGTGGGGGGGGGCACCTACATGCACACACACGAAACCCATTTTATTGTGGGACTGCTAATTGTGTTGTCCCAATAATTTATTGCCTCTTATAAATGGTTTCCAGGTAATAAGAGTTAATTGACTCAGGAGACTTCCATCCATTGCAATTATCTCCTAATATCGTACATTAGGCTCATGTACTTTCTATTAATCAGATCAAATGTATCACCTGAATAGATGCATTAAAAATATGGTGGAACTTGAAATCATCATCCCCAACATATTTCTAAATATGCTCACAAAAAATTGTTCATCCTCAGATGAATGGACTACCCTAAGCACAATCTGGCCTTGGGCTTGGACACTGGGCAGAGCCACAGGCCTCCAGAGTACACCTACTTTACTCCTATCTCATTTTTCATGAGAAGACCAAGGTTCAGAAGGGGAAGTGGTGGTTTGGGGGAGCCCCTGGAGAGTCAGTGGCAGAGGAAGGCCTGAGTCATAGATTTTTCACCATCTTTTTCTTGCATTCTCAAGTTTTGACCGAAATAGAATATAGCTATGAGAAGAACCTTTGACCAAACAGATGTAGGGGAGCTTCTTCTGGCCTTCACGCCTCTGCCTCGGCCTATTTTCTGCTTCTGTCTCCCCAGTAAAAGAGCTCCTGAGCTATTCTCCCGTGCCCTCAGCTCCAGACCTGAACATTCAGCCTCTTTTTGTGACACCTTCTCTAATACCCTCCACATCAAAATGTTTCAGTTCCAGGTTCCATGGCCTTAGGGCCCAATGGCATGTGTATCAGGTCCCTTGCTCTGTTGCTACTCCTTGCCTTGCTTCAGCCAAGTCATTCCTTGTCTCTAAGACTTAGTTGTTTTCTTTTTCCAAATGAGGGAGTTGGAGAGATTTCTAAGATTTCCTATCAGCTCTAACATCCTAGGATTTATGCCAAAGGCCACTCATGGGTTTTCATGCCTCATCATGTTTGCATAGCTCTTCTTACTGCTCCCAGTGTCTTCATGTCCACCAGCTCTCTGCTGCCTGCCCCAGGTAAGGTGTTCGATTCTGGCAATGACACTATGCCTTAACCCATAGGCAAGGCACCACTGGAAGGAATTTCAAGCCCGGGGGAAAGCAAAATCTCAATTCACACTCTGAAGATCCCTCTTGGTCCTCTCTTCCCAACATGTAGGCTATGCTAGATGGGCTGTCCCTCGGCCTTAAGGCTACAAGTTTTCTTTCCAATTAACTGTCTCTTGCCAGGCTCTGGGGACACTACTTGGAACACTGAGATGGGTTGAGGCCTGAGCACCTTCCAAGCACACCTTCTGCCAAGTTGAGGTGTGTCTAAGCATCATTCTTTTCTTTTTTTATAAAGATTTTATTTATTTATTTGAGAGAGAGAGTGGGAGGAGGAGCAGAGGGGGAGGGAGAGAGACAAGCAGACTCCACGCTGAGCATGGAGCCCAGTGCAGGATCCCCAGATCATGACCTGAGCTGAAACCAAGAGTCTGACCCTCAACCAACTGAGCCACCCAGGTGCCCCAGCATCATTCTTTTCTAAGCCTTCCAGTGGTTAATGCTGTAGGAATAGGGCTAACACAGGATAGTTTGTGGGGTGGGTTTGTGCCTCTGGAATTTGCTACTGTGTGGGGTTCTAGGGTTCTGGCCTCTATGATCTGAAGTAGCAGACACATAGTTAACTTTTAGTTTGATCAATGGTGGAAAAGGGGAGAAGAATACAATGAGAGTGAGCACACATCCTTTGTGTGGCAACTGGATACCAGGTACTATGGGCTTTTCTGTACATGGGAATGTTTTCTTTAAGCCATTTGGTAATACTGGAGACTTCATATCATTATCCCACTTTAGACATGAGAAAACTAAGGCTCAGACGGGTTAAGTGACTTCTCTACGGTCACAAGTATGGCCAAGAATCGGCTCTGAGTCTTTTGACAGAAGGGTCAGAAAGGTCAATTCTCTTTCTATAACAACTTACTTCTGCCCCAAAGGCCTGGAGATGGCAGGGAGGTAAGAGGCAAGTATAAGTTAAGGTGATTAAATCACTACACCTCACTAGTTATTTTTACATCCAATTAATAGGCTCACTTTATGAGCTATAGAGTTATACTCTATGGCCTGTAGCCTAGAACTTATGAGACATGAAGTGGTTCTCCTGTTGTGAAAGTTGACTCTGCCCATCCTGCTCTGATTGGCCAATGGGCTTCCAGGGTGGATTGAGCTGAGGTGTGTCTTAGTCGATGACCACATCATTCCACAGTTCTTTTTCCTCCCTTAAAAACAGTTGTATAATCGGATATCTATATGCAAGAAAAGAGAGTGGGACACTTACCTCACACCATATATAAACATTACTTCAAAAGCAAATCAAAGACCTAAATGCAAAGCCAAAACTATAAAACTCTTAGAAGAAAACATAGGAGTAAATCTTTGTGACCCTGGATTTAGCAATAGATTCTTGGATATGATACCAAAAGCAAAAAGAAATAGACAGACTATACTTCATCAAAATGAAAAACTCTTGTGCTTCAAAGGACACTATCAGGAAAGTAAACAGATAACTCACAGAATGGGAAAAATATCTGTAAATCATATAGCTGATAAGTGACTTATATCTAGACCTTACAAAGAACTCTTATGACTTACTAATAATAAAGAAAATGGATACAATTACAAAATGGGAAAGGGATCTGAGTAGACATTTCTCTAAAGAAAATATGCAAATAGCCAATATTATATGACAAGATCAATAGTCATCAGGGAAATGCAAATCCAAACCAAAATGAGATACCACTTTATACTCACAAATACAGCTAGAATCAAAAAGTCAGATAATAACAGGTATTGGTGAGGATATGGAGAAACCAAACATTCATGCACTATTGTGGGAATATAAAGTGGTACAGCTGCCTTGGAAACAGTTTGGCAGGTCCTCAAAAAGTTAAAACTGGAATTACCCTCTGACTCAGTATGCTGCTCCTAGGTTTTTGCCCAAGAGAAATGAAAACATGTGCACACAAAGACTTGTATGTGAACGTTCATAACCGCATTATTCACAATAACCGAAACGTGGAAAAAAACCCCAATGCCCATCAACTGATGTCTGGATAAACAAAATGTTATTCCGCCGTAAAAAAGAATGACCTACTGACACAGGCCACAGCTTGGATGAAGCTTGAAAACATGGTGAGTGAAAGAAGTCAGCCATAAAATATCATCTATGATTCCATTTCTATGAAATGTCCAGAATAGTCCGTAGAGAAAGGAGGTTAGTGGTTGCTTAGGGCTGGGGAACGGTGACATCGGGGAGTGATGGATAAAATTTAAGGGGCCTCCTTATGAGGTGATACAATCACGCTGATGGGTGCGCGTATCTGTAATGTACAAAAACCCCACTGAATTATGCACTTTAAATAGGTGAATTGTAGGGGATGTGAATTATATCTGAAAAAACGCCCTGAAACAACCCACCACATGACTGTGCCTTAGGTACTGCTCTTGCAGCGTGGTTCCTTTGCTGGGTAGCAGCCAAATCCTACCCCACAGTTGCTTCCTGGCTCCGCGGGTCTGTCCCACTTGGGCAGGTGTGCTGCTCATTTTAAAACTGCCTTCTCTATTCATCCTTTGAGGACAGAGAGAAGGAGCTACGTGCTCCTTGCCAGGCCTGATGTTAAGTGCTGTGCACAGGTTACATCATTTAATTCTTACAACTGCTCCCCACGACAGGCACCATTCCTACTTCCACTTAAATACGGGGAAACTGAAGGAGTTTAGGTAACCTGTCCAAGGTCACACAGCTAGTAAGGGGCAGCTCCTGGATTTGACCTCGAGTGCATCTGACTCCAGAATTGGGCACATGGGGGCCTTAGTTATGTATGAACATGGGACACTGCCATGGGGGGGGGGATGGGGGACAACGTGCACTCACGGAAGCCTCCCCTTCCCCTTGCAGCCTGGGGAATCTTGAAGGCCTCTCCATTCTAACCTGCCCAGAGTGTTCCCTGGGAGAGCCAGAAACTTCTTTAGAGAGAAGCTAGAGACTCCTTTTGAGAGAAGTCCTATTCATCCTGTTTATTTAACTGGAGGGGGTTTGTTTTCCCCCCTGAAGCAGTTGTAGCTGACATTTTGAACCCATCTTTACACGTATTTGTTTCTGAAAACCAGTTTGTTTGTGGTTAGGAAAAAAACATACTCATTGAATTTTAAGAAGTTATTTCTATAAACATGTGGCAGAAGTAGGATGTTACGAGATTTAACGATGGAATTAATTTTCTTTTTAAAAAACATTTGGAGTTAATTACTCCTGTTCATGAGGCTGCATCTTTTAGCCAAATTTTTGTTTTCATGTCAAACCAGAAGACTCACTATACAAGTTAACACTTTGATGCAGCGTGCCCACCTCTGCCATTGACTTACGGTGTGATTGGAGGCCAGTCACTTGCCTCTCTGGGTGCTAGCACCCTGCTGGGGTCCAATAACTGTGGAATATCATTGTCAAACATGTAACATGAGTGGGTTGGATCAGATCAGGGGTTGCCAACTGGCAGCCTGTGGCCAGATCCCACCTGCCAGATGTGTTGGTTTGGCCTGCTCAGTTTTTAATTAAAAAAAAAAAAATTTTTTTTTTCCTTGCCAATATTTACTAATGGGAAGATTTATAATCTAGAATTCAGGCATTCTGGAAAACTCAGGGGACGGGCCTCAGTGGGCCCACTTTCCCTGACTGCAGCAGTGGAATGGATCCTAAGAAGCCTCTTTGGTGGGGCACCCACTCTCTGGTTTGCCTCATCACCACTGCCCCCGGCTTGTTTTATTCACCTGTGATACCCACCCGGTACTTATGGGCCACTGGGTATGCCCTCTCTGAACTGGATCCTTCCTCTGCTTCCTACCTGCTCTCCCAGGCTATGCTCTAAGCTTGGTAGTGTTCCAACAGGAAGATAAAAACGAGGTGAGACACCAGGACCTTGCTATATGCTTTTCCAAATACCATGCAGAGCAAGAGGATGCAGAGATGGGCGCCCACGGCACGAAGCTGTGACTACCACGTTGGCCCTCATGCTTGACATCACACCCACAGCAGAACCTTCTGAAACACCTGGAGGGTTCAGCTCTGATCAATGCCCTCCCACGCCCAGGACCTCCAGCTCCCAGATGGGCGGGCATCCAGGTATAACCCGGGAGGCTGCTGTTGGCAAGTCTAGCTTGCTAACGAGGAGAAGACAGGGAAATTCCATGGGTTCATCTAGCGTTCCGAATGGACTTGGGTTCCAAGTCAACTCATTTCCTTCCTCATGAGAACTGGAGACAAACAGATCCTGCAAGTTAACTGACAAAGCCTTCCCCAACACCATGAGAGGAAGCGCGGGTCCTTCCTCTGCACACGAAGGCCTCGCTCCCCAGTTACCTCATAATGAGGCCCCCGCGATGGTCCACCCGGTGTGGGCCACCGGCAAGGCCTGTGTTCTGTATTCTCCAGTCAGCAGGGCTGCGGGGGGCTGATGTGGATTTTCGTCTGACTGGTGGATATAATTAATTGCAAATTTCAGCTCTCCCTACTTCACACAGAAATTATTTGGAGTGTGCATGTTGTTTCTCTGTTCTGGCCCTCCCAGTTTTTCTTTTAAGAAATGAGTAATTGTCAGTCCTACAAGGCCAGAATTACTTCCTAATGTGATTTTTTTAAGGTCTTAGTTTGAAATAATTCCAAACTTAACAGGAAAGTTGCAAGAATAATAAAATGAGCTCCCATGCGCTTCACCGAGATTTACTGGTTGTTATTATTCTGCCCCAGAAACTTTCCCATTCTCTCTCTCTCTCTCTCTCTCTCTCTGCATACATGCACATTTCATTGGGAACCGGTGGAGAGTCAGTTTCAGACATCATGCCCCTTTGCGTTACCAGACACATTTACCCAGGAAATTTAACAGTGGTATAACACTAACACTGAATCGACAGCCTGCATTCTAATCCTGCCACTGTCCCCATATGTCCATAATGTCCTTTATGCCACCCTCGTCCCTGCTCCAGGACTCAGTCTAGGCTCACGCACTGCCTTTAAGCTGTCTAGTTTTCAGGTCCCTTTGACCTCCTTTAATCTGAAATCCTAAATGTGGTTTTAAAGATGTTGAGAACCAGAACACAGAGAGGTAGGCAGTGGAAACATTGCAAGGAGAGAGAAAAACCTCCCCGAATGTAACCGTAAACTGGTCAGTGGGGGAATACCAAATGTTCTCTTTGGCTTCAGCAGTTGCTCCAGGAATTGCATTATATGCTTCCAGTGGACAAGGCCGACTTGTGGAGTTCAGAGTCTTCCATTTTGGTCTTCTGCTTTCTTCCAGGGACAATTGTCACGTTCTGCTCTAATCGCCCTCAAGCCTCTCCAGAAAGAGCTCCGTGGAGCCTAATTACATTGCCAGGGTGATAGAGAAGCTTCCCCCCAGCCTTGTGTCTCACAAAGCATCTAAATCACGCCATTATGCCACAACAATGGATTCTCACACTCGTCAGGCAATTTGTTTTAATTATGTAAATCACTTCATTCTCTTTTCAAATATCTGCAGGGAGCTGCAAGCCACTGCAGGTCAAAATAGGACAGAGAGGGGTGGACGACGGAGGCCTGGCTTGGTCCTCGTGGTCACCTGTCATATGGTGTTGGGGTGCGGGGGGAGAGTGGGGCGCCGAAGTCCCAGAAAGTGTGTCAAGATGCAAGGGGGAAGTAATGTGGAGTCCCCCTTCAGTGACAAAAGTACCCCACAGCACACGGCACAGAGCACGGTGATGCATTTTATCTGCGCCTCTGGGGGGAGAGCAGGATCCCAACAGGCGCCGTGTCCTCGTCATACTGCACGCTCTGCAGCCACCCCACGCGCTAACTGCTGAGCCAGATGCAGTAAAAAGAGAACCAGGAGTCAACCCAGACACTGGAAAGTCACCCTCTCCAAGGTGCCTGGTGAGAAGACTGGTCCGGGGAAGAGGCTGAGTGCCTAGAACATTCTGGGTTTTATACCATCTAACCATGTCTTGTATGGAGTTGGTGTTTTGAATAAGCAGGTTAAATGTCCCCCTTGATCTTCAAACATTTTTTTTTTTAAATTATTCGTTTTTCATCGTAGCTAAGAAACTTGGGAGAATACAGAGAACCAGAGGGAAGGCAGGCAGGCAGGCAGGCAGGCTCCTTTAGCCGAATACCTCGAAACCAATGTATTTAACATTAGAGGGTATTTGCTCCCATTGTTCCAGCACACTCCACACCGATATTAGTTTATGCCTCCCTGTTCTCAGGACCAGGACAAACATATTTTGTATAACACACTAGAATGGTTTCTCTAGTGTGCTTTTCATGTGACAGTTTGTACTTTATCCTCAGCAGGGAATAGCACCTACTTCCTCTTAGGCTCGAAGTCTGCAGTTAAGGTCTGCTGCCCCCAGGGGAAGAAGGGACGTGGGAAGCACGAGAGCCAAATGGTTAAGAGTATGGGTTCTGTGGTCAGACCATCCGGATTCAAGTCCCCAAATCGCGTCTTATTATTTGCATGACTTTGGGCCTTGGTTTTACCTGGAACAGGACATGATACAAGTTGTTACCCCGAAGGTTGGTGTGAGAATTAAAATGAGATGACTCATATCAAGAGTTCAGCATAGTACCTGGAGAATAGTAACAGTACCTATTAGCTGGAACTTCTATTATTATTACAACATGGTTTGAAACGTCAGTTTTAAGCCACAGATTAAGAAGCTGACTTTCCCTTCTAAAGAATAAAAGTTCAGAGGGCGAAGAGATTCGTAGCTTAAAAGCTGTTTGGAAGGCCATGTAATCCATATGGAGCAAGATTTAAAGAACTAACACCTGCATGCAACATTGCTACTCCTCTCTCACTCAACCACAACCGGTGTGAATCTCGTCCTGTTGCCGGTGTGAAGCTCTATGGCTTCAACAAAAGAAACCCTTGGCCTCCATCTCCTTCCATGTAACGGCCACTAAACCAGTCTCACAGCATCTTAAAATACTTCTGCCTACTTAGAACATCTATGCTCCCTTACGTCTCTTTCTCCCCAAGGAAAAGTTAATGAAGAAGCAGACAGGACGTCTTATTAAGAAGCCACCACTGTCCCTCTCCTATATGATAGCAATCACGGGAGAGGAGAGGTTTGAACACTTTTTGTTAGTCCGAAGCAGCCATTTCTCCTCTCTTCCTTGAAGGGCACTAACACTTTCTTCTTTCCGATTGGGTCCTGGTTTTCCTCCTGACTTAATTTGAATGCAGTGGTTTCCTCTTCAGGTGAGGCTGCCTGGAGCAACCAGCAGGTAAGAATCAGATACCAACTGCTTCCGGAAACAGCCTGTTTCTAACCATTATGTCTAAAATTGTATTTGAACCTAAGTTTATAAACCAGCTCTTAATGGAATTTAGTAAGGCTTATAACCGGAAATGTCAAGTAACTCTGTATAATAATGTTTATCTTTGAAAGCACCAGCTTTTCATTATTTATGTATCGTTTACACACGTGGTACGTCGCTTAGAGTCAATTTTTAACTTCAGTTTTTTGTTGCTTTCTACAAAACAACTTTATTGCCTAAGGTTTCCTTTTATGCTTAACCTTATCCATGTACGTTAATATTCACTGACCTGTCCTACAGCCCTGTGGTCTGACCCTGGCTACCATATCCCCCTCAGCACCTCCTCCTCCTCTCTTCCTCCTCGGGCCTCTCCAGACACGCTGGCCTCAACGCCCCTCGCTCTCTGCATACTCTCCCCACCATCGGGCTCTTGCATAAGCTATTCTGTAAGGACAGGAGCATCTAGGTAATGCATTTACATCTCAGCTCAAGCACCGCTTCTTCAGGAAACCTGCCTCGGCCGCCTCCCTGTTCAGGAGAAATCTCTAGATTGGTGGTTCTCCACACATGATCTCTGGACCAGCGTCATCAGCACCACGTGGGGTCTCATTAGAAACGCAAATTCTCAGGCTCACCTCAGACCTACTGAATCAGAAACTCTGGGGTTAGGGCCCAGCGATCTGTGTTTTTTTATAAGCCCTCCAGATGATACTGATGCCTGCTGAAGTTTGAGAACCACTTGCTCAGAGTTCCTTTGCACTACGAAGCTCTCCTTCATGGCATCCATGACAATCACGCTCTCATATCTGGGCGATTATGTGGCTAAGGTCTGTTCCCCCACTGAACTCAGGGCAGGGACTGTGTCTTTCTTGCCCACCACTGTGTCCCCAGCACCGAGCAGTGCTCAGCACATAGTAGGTGCCCAGTACGTATTTTTCAATCAATAAAAAATACGCAGATGTAACCTTTAAAAGGACCAAGATTCTAATAGAAGACATGGGCTAAAGACCTAAACAGGTACTTTTAAAAAGACGAAACAGAAGTGGCCAGTATTTTAACATGCTTGAACTCAACCAGTAAATGGAGAAACTGGTAAAGCAGTGTGACGTCATTTCCTCCATACCTACCAGGCTAGTGAAGGTGAAAAGGAATCATGACACCAGCCAGGACAGGGGAATAATTGTTGTTGCAGGAATGGGCATTTGTGCTGCTTTTCTCAACCACAGTTTGGCATCATTTTGAAAATTGGAAATGAGCCAGCAATGCCGCCCTTAGTCGTGAACTCTAAGGAGGTATTAGAACAGGTGCACACAGGTATGTGGAGGTATAGGGGTATATGCTGTAATACTGTAAGGAACTCTGACTTTGAAATCATGCAAATGTTCCTCAGTAGGCATTTGCATGAGCAAACTGTGGTGCACTCAAAACTCCAAATGCCGTGCAGCTGATTAAAAGGATGATGCTGAGATCAATTAATTGATGTGGTGCAAAGATCATTATATTTAGTAAAATGAAAAAAGCTCACTTAATTAAAAATTGGTATCTATCTATGTATGTATCCCGAGAAAAATGTCTAGACATATATTCAGTAAAAGATTTTCAATAGTGTGATTAGACAGGATCTTTATTTTCTTCGCAGTTTCCTATAATTTTCTAATATTTTAAATACATTCCTCTAATATAAAAACAGAACATTTTAAACACCGAGTTCAGCTTAAGCAAAATACAACTAGGAAGGTAAAGTAGTTTTGTAAAAACAGAACTAACTAGGTAATTCTCAAAATATGCCTCTTTTGCATTATTCACTGTTTTGGATTAGCCATGCCACGAGACTTCTCCATTCCTACAGACAATCAAGAGTTGCCTACAGCTGGTACAATGACCGACACATCAGGTACTAGAGGCACTGATTGGGATTAAGTAGCTGGTGACTGACAGCACGCATGCACACGGAGTCCAAGAATTCCTGGCACAGAAGAGGAAAAGTCCCTACCCTTAGCTAAGAATTCCTGGGGGTGCCATATCCCTGGAGGGTGAGCACCCATCCCCAGCGCAGCACGCTGGGCATCAGTCTATCGGGAAGCTCTAAAGAACTCCCAGCACCGCTGGAGACAGTTATTGGCAGACACAGCTGCAGCGTTTACAAATCTTTCCTTCTGTCTTTCCCTTTTTCTCTCCCTCAAACCATACACACCTTTTTTTTTTTCTTTAAGATTTTACTGACTTATTTGGGAGAGAGACAGAGAGTGAGTGGAGGAGAGAGGGTGAGAGAGAATCCAAAGCAGACTCCATGCTGAGTGCAGAGCCCAACACAGGGCTCGATCCCATAACGAGATCATGACCTGAGCTGAAACCAAGAGTCAGACGCTCAACCGACTGAGCCACCCAGGTGCCCCAAACCGTACACATTCTTGGCATGCTGTTTCCCGGAGAGGGTGCTAGGGCATGGGCCAAATGAATTAACAGTGAGATGGTCGTACAAGTTGCTGCACAGGTGTCCGATCGGCACCCAGTCCATTACATGTTCTTGGTATTATATGACAGGGGGTGGCAAAAAAGTGAGGCTGGAGGTCAAAGGCAGAAACTCAATCATCTTGTAGAGTATTTTAATAAAACAACATCTGAGAGCTATATTGAGAGGTTTCAGCATAAAATAGGTTCTAAACAAAGAGAACTTGATCTAATGCCCCAAACTCCCAAACAACGACTGTAAAGTCCCATAATCAGTGAAGCAGTGTCCTAACTGCCACCAGAACATGAAATCCACTTCTTGGAGCTACAAAGCAGAGCAACATTGCTCTTAGTACAAACATGCAGGAAAAGTAGCAAGAACTCAAGGGAACCCATCACCGTACTGCAGGTGGAGCGCTTATAATTACACTCGGATGTGAGACTTGTCGCAAAGGCCAAGTGGGGGTATTTAAAGTCAAACAGGAGGCCACATGCTCAGCCACTCATTCTCTACTAACCAAAGCGGCACCACTCATGGGTTTTGGAGCCCGGAGCCAAGTGGCAGGCATGGTCCTGGTACAGAATTTTCAGTGCCTGAGGTCAGGGGTGGAGGCTATGCAGAACATCCTCCAGTTGTGACTCTTAATTCTTTTTTTAAAAACTAGCCCTACCCCAGATCTGTTCGTTGTGAGGAGCTGGATCGGTGATATTTCAGTGTCTTGATCCATTACATGCGTGAGAGACATGGTTCTGAAACTTCAAGGCTACTGCTGTCCAGGCTCGGCACTTCATCAATTCTGGGGGCAGCCGGCAGTGAAAAACAGCCCCATTTTCAAGTAAAAACGTTCATTTTCAGCTAGTGATAGCCTCGTATTCATCAACTCTTCTCCAAGTAGATATTAATGAGATATTCGTATATTGGGAACTAATGATTGCATATCCTTTGCATAATTACAATGACCTGAAGTGCTTTCAAAATGCCAAAGTAGCTGACTCAAATTATTCCTGTGCAAGTTATAAATCCTAATTCAAATCTCCTGCCCAAATATGCTTGCAGAACCTAAGTGTATTTAAAGATGGATTTAGAGAGCTCAAAAAGCACTCAGTGCTTATTTCGGGGCCAAAGTCATTTCAAATTCACTTTAAGCAGCCTTGCTGTGGCTCCCATTCCGATTTGTAGGAACCTCTCTTCATCTTCCCCGTTTCTGGATTGTTACCTGCTTTCGTTTCAGGAAATTAAAAAAAAAGCTCGTAGTCTAGTTTTGTCTAACTTCACCCCTGATTTCACTTTCTTGTTCTTTTTTTTTTTTTTTTTGCCTCTAGCATCGACACCTTGCGGCCGTGGAGGTGCGTCGGAAAGCTGGCTGCAGTGCGATGGGCCCTAGCCGTGAGTGCGGCTCTCGTGTGCCCGCAGCATCCATAATACCAGCGGGGGGCTACCGCCTCGCTGAGATCACGTCACCCAGCCGGCACCAAAACTTCCCCATCCATTTTATTTACAAGAGACTTTATTTTTTTAAATTATTTTATCTGAAAAAATATTTTATTTATTTATTTGGCAGAGAGCGCGAGCACAAGCAGGGGGAGCGGCAGAGGGAGAGGGAGAAGCAGGTTCCCCGCTGAGCAGGGAGCCCGATGCAGGACTGGATCCCAGGACCCTGGGATCGTGACGTGAGCCAAAGGCAGATGCTTAACCGACTGCGCCACCCAGGTGCCCCTACAAGAGACTTATTAAATAACATCTAGTAAGTCAAACTATAGTGTACCTAGGGTAACAAATGTCAAAGAACAGCTGTTTAACTTTCTGGGGGAGGAAGGCATGAGCAAGCATCACACGGTACAGGGCTGGAGTAAATCAATTCATTACAAAAAGAATTTATTGAGATCACAGAGTAGATACCCAGAAAATGAAGTAAGATAGTTTCTTACAACATGAACGAAATTGTTACGTGTGTACAGATATACACGTAGAGAGAGCTGCATACATATGTAAATCTAATGGACTTAATTCATGTACGTACATGGAAGGGAAAGAGAGAGAGAGGGAGGAGGAAGAGATGGAGGGAGGGAGGGAGAGAGAGACCAACCATCAATGGTAATAAATACAGCAACAGAATCAACAATTTCAAGACTCAATTGTGCAGGATCGAACTTATTTTTCTAGCTTATAGGATTAAAACTGGATTTCAACCCAGAGGTAACACATTGCATTGACATTAAGAATAATGTCAGGCTGTGTAAATATTTTTTTAAAAGAATACGTGGCATTATTAGCCAGAGTAAGACATAACTGTTATGTTTAAGGAAAGAAAGCCTTTATTTGTTCCCTATACAATCATAACTCAATCAACCAAACAAGGTTCCCCCCACCCCCACCTCAAGTCACCATTATAATGGCAGTTTTGTGTAAGCTCCTTGTTTGTACAAAAGCCTGACGATATAGTCTTGAGGGGTAATCCTAAAGCTGTTAGACTGAAATTAAAACAAATCTTACCGGTAGATCTGGGTTTTGAAAAAGACAGCTCTGTTTAAGAGGGCCATGCTGATTATACCAGAAGATAAGCTCCACACAATCTAAGGGTGATCACTTGAGCAAACATGGGCATGGCATTGTAATTTTCTAGTTTTTCACCCTACGGAAGAGCAAAGATCTCACAATCACTTTTGTTGAAAAAAAAAAAAAAGCAGATTTCTCAAGACTTGCAGTCATGGCATGCATAAGCCTGAGTAAGAAGTTGACTTTATCTTTTTCTTGGACTTTAGAAAGAAAAAAAAAGACAAATTAATGCTCACATGTAAAATTGGGTCACCTATCACTAAAATAGAGCCAGACTGACAAGGAAGGACGTTCCCTCCGATTTCTGCATTCTTAAATCAAATGGGAACTTAATCACTATTATGGATCAACAAACCTCTGGATTGTTTCCAACTTTTTGTTTTTCTTAAAATAAAATCTCCTATCTGTCCTCACTCCAACTCATACATCCCAGCAATCAACACACCACAAATATCCTGCATTGTGATGGTCTCAGCACCTTTCGAAATTTTAGACAGAACTATTAGAAACTGCAAAGCAACGGGGGTGGGGGGGGTGCCTGGGTGGCACCATCGGTTAAGCATCCAGACTCTTGGTTTCTGCTCAGGTCAATCTCAGGGTCCTGGGATCGAGCCCCTCATCGGGCTCTGTGCTCAGCGGGGAGTCTGCTTGAGATTCTCTCTCTCTCTCTCGCTCTGTCCCCCCAACTCACATGTGCACGCTCTCTCTAAAAATAAATAAATCCTTAAAAAAAACCCTGCAAAGCATGTATTTCTCCCTCCCTAGATTTTATGTCTTCATGTGGACTTCTGCACTTTTTCCCTTGTTTAGAGCTTCACGATCCCTCTTATTTCTGCCTCTTTTCAACCCAGCCTTCCAAGGCTCCAGTATTCCTCATGCTACTTTCCACATCCCACCTCTCAAAAGTGCATTTTTGTTTGTTTTGCTTAAGTACAGTATCCACATTCAATCACCAAGCACTTTGAGAATACCTGGAGTAGGGTAGACCCTGGAAATGCACCCGAGTCTTCTGACCTGGGCAGCCCTGGTGTTGGAAGAGTGAGGAAACTGGGGGCCGTTAGTGGCAATGGGAGCTTGGGGGTGGGGGTGGGGACAGGTGGGAGCTTCTGTGGGAGAAGAGAAGCATGCAGTTCCTTTGAATCTGCTTCTTGAACCAATAAAACAAAATTCCTTCATACTTTGTGTAGGTGTTATAGTTGACTGGGAGGATGCCCTGAATTCAAATGGCTCTTTGCAAGCTCGAGACTGGAGAAAAGAAGCCTTTTTGAGAAGTGTTTTGCAGTTGAACTGTGTCCGTTGTCTGTTTCCAACAAAAATACTTTCTAACACAGTGTCACTAAATGTTGGTTCAGCAGTGCATGTGAACGAACTTAATACACTAGGGAAAATAAGAAATGGATTTTATTAAGTTTATTAGCAGCTAAAAACACGATACTTCAACAGTGGGAGGAAAGTGATCCACCCACACAATTTGAGAGGAATGAACATTTGGCTGTAGTTAAACAGCTAATATGTGAAACCTAAAACCCAGTTTTCCATCTAAAGACCTTTGGGGTCCATTTTTACACTACCTTGATCAAACCAGGAATTAGAGTTCAAGCTGGCTCCCCCAGTCCTGGAGGGTACTGGTGTTTCTCCAGTCACACCTCCTCACGTCAGCATTTCCTCAGGCTTATCTTTCCCTCCCACCTTAGCTTAACTTGGCTCCCAACCAAGGATGCATTTCTACCAATCAGCTGCCATGGCTCCCCTCTCGTGCCAGGAGGCCTAGGGAAGCAGAGTAGGCACCAGCGGAAGGCATGGCAGGGGTCACAGCAGGAGCCTTGCAGGGTCACTGAGCTCTGAGGCCACTTTGCAAAACAGAGTCTCAGCCAAGACAAAAAGCTAAGGAGGGAGGCCCACATGCTGCTCAGGTTTTAAAGAAGAATGGCGCGTGTGGACGATAAGAACAGCTCCCAGAGATGTGCCTGGGAAACTGGTCGTGGGTTGGGCTCAGCGTCGCAGTCTTAAGCCTTCATTTAATCCTCACAAATCCTCTTGGAGGGATGTCCTATCACCGTCTTCCTTTTATAGGTGAGAAAACAGGCTCAGTGAGCAAAGCGACTTGCCCAAGGCCACACAGCGGTGACTGGCGGGGCCCGGGTCTGCCCTGAGCCCTTGCGCTTGACCACTGTGTGCCCAGCATCACTGACGGCAGCCTGCAACGTGCTCGCACATCTCTGGACCTTGGACGCCCTGCACTGGACTCACCTTGCTGCCTGTATTCAAAACTCAGGTTCTTGGACCCTAACCCATAGGCATTAATTTAGGGGGTCTAACCTGCACCCCAGCTGATTCTGAAGCAGAGAAATGTTAGCGGATTACTGAACTAGAGGTGCAGTGTAGACGTGGGTGATGGAGGCTGCCAGGACTGAGCTGACGGAAAAAAAGAGGTGCTCCTTACAGATGCTCAGAAGAAAATGCAAGTTGGCGTTTTGAGACAATCCACAGCAATACAAGACTCTAAAAAACTGGACCACTCCACCTTCCCCATGAGCCTTCCTGTTGTGCTAAGCCCCAGTGAGCTCCTTGTTCTCCAGATTTATTTAGTGTGGGTCCCCTACACTGTGTACCTTTCTTTTACAGGTGGTTATTGCATAAATGCTCTTTGCACATAACTGCGGGCATAGGAAAGGTGACAACTCTTACATACAAAGATGCTCAGGGCAGTATTATTTATCATACTTATTTTTCATATTTATCAGGTGAAAGCCTGTAAAGAAACGAAGTGTCCAGCAGTAGAAGATTGGTTAAACTGTGCAGACATTTTAAACAATGCTTTGAAGCATATTCAATGGTATGGGAAATTTTGCATTTGGAAAATGCAAAAATTAATTCTATTTATATAATTAAAAAAAAAAAAACAACCCAAAATAAAAGCAAAAGATTGGAGGCAAATAGATCTAAATATCAGAGCAGGTAACCGCTGGGTGGTCAGACTACAGCTGATCTTAATTTTCTTTTTATATTATTCTGCATGTGACTAATTTTCATCAAGAAACATTATTTTTATATTAAAAATGCCTGTTAAAAAACAACAGCAGCAAAGAGAGAGAAAAAATGAAAGCAGAAGAGAGACACTGCTTTTCCTTAAGGAGCTCCAAACGTAGTGTGGAACATGAGCAAGTTATGTATGGTTTGCTCCCACCCTGTGCTCCCCTCTGAATCTTCCCCTTCCCCTCCCAGCACCGGTCATGTGGCAATTCTGTCTCACTGCCTGCCTGCCTGACCCTCTGCTAGATGGTGAGGGTGGGGGCCATGCCCTCTTCGGTCACCCCTGTACCCAGAGCTCCTAGCAGAGCACCCACACATAGCTGCCCCTCAATACACATTTTTTGGCATAACGAATGGATGACTGGGTCTCACCTCCCCAACTAGGCTAATGGCGCCTAGAGGGCAGGGCTCACATCATATATAATATTTCTGAATTTGCCCCAAACGCCAGTGTTGGGCATCTAGTAGATGCTTAATAAAGCCTCGCTTGTCTGATGGGGACTGTCTCAAAAGGAAGCATGCCCGCTGAGAGGAGCCAGCCTCCTGAATGCCTCTTCCAGAGTTCAGGCGCCACTCCAGGGTGAGTGGAAGCCAGCCTGCCTGCCTAAGTGCCGCGTGGAACTCAATAGCTCATTTTGTTTGCGGGGAGAAGCCCGGCAAACGAGGTAGCCCCGGATCTTTATCTGCGAAAGCAGTCATGCCTTAACACACTGCTCCACCCTACCCCTTTTGGAAAAAGATTGATAAGCATAATGATGATGTTTTAATGAGCTTAATTGCACATTCCTTATGTTCTTGCAGAGTTGCCAACCAGCTACTTCAACATCCAGCAGTTTATTTGTAATAACTTTCCCCCTTTCTCTACGCCAGGGAGCATAATTATTCTTGCGGTAATCCTGTAGTTGGGCTCTCTCTCTCTTTCTCTCTCTCTCTCTCCCCTCCCTCTCACTTTTTCTTGCTGCTTTTCCCCTTTCTGGGAATTACTCTAAATGGGTATCTTTGAAATGAGGGTGGCAGGCTGCTTTGGGTACAGTACTTACCAAGAACCCTTTCATCAAAGAAGCCCTTGTGAGCGTGCTCTGGCCGCGAGCCAATCAGATCATCTCCCTGTCTGTTTCTGAAGCAAAGCTGACCCTGGTATGCAAGTCAAGCCCGAGTCTGCAGACAGGCTGACTGCACTCCTAGGCCAACCTGTCTTAGCTGACTGAAAAAATGCTGAAGGGAAAATTACCTGTTTGGCTCCAGACGGAATTAACATTTTTTAAATATATACACACAAGTATGTTTATTATTTTTTGTTTAAAAGCGTTTGCCTATCTAATATATTCATTAATGTTATCTGGTCAGTGCTTGAAACATTTTGAAATATGTGCAAATGCAATAAGGCTACAAGGCCTGGAGGCAAAATAAGATGAATTTTCCAATTAAGTGACAGAAAAACTGTTTGGGGATTAACGGATGGCGGTTCTGTAATCTGTTTATGGGCGCTGCTCTGTGCAGGGAACGTTCGGTCCACCTGCAGACCCTGGTGGGGTATGAGGGCCTGGATCCTGAGCACTCAGGCCCCTGCACTCCCCTTCTTCGAACCACGCTCCACCTCGAATCAAGTACTGAAGGCAGCCGGCCCGCCCCCAGCCTTGGCAGACCCTGGCCCCTCCTCGAGCAGTGTGGGGCTCCGCACATCTGCCCAGAGTCCACTCTCCCAAACAGACACCTTCCTGTCACGGAGGCTAAAGAAATGGTGCAGAATTTTAAGTAAACTTATCTTCTGTGCAAAGTCCGAGAAACTCTGGCCTTCTCTGAACCTCCTCCTCACCCCCCACAGATCATCTTGTGGAACACATTTTTGACATTTCTGGACAATTCCAGAAAAAGGTCATAATTGAGGAATATATTTCATAGTTGCTATTTGAGAAAAAGTACTAACCTATTTCTTCCTTCCTGGACTCATTCTAGAGTGTTGCCTTCTTCTTCCTCCAAAAACCCAGGTGTGTAGGGGGCCTACCTGCATGCTGGCCACTGGGCGAGCTGCCAAGCACGCCGAGATAGAAAAGGCAGAACTTTTGCCCTTAAGGACAGGCTCTGGACACCTCTGCTCTTGGTGTCTTCACGGTTAGTTTGGATGCTTAAAAAATAATGATAATTTTATATCACTGAAGTGTTAACAGTGGTACAATAGACAGGTGACAGAATTCTTGTGCCCTGTATTTTTCCCTTTGTGCTTTTCAGAACTTTCCCAAATTTCTACAATGAACTTTTGCTTTTCTAGATATAAAATATGCTATTAAAAAAGAAACTTCTTGGGAGCACTGAACAGGCACGTTCCTGAATTATATGGAGTCGACTTAGGGACAAGAGACTGGGCAACATCTAGGAGTGGTAGAAAGGGGTCTGAATCAGAAGGGGGGAATTTTAATGGGCAGGGCAGCCTGAGAGTCACAGCTGGCCGGGCTAAGTTCCTGGAGTGTTAAATCAAGTAATAACAAAAATATGACTGTGTTTTACATATGAGATTTCATAACTTCCTGAGAAGTAAACAGTCCCTTCCCCCTTGGTTGTTTCCTCCTAAGGAATGTCTACGTTCTTGCCTTTGGCTCAAATTTTCCCAAAGTTTTCTTTGTCTACGCAGAAGTGCAATGCCCCAAATAGAATGCCTGGCCTATTTTCTCTGTTGGTGCGGCTTGCATATTTATACAATAACAGGATCTTCCTCAAGTGGCAGGAAGATGTTCCTGTGCTCCATCTCTCCCTGGCTCCTAGATTCCCACCTGCGCTGTGTACAGAATTCTTCTTGTTATAGCTTCAGTCCTGGGAAACATGCATGGAAATTCTCTGATGGTTAGATTCACTCTGACCTAAGGGGTTTCTTCCTGCGGGGGCTTTCTCCCTCTTTTACAATCCCCATGGATAGAGGCTCAAACTGAGGTTTTTCCCTATCTGTAAGAGAAAGAAATGTCAAATTATTTTCATAAAAATATATTCAGAGAAAACATTCCTGTTCATTCCTGGCTACTTCAAAGCTGGGCAGGCAGAACATAAATCGGGGGGGAGGGGGTTATTTTTGTCCTCACACAGTCTCTTTTCCCATTGTATTTCCGAATGACCAATGAAAAAACTGATGGAAAGAATTTCTTGCAAATAGTGCATGGCATGCTATGAAACTATTAGATAAGAGTAATTATAGGTCTGGTTTCAACAGCAAACAATTACTCTGGAGGGAAAATGCTCACTTTTCAAGCAGAATAAACTCTTTCTGGGATTTGCCTACTGTATACCATTCTGAGGACAGTAACTCTGAAAAAACAAACAAACGAAAACCTCACAAAAACTAAAACCAAATCAACACCAACCCAACTCATTCCCCTTCCAAAGTTGAGAAAAGTGACTTGGGATGTCTGTTCTTCTGGTTATGGGATTAAAGCCTGTATTATTATTATATTCAAAAAAGTGAAGATTCTTGGGGGATTTCTCTCATGTTTATAAACCTGGTGAGGGAATGCTCTCTGCAAATACAAGTTGTAAGTCTAACAGCTGATAATACATTTCAGTCTGCATATGCTGTAAGTAGAATGTCCATCTATTGCCATCTTCTTAGGGCACTACTTTATGTAACTTACCTTTTTAAAAAGTGATTTTTTTTCCTAATGTATAGCTAAATTTGATTGAATTTATAAGAAGCTTTCTGTAAAACAGATGTACAAAATCAGGAAAAAAATCCTTTTTCAAGCCACATGTCTTACTGATTTGTTAAATATGATTTTAGTGTCCACAAGCTAAAGGCTTTTATCATACCGAAAAATAAAGGAGGCTAAGTGGGGAAAAAAGGTCCCTATAAGAGAAATGAAGGACCAAAAAGAAGCCTGTACAATACTCAAACCCCATAACCCCCATGGTATGGGTTTTAAGGAGGTAAATAGCAGAACACCAACCAGGCACCATAGTCCTTGCCCCTTAATACACTAATACTGATGTGGGACAGTTCCCTGCAGAAAACAATCCGTGATCTATATGTGGAGAAGTTGTTCTTCGCCTAAAGCAAGCAGGCTGCTAAAGCAGGGGAGAAATACACTGCATTGGGTATTTCTCCAAAGCATATTCCCACTGAGGGAGAATCATACTTTCAGCGTTTTCGAAGATTTATCAAATAGCACAAAGGTCAGAAAGTACTAGAGCAACAGAAATGTGGTGGACGAACTCTGGGAGTTATTCTTTCAGCAACTGCAGCTGGTGAGACAGAGGGCTCTCTGTAATTAGGGTATTAACTCTGTTTCAGAGTAGCCTGTGGTGTGTCGAAGAAACACAAACCAGGCAGGGACAAAATGGAGTCAGTGTGATGACAAAGGAGGAGACTCCGGTTGGAGCCAGGATGGGCTCAGCCCCGTTAGATCTTGACTATGGGTTTCATCACAGCTCGACGGGCAGGAGTTGGTAATTAACCTGCAACCTCCTTATAATTGTACTCTATAGCTTCTCTATACCTGTTTCCAGTTCATGGTTGTTTATGTTACCTATGCTATAGGTATGTCTACACTATGACTTTGGTTCTTCTCAACCTGTGAAGAGAGACCTGTCTTCTCCGTGAGCTCTGAGTTAAAAGAACTCTGTAGTTGAAGTTAAGGAGATGAACCTGATATCTGACTGCTAATGGCTACAGGTGAGTTGTAGCCATCACAGAATGCCGCCAAACCTCCGCCAACTCTACGAATGTGAAAACTCATCGTTGAGCAAAGGAAGGATGGGCTGCCACCTGCAAGGGTTTAAATATCTTAAAATGACTATATAGACAATGAGAGTAGAGATCAACTCCTCACCTTTGCAGGTGCATGCTGTGAAATTCTTCCTTTCCTGTAACTTGCTTTTGAGTCCCAGACATTTCTTCATTTTAATGGACAGAGGGACAAGTTTAGTTCTTTTATTGATCTTATGTACAAAGGTGAGTGTAAGTGCCTCCAATGAGACTCTGAATTTTAGAAAAAATGGACAATATCTTAAACGATGTTTTAAATGCTCTCCCATCATGCCTAACAGGGCCTGAACAGTTCTACAACTGCCCTTCCTTCTCTCCCAGGATCATCTGAAGGTAAGACAACACCTCTAGCTGCCTCTTGAGTTATTTAGAAGAGAATGTTCTGTAAATCCAAGGAATGCTCTGATTTCTATGTTTCCACCAAGACTTTTATTGGATTCACAGGGATAATTTCATGTGTTTCCCTGCCCCTCTCCCTGCATATCGGGATCGCTCTTCACCTCTTAAAATGTTGTTAATATTCTCTCAAGGTACACACTTCACTGTCACATATAAAATTGCTTAATGCTAATGAAATTGCAAAAGGCTTTGCCCTAACAATTTCAATCATACTATTCAATGTAATTAATGAAATATGAGATAAAAGAAATAGTTCCCAGAATTCAACCTAGGTGTATCTCGGGCAGAACATCTGCAACTAGTTGAGGCCATGTGCTCCAACAGGAGGTACTTGGGCTCATCGTTCTTAGAACAAAAAATCTTGTGGCCAAGAGGATCTGTATTAGGAATGTTTTTAGGTACAACCAATCAGGCTTTCTTTTGATGGTGGAGTTAATCAGACTCTAGGAAATCACCCTGGGGAGGCAGCGGGCTGGACAGAAGGCAGTGGTTGACATGCTGGTTGTCTAAAAATGACGAGCTGAAGGTCACATGCATGTCAGCAGAGCACAAGCACACGGGCTTGCTGCTCTTGCCTCCCACCTACCCTTCCTCTTAGGGAGCAGGCTACTTTGCTGGGTACTTTTCCCCTTCTAGACTATCTTTGGTGAACATTACAAATGGATTTCAACCAGATACAAATGCTTATGAGAAAAAGAGCCCGGTACTTCCAGGACTGGCCTGGCACAGGGCTGCCCAGCCCAAAGTCTTACTACTTAGTAGAGAGCAATGCCCCTGCAGAGTTACCTGCTCAAAACTGGCACTTGGTAGGAATGGGCCTTACCCTTTTTGGGATTTGGCCATCTCTCCCTGGAACAACACAGTACTGAAATTAGCTTTCCTTATAGCCCAGGCAGAAAGCAAATTAGTGTGTGTTGTTTGTCTTAGTTGGTATTTGAAAAAAGTGTGGATGGAATGCTTTAAGATAGGCCACACACACCTTGGTTTACCCCAAGCCCTCCACTTCTTATTGTGTAACATCTGGCTAGCCTCACCCATGCACATTTATGTGACCCACTTGCTCCCACAGGCATCCGACCTCTGGTCTAGAAGCAATGGTTCACCTTGCAGTGTCTTTTCTTAGTAATTATAAATATTATTGTCTTCCCTTTATATGATTAGCTAACCAGCTGGGAGTTCATTATTAAGCACCTACTGTGTGCCTGCAATGCTAGATGCCGGGGTCCCAGAGATGAGTGAGGCCACTCTCTGTCTTCTAGAAGCTTGCTCTCTTGTTCATGCCCTGGCACGTCAGCACTCTCTCTGCTAAAAACACAGACCGCATTCCCAGCAAACCTTTCTTCAGTCCTTATGCAGAAAGTGACCACAATCTCAATTCTTTCCTCTCCCCTCCAAAGATAAGCCTCTTTACACCAAACACGAGTTTAAGCATCGACATTATTCTACAGGACTACGAAGCCTCAGGTATTCACATTCACGGTCTAGGCAGAGAAAAAAAGGGGGGAAAACACAACCCAAATCTAGGAGGCAATAGAAAAAGAAGAGAACAAAACACACGTTAATACACTCACCCTTAAAAATAGGGGAAAACCAACTGGGAAACTTTCATTTTCTTCTTGGATGTCTATTAAAAAAAAATCCCATGTGATACGTGTATCTATGGAAACCTTCGTTATCTCAAAGATAGTGAGGTACTAAAGGCCATTGTTGCCATGGAACAAGCAGTATTTGCTTTTTATTCTATTGCACAATATCTAATTACAGAGACCCTGATAAAATTATGCATTCCTAAGCACAAATTAAGGCCATTCTACAGGAGCCTCCATGCACATACTTTATTTGTCAAATTTCATTAAAAACAAAAATCAGGGATGACTGTGCAGAGTCTTAGGGAAAAGAAGACTAACTAGATTCAGCCCCTTCCAAGATGGAAATTCTCAGAAACCTGTAGCTGGGGCTGCTGCAGGGTCCAAGGTGAAAGGGCAGCTCACTTGGATTATTCTCCCACGGAAGCCCAAGGCAGAACTCTAAAGCCCCCTTTCCCACTGGACTGTTGCACAGGACACATATTTAAAAATCATTCTCTTTGTTTCCTTTTGTAATACAGTAATCAGTTTAATGGCATGGAAGACGGAGCTGCTCTTTTGAAAAGATAACCTGTTGCAAATACAGTTGGTACTCCTTCCCCAGTAGGTATGCTTCTGTCCTTGCTTTTATACTTTTACTACATACTTATGCATCTCTAAACATGTGTGCTATTTTTAACCCAGCTCTATATGTAGCACTTTGAAATTATCTTTTGATCGGACATACTAGTTTCAAGATGCATGTGTGTAGAATTCCTTTATTTTGGCTGTTGTATAGTATTTTATCATATTGACCCTCCCCCTCTCCCCATTGCTGAACATTCATATTGCTTTAAAATTTCTGCTCTTCCAACGTCCTCACAACTAACAAGATGGATTGATGTGAACAACAGTTTGATTTTCCCCAACTCTTCCCAAGTATATTTAGTGAAATAAGTTACCTCACTAAATAAGTTATTTAGTGATGTAAAAGAGTAGCAAGTGCCATCTGTGTGAAATACTTGTACATGTGTACAGTCATCCAGAACATTTCTTGCTTTCAGAACAAGCAGTAAAGAATTCTCTGGGTATCTCCCTGCATCTCTGCTATGGAATATAAATCTGGAAAAAAACTTGAATAGCTCAGGGAATATGATAACATGGATTACTATGGATGAGTCACCAACTGTAGGAATAAAATAGTCTATTTAGGTATTTTTGTTTTCTTTTTTCTATGCGTTTTAAGTTTTTATTTTAATTCTAGTTAGTTAACATATAGTATTATATTAGTTTCAGGTGTACAATATACTGAATGATTCAACACTTCCATAAATCACTCTGTGCTCATCACAAGTGCACTCCTTAATCCCCATCACCTTAAAATAGTCTATTTAAATAGTTCTTTTATTGCTATACACTGGGAATCTAACCAGCTGAGAAAAAAAGGGCATTATTTCTCTTGGTAATCGGTCTTCTTGGTACAATTCTCAAATGCAACCCCAAATCGGATCACTGGATGACAAAGTGACATGAAGTATTTAGGATGTACGGTGGAAGGCACCTGTCTACTTGGGTGATGTTACTCTGAGGCGGGCATGTCAGCAGTGATGGCAGGAAGGGTGTCTTCGAAGGAATCCTAGTGCTAGTTTCACCACAACTAGCTGAGTAATCTGCACTAGAGGTCACTTCCTCTTCCTGGGCCTCAGTTTCCCCATCTACAAAATGATGGGGTTGGAGCCACATATTCTTCTGAGGTTCCCACCCGTCATCTTGGCCTTGGCCCATCACTTCCTCTCCAATGTGACTACGAGCCCCAGACCAGTACTCCCCCCGCCAGGATCCTTGGTCCGGGTATTGAATTGCCACCATACCCTACAGCTGGACCATGTGAATATGGCTGCCCCTCCTGAGAACTTGTCAAAACCTTCCTGGTGGAGTTTTTAGGTATAAATGGGTAATAACACACCGAAAACTGTTTCAGCCCCTAAGATATGACCTCAGACACCTCACAGTAACCTGAGTTTGCCAGAAGGAAGCGGCCACACTCTCTTTAATCCTCATTGAGGGCTTCCTTTTGCAGAGCCTGGGCTTCCAAACAGGGGTGAAGAAGAATCAAGCATGTATCAATGCTTTCGGGGATCAATAAATATTTATTTTGCTCCCTTGCCAATGTTCTTATGTTTTATTCTAGATACCCTAAGAGGAGAAAATGAGCTGAAAAGGGTACTTGTGACAGATGATACACATAGCCCTTGTTTACTTTGCACATATTGATAGGGTAATATTCAAAGCATGCCCCCTCCTCTGGGAACTGTTCAGGGAGGCGGGGTCAGGAACAGGATGCACACGGATCTCTCCATTCACAACAGAGCAGATAAGTGTGCAGGCTTTGAGTCGGCTGCCGTGGGGCAGATCTCGCCTCTGCCACTTGCTGGCTGTGTGACGGGACTGGGTAAGTGACTGAATCTCTCTGAGCCTCATTTCCTCCATCTGTAAACTCAAACAGCCTCATTGGGTTCTTGTGAGGGTGGCATGAAAGACACAGTGTAAACACACCCAGCCCAGAGACTGGAGCAGAGTAAGGACTGAAGTATTACTTTTTACTATATTTTAATCCTGGCATGCCTTAGATTTCAGGCATCTTAGAAAGTGATTCCATCGACTTATTTAGTAGAAAAGTCTAGCAGATAAGCAGTCAAATCTGTCATTCATCATAGTAATAAACACTGAGTTTTCTTTCTCCCGAGGAATTTTTTTCCATTATAAAATGGAAAGCCAAATCAAATTTGCTCGGCTAATTTTGGCATGAGAGGTACACTTAGGACCCTCAACATTTGCCTTTCAGGTCAGGCTTATCGGTTCACACTTGTTAGCGTGAAAAACTCCTTTCCTATCACTGCCTCTGCCACTTCCCTTATCCTGTCTTTCTTCTGGAACAAGTGGACTTGCAAGATAGTTTACCCTGTGATTTGGCAAACACACTTGCTCTGAGAGAGAGAGTTCCGCCCATGTGCATAACCGAGGGCTACAGACATTGGAAGGTTTATCGGAGAAAACCTTTCTTCTGCAGGTGCCAGGGCATTGAGAACAGGGCCACTGCTGGCTGTCCCCCTTCTAATTGGGACTGTCCTACCATTTCCGAACTCTGGCTCTTAGGACACCAGGATAAACGTAAGAGGACTGTACTATATTTATCAGCCCTTGGGGCAGGCTGAAAAATATTCCTACTGAATGAGGAGCAACATGATTTTTAGAACATGGTTGCATAGAGGCAGTGAGCTTTGTTTAATACAGAGTTATCTGAAATTCGATATCATGCTAAAATTTGTTTCCAACAGAAATTCCAGAGTCTTAAAAGAAGTTGGCCCATGGGTGACTAGGAAGATAGCAAATCTTGGGGCGCCTGGGTGGCTCAGTCAGTTGAGCGTCTGCTTTCGGCTTAGGTCGTGATCCCAGGGTCCTGGGATCGAGCCCCGCATTGGGCTCCCTGCTCCGCGGGAAGCCTGCTTCTCCCTCTCCCAGTCCCCCTGCTTGTGTTCCTGCTCTCGCTATCTCTGTCAAATAAATAAATAAAATCTTAAAAAAAAAAGGAAGATAGCCAATCTGTTTCGAGATCTGGATGCCCATTTTTTATATAGTCAATGTTGACCAAGGTCTATATGCTGAACACCAAGCTGGCATATGGAAAGGAAACGTTTTGTAAAATAAGACATGAACTAATACAATTTAGTTGATAAGAGTTTGTCCTCTAAAGACTGGGTTCAAATCCTAGCTCTGTCACTTGCTACCTAAGTGACCTTGAGCATGTTTCCTGTGAAGTGAATGCAGCTTCTTATTCCCTTGCTGGCTTCTGGGTCAGTCCCTCACTTGTTTGGGCTCCTTCCAAGGCTCCAGAAATACATTCACCTGGTCAAATATCTTATACAATGTGTAAAAACAAGACACACTAACTGCAATCCATCCATCAACCATCTCTTTCTGCTCTGACTCTCTCTTACATCGAGGAGCACTGGAGTGGCGGTGGGCCCTTCTGAGATCCAGCTAAGGGGAAGCTGAGTTGGAAATAATCTACTTTGGGTGCAGTGGGATAGGTTTTGCAGTCATTTCCATGTTTGATTAAATTATTGCTAGCTGTCCTGGGCTGGGAATGCCAACTCATCTAGTGTTGGGACATGAAGGGGCAGGGCTGGAGGTCAGACTGTGGCATGAACATGTCTGAGGGCCCCTGGTGCTAGAGGTACGTGAGTAGAGACCAAAAAAAAAAAAAAAAAAAAGATGGAGCCAAGAGCTAGTCTATGGAAAAAATTCCAAATCCTACAGCTCATATCTGGGAAAAAAGTCCTTGATAACAATCTTAAAAGCTTACATGATCTTACTAATTTTGAGCTCTGAAGCAAAAAGAAATTTTAAAATACTTTTAACAATAAACAGGTTTAGCTCAAGCATGTTAGAGGAAAGACCGAAGTATCTCTCTATTCTCTCCATAGAAAATGCTATTGGGAAATAATTGTTATATGAAGAAACGGCCAAAGAATATGCAGCTAAAAATACACAGAAAAAAGAATTATAAATGTCGGTCAAGCAGTCAGGTAATAAAATTATGTGATTTTCCTGGACTTTGTGGTGTTTGCAGTATTTGCCTGTTTCAAAAGTTCTGTTGTGCTTTCTTTTCTTGACCCAAACAAGCATTAACTTTCATAACGAATTCTGAACTTCACTTCTCCTCAGCAGGGTATCCCAAACTGTATGAGGCACAGATCCCACAAAACGTGGATCTGCCCCTGGCTATCTCATAGCTCCCTGTGAGGCTGAAATGCAGAGTGGCTGTCTCTCTGCAAGGGAGTCGGCTTGTAGTAAGAGCTCCACCATACACATGAGCTCTTGGCGAGAGACTGGAGGAGCCTCACCTGGAAAGGGTTGAGAAACGAGGCCGGGCAGCCTATTCTGAGACTCAGCCATTGATCTAGATAAGAGAAAATGTGAGCTTGATTTTGGTTTCCTCTGCAGTATGCAATGGACATTTGTCTCCCTGCTATGAGGCTGACCACGTAAACGGTCCCTTTTGAAGGCTGCAAATAATCGAAGATTGGTGATTTCTTATGGGCCAAATATTTGGAATATAAAAAAATGCAATCCAACAAAGAAAAGTGCATTCCCCCTCCATGAGCGTCATCTTGCTTTCCTCCCACGGGGCAGGTCTCAATATTTTATCTGGATTTTTTCCAGGTGCTGCAGACTTGGTCTTATAAACTTTTCCTGAGGTCGAACAGGACCTTCCTTTGTATTTGTAAACTATTAATTCTTAAGCTTGTGGCGAGAAGAAGGGTGTTCATTATATTATGTCCTACATTTTTCCTTTCTGAAATATTTGATTAAAAATGTAAAATAGGGGCGTCTGGGTGGCTCGGTTGGTTGAGTGTCCGACTCTTGGTTTTGGGTCAGGTCATGATCTCAGGGTCCTGAGCTCGAGCTCCACGTCAGGCTCTGCGCTCAGTGGGGAGTCTGCTGGAGATTCTGTCTCTCCCTCTGCCCCTCTCCCTGCTCGTGCTCTCTCTCTCTCAAAATAAATAAATAAATCTTTAAGAAAAACAAAAGTAAAATAGATGAGGCGAAATAGATGGAGGGGATTAAGAAGTACAAACTTCGAGTTATAAATGAAATAAGTCATGGAGATGAATAACAAGTAGAGCATAGGAAATAAAGTCAACGGTATTTTAACAATGTTGGATGGTGACAGATGATGGCTGCCCTTATTGTGGTGAGCACTGAGTCATGCACAAAACTGTCGAATCCATATGTAAGAAGAAAATGTATATGCCAGAAGTCTTATTTTTTATTTTCTAAGAGAGTACTCCCTTGAGAAACTTGACAGGCAGCAGAAACTTCTCTGTTCCACTGGGATGGGAAGATCATGAGACTGGGGTTTGCCATTCAGATTTGAAAGCCAAACCTCAGGAGATCCTGACTTTCCACAAGCAGAGAGGGCTCCCCCTGCCCTATGTGTCCATCTAACGGGGCGCCAGCCAGCTGGGGAGGAAATGAAATGACTCAGAAACAGGAGCCAAGGATGCTGTCGTTAATAGTTAATGGTTAGTGAGTATTGACAACTTGCAACGAGAAGCCACATGGCAGGACAGATTAGCTCCAGCCCTCGTCCAAGCACACCGCCAGCCAGAAAGTGGATGGAGATCCTTTTGTTACAAATACCTACAGACGACTGAGTGAAATAATGAAATAAATAAAAAGATTACTGAGTGAGTCATCTCTGGCAAGTAGTAAACATTTTCAGGTTGACGAGCTTCATCTTATATAAGAGTTAACGTGACTGAAGATGATTTATAATGGGTCTACACACTGTTTCAGAGCAATGTTCATGGACTTGATGGCAGGATGGGAAATTTAACCTCTGAGTTCTAATAATGTTCTGTTTTTCAGAGGAGCTCAAGGCTTGTCATATTCTAGACCTGGAAAGCATAAATGGTATTATCTTTGTATATACAAATAAAAATCAATTCATTTTCCAAATGCTTAACTCATTCAGGAAGAGACACACACATGAATAGATCTCAGCTAAATCAACAATGTTAGCAAAGCTTTTTTCACTTATCAAATTAGGATATATTAGGTTCAGTAAAGGTACTTGACTTATAAATCTACAAATAAACAGTTATTTTCCTAAGCATCATTTTGATTTATCATCTGAAACGACATTTCCTGTTCGTTTATAATGGCTTTTTGTAACTTGCCCCTTAAATAGAGGGATGGAGTACATTTGTAAACAAAAATATCTCAATAAACTATATTCTCTAGATGATGAAAGGACTACATTTTTTTTTCCTGTGAAAATGATCACAGAACAGAAATGCTAACTAGAAACCTTTTCTCCATGATATTTTTGAAGGAATACCAGAGACTGTATTTTCTTAGAGACTTGACCCCCTGAAAAAACACTAGCACACCAGAATTAAGCCCACTAGTTGTTTACTGCAAACCATTTAGCAGCTTCCACTCCTGGAACATTTCTGACCACGTGTGGAACCACCTTTCTAAATCTGCTAGTCTACTTCATGCTTAGAAGGGGGAAGACAATATTGGGTTTCTTATACCCTATCAACACAGCCAGATCTCAAAACTGAGTTTCAGGCTTCCCAAACTCTTGTCCCCTAGTAACTCTGATAATCTGACCTGGCTAGGAAGGCTCAGAAACTAGGGTTCCCTATCAGGCTGTTTACTTAACACATGTCACATCTAAAATAAGGATTGCTTTAGCTAAAAGAGCAAGTCATTTATAAGTGTGCATTTATAAGGGCAAAAGTCAAGGCAACTGTGCAAACCACTTGTCAACTTATTTAGAGGAAATTGTGTAATCAACTTAACATACCAGTTAGCCTTTACCTGCAAGGTCAAGCTTAGAGTTCCTGTATGTCACCACACTGGCCTATTAATCACTCTACAGGAAATTCCACATTTTTCTTTAGATTAAACTATAGAAAGTGGAGTGTGAACAGAATAGAGAGGATTTCCTATTCGTTTCTTTGCTTTCTCTGACTTGGTTGATGTTTCATGATTTAAATTTTGTTTTATTTGCTTGCCACAGAATTTAAAATAGGTTCAAAATGATAAATTTCAACATGCATTGCTAAAGGGAGTTTTATCGCACAAAGGTAAATCTAGGTATTTGATGGCTCGGTGCCAACTTACTGCTGTAGATTCCAACTAGAGATAGGAAGCGTTGACACTGTTGAACAAGTAACAGATCTTTCATTCCAGAAAAAAAAAAAAAAGGATATAAGCTATTAAATTTAAAACCATTTCCCCTTCTTTCTCATGCTGCCAAAGAAGCTCAGATATGTGATTTCTTGAACATATCCTAATTTGGGGCATGATTTTCTAAGAAAAAAATCACCTTCAAATTGCCTTTTAAAAATTTTACTTAATGTCTTTCGTTTGCCTTCATTTTAAAACAGATTTATTAAGGTTTAATTCATATGCCATATAGTTTACCCATACAAAGTATAAAATTCAATGGCTTTCAGTGTACTTACCAAGTTGTACAACCACCACTACAATCAAGTTTAGAAAATTTTCCTCATTCTAGAAAGAAATCCTATACCCATTAGCAGTCACTCTCCATTTTTCTTCAACCCTTCCAGTTCTAGGCAACCAGTAATCTACTTTCTGTCTCTGCAGATTCTGCACATTTCATACAAATGGATTCACACAACACGTGCTCTTTTGGGACTGGCTTCTTTCACTTAGCATGTTTTCACGGCTTCATTCCTTTTTATGGCTGAATAATATGCTGCATCTTATTTATCCATGCAGAAGCTGATGGACATTTGGGTTGTTTCTACTTCTGTTATGATGAATAACGTTACTATGAATATTCACACACCAGTTTTTATGTGAACATGTATTTTCCCTTCTCTCAAGTGTCTATCCCTGGGAGCAGAAATCCTGGATCATACAACAGTTCCATTTTTACTCTTTTCTCCAGTGGCCACATCCTTTTACCTTCTCACAAGCAGTGCATGAGGGTTCTGACATCTCCATATCCTTGTCAGCACTTGTTATTGTCTGTCTTTTTTATTTTAGCCATCCTAGCAGGTGTGAAGTGATGTCTCACTGTGGCTCAAATACTTTTTAAAGAAAATGTTCACAGAAAATTTCTGCATTGTCTTCCCACCACCAGTAGTAGGAATGCTAACCATTCTATGGTTGTGGTATCTTGGATGGCAGACAGGATGGAAAGAAGTATAGGAAACAGAATGCGCAAAAGAAGACAGCCCAGAGACTTTGGACAATCAGGGTCTTATCTTGAATCTACAGTGTTCTGAATTTCTAGACATTTAAAAACACAAAACGATTAAAACATTCCCAAAGGCCATTCAAAGCTGTAACTTCTTTTGTTGTTGTTTGGCATTTTCTTTGCATGATTTACTTTAGAAGAACAAACTAAGTCTTAATTGCAATGTGTAATTTAAAAAAATATTAATTTTGCTTCTGAAGAGCCATCTGTAGCTACTGTGCTATTTGAATAGCTCCCATGCTTACATTTCCACTTTCTGGGGGGCTTGGACCCAGCAACAAGGAAGATAATCCTCCTTTGTGGACATTCCCACAGTTAACTCCACTCACATCTGGATGGCAGTTCAATAGTCCACTGTTATTCAAACAATTTGTAATCACACATACTGTGTGTCAGCTAACAAGCCAGGGTGTATGGCTTTTCAATATTCCGTAGCATGCAGCACGCACAATTTACAAATAAAATAAAAATCTACAGCAAAGACAACGGCACATTCTTTGTTGAGTAGCTGAGTGAAAAGAGCGTCTCTGTTGAAAGACAAGACATCACTTGTTATTTTGACGGTAAACGAAAAGAGGTTCAGAAAACCATATTTCATCTGTTAAGTCTCTTAACATGGGAAAGTCCGATATCTGTAGCAATGAATAATCTGGGGCCATATGTTTCTTTAAGCTGAGCTTGCAGTAGGGTGGCCAAACACCCACCAGCAGTACGAAATGCAGCTGACAAAATTCTACGGCCTTATCCCTCTAAGTCATGGTAGACTGGGGAGAACAGGAAGATGGACATCCTCACCATAGTCAATTGTTTTTCTCATTACTCTCAGCTGGGAGGATGTAGGGAGGGAGGGATTGAGTTTAACTCCCCAAGTGGCTGAGTAACGGTTTTGGAAACAAAGGGTTTGATAAGGGCCAGAGGAAGTGAAGTTGAGCTTGTCCGGAGCAAAAAAGGACTGGAGATAGTCTCTCCACACGCATAGCCACTAAGACCCCAGACAAGTATGACAAGGTGGCAGAAATAGCTTGCCAATGACCGATCATCATGGGATAGGAAGGTGTTGGAAAATGCAACCAGGGGTGCAGCTGTGCAACATTCCACCTGCCTTGGCTGATTGGCGGCACAGTGGCCCCTGACCCTGAGGGGCTGCATGCAGCACTGGAAATCCAGAGCCCATTCAGAGCAAGTTCAGGCTTTGGAACACACCGTGAGGCCTCACTGTGGGAGAAGTTGGCTAGGTCATTGCTCAATTCCATAAGACTCAGGGACCAGATGATAAAGCATTTTTTATCCATGAGGTTTTTTTCCCCAGGCTTTCCCCACTGGCTTTTTGCCCACAATGCCATAACTTGACTCCCAGGCTCTGCTGAAAGCTTCTTAGTAAAGGACAGCCCCAAGTCCAAGGTAAACACAGTCCTGTCATCTTGTAAACTCAACAACCTTGTAAGAAAATAACCATTAAGATCCAGGTGGCTCATGAGAGGAAGAAACTGTCACTACTTAATCAGGATTGGGGAGAAAAGATTAGTTTCACATTAAACTTCACACGTGTTGATTAATCTCCATCTGTGAAATATCAATTCCTTTAATATTGGAGGTGCCTAGTCATTTTCCCTCCTAGTTCATCAGGCATTCATGGAGAACCAATAATGTGCAAGGAACTGTGCTGAGTTCTGGAGTCGTAAGAAAAAGGGAACACAGTCCCGGCCCTCAAGCTTCTCCTGGCCCCACGGGAGAGCCATGTCTGCAGAAGAACCTATAATATGAACTGATAAATGTGAGATCAAGGGGAGTGAGAAGGCTGTTCTGGAAGGAATGGCTGTTCTGCCTGAGGGCCTGGGAGAGCTCCAAAGAGAAGGCACCATTTCAGCTGGGCCTTCCAACATGAGTGAGCTCTCCCTAGATGAAGTGAGCCACAGGAAGAGAGAACAGCAGGGGGGCTTTGCCAGTGACCACTCCACTTTTCATGGCCCAACTCAGGCCTCCCATGTAAGACAATGACTCAGACTGGCCTGGCGAGACACCAGGTGAGGAAGTGAAATCTCTCTAGTACCCCATTCTCAGTATCCAATCACGCCAAAAAAACTGGCGAGGGAAAGAACTGGACTGTGATGCAGTGAATGATCCAAACTTCATTAACCAGACAGAACATGAATCTTGATCTCTGGACATTTGTGAAGTTGCAGGAGGGCCTACACATCCATGTCTAGATCTGCCTCCCGGGAGCAGATCTCCATCATGGGCTCTTTCCCTCACACCCACTAGAAGGCACCAATTCCATGGCTCAGGTGTCAAACTAACAATAAATAGGAAAAACAAAAAGAACTGCAAGAAAAATGACTCAGCAACAGAAAATCAATTTGTAATTTTTTTTTTTTTTTGGATCCCCAGAAGAATGTCCTCAAAGGACAGGCGGCCACAGACAGCTTTAATTTGCCAGATTACTGTAGGTCTCAGTGACCTTGCCAGTCATCTTCACATGGATGGAGTGCTCTTGTTCTATTTTGGAGGTACCACTGTGTTTCCCACATAGAGGCTCTGCCTGGAGATCACAGAGCTGGATTGAGACCTTACATGCCGTCCCTGCCACCCCCTGGGAACGCAGGCTCCTTGCTCACGATATACCTAAAATACTGCATGCCCCTGTCTAAGGCATCCCAGGGAACAGAAGATGGGAAAGACACTTTCAAAATTCAGCCCTATTATTTTGCTAGGACATTTTCTTTCAGTTCATTTTTATCATTTTTTTAGTTACCTCCTTATGGGGAAAAATGAATAATCCACATCTCATTGGAATTTCTTCTTTTAAAAATAAGGGTCAACTATTGAGCAGTTTTCTCTTTTGATCATTATAGAATCATAGAGCGTCAGGGTGGGAAGGGGCCAGACAAGTAAGAACCACAGCACACTTGATGCCTATATCCCCTATGATAAGCATCCTTGCCAAATATTTAGGCACTGCATGTATGAACACTTCCACTAACATCATCTCACTACTCATTTTCCATTCAGGGCAGCTCTCTCAGTGAGAAAGTTTTCTCAATTTAAGCCACAATATGTGGTCCAGTAATTTCCACCCACTGGTCCTGGGTCAAGCCTTGGGGCCAGAGAGACAGATCTCATCATTTTTCTGTAGAACAACCCTTGTGAAAGTTGAAGAGAATTCATTATGTCACCTTGTCACCTTTGTCACCATTTCTCACCTCTGAATGCACCGCAATTGGAGAGATGTCTCCAACTTTGGAATTTAGAACAGGCTTTGGCTTCTTATCAAAGGAGCTACTTTTAGAGTCATGCCCTTCCTAGCATTCGATTTTTCTTAACTCTGCTGCTTGTCCCAACCAACATAGCTTTATTCCTTCATTCACCCCTTTATTCTAGCTATTTACTCATCCACCCATCCACCCATCCATCCACCATCCACCCATCTACCCACCATCCACCCATCTATCCACCATCCACCCATCTACCTACCATCCACCCATCCACCCACCATCCACTCACCTACCCACCATCCACTCACCTACCCACCATCCACTCACCTACCCACCATCCACTCACCTACCCACCATCCACTCACCTACCCACCATCCACCCATCCATCCACCATCCACCCATCCATCCACCATCCACCCATCCATCTATCCATCTACCATCCACCCACCCATCCATCCATTTATCCATACACCATCTACCCATCCACCCACCATCCACCCATCCATCCATCCATCCATCCATCCCTCCATCTAATACTTATTGAGAACTCACCACATGTCAGGTACTATTCAGGGTTAGAGTAGTGAACAGGATTAAAAGGGTATCTGTCCTTGCATAGCTTATAAGCCAGTGGAGGCATCTCACAGTAATCAAGGAAATAAATGAAGAAAGAGAATAAAGTATATTAAGTAAGGTGGACAGGAGAAGTCTTTTTGAGGAGTGACCATTAAACTGAAACCTGAAGGAAAAAGGAGCCAGGAGCTGGCAGAGAAAAAGCAGTAGAAGATTGGAGTCTGAGAGGTATGGAAGGGTGTGTGTATATTTATACATATATATGTGTGTATATATCTATATATATCTATATTATATATTTAAATATATATTTAAAATATATAAATGGATAAAAATATATAATTATATATTTAACTTCATGACTCAATATATATTATATATACTTAAAAAATATATATATTTATATATTTAACTTTACAACTCAAATAGAGCCATTTATAAATTCAACTTTACCTGCTTGTAACAATAGCAAATCAAATTCGTTGATCCCTGTCTCTCTGTGGTCCATGAATACTATATGCTGCTTTTCTCCAGAATTTCAATTAAGGAGGTCTTGTAATATATTAGTGAAGTGCCATAGGGGACTCAATGACCAGACTGACAGAGTATTAATTTCAACTAAATTGCAGGATTCTTGAGTAGTCAAGGAAGAACAGTGTATTTAAATGAAAAACCAATTCACATAACTTAAGAACAGGCTTTATGTGTTCTAACCAATTACACCTCCTCTTCTAGTTTTTAACAACTTTGTTTATGAAGCCCATATTGAAAATTAAACGTTTATAACCATTTTTTGAAGGTGAGGTATAGAACTTGGCAAAGTATTGATTAATAACTTGTGGATGGCTGGTGTAAAGAAACCAGTTTTGAACCCCGCTGTAAACAATGCATCAGCAGAGTGTTTCAGCTATTTGTAGGCTCAGAGCTTGCCAATTTGTAATTAGTTGCAGATTTTCAATTACTTCTCAGCAAACAAAATAGTTTTATTTGCATTGTTTATTTGGCATTTAATTTTAAAAGAATCCAATTGATTATTTTTAAAGACAGATGACTTTGGAGGGTTGGGATAAAATAAATAGATAAATTTTTGAGTAGCCCTACATCTGTATTTTTGTTTTGAGTGACGTCAGGGTACAGAACTTGGCCTAAATTCAATCAACTCTATCACAAAATCCCAAAATGCCTCCTGTGCAATTTGTCAAAAAGATTTTTGGCAACTGCATATAAAACTCTTGAGATTTGTAATGAAGAACATAATCTGGGGAGGGGGGGAAGCAAAGTTGCATTTTCTGCTAATTAGAACTGGTAAACCACTGTGGGCAACTTTAAATTCAATAGAAGATCAAAATAATTACTATTTTAAAAGTTAGTCCATGTTGCTTTTTCATCAGAGTGGTTCTAGCCATGATTCAGGGCTCCTTGCCGGCTTGTAACTTTTTCTTTGGAGAAATCATTCAAGAAAACATTTACTGAGGACCTACATAGCAGTTGATGCTAGAGATACCACCGGATGAGTAAGGCAAGACCAAGATCAGAGGTTAGCAGGAAAGGGACGGAGATGTACAAAGAACCCTCATTAAAGACTGGTTATAGTAAGTATATGATAAATGAAAAGCCATGGGATTTTCATTTCATTAGAGAGAAAGGAGGAATTCATTTTGACCAGTGGATCAAGGAAGGTGAGAAGGTAAAATGCAACAGATCGTGAAGGAGGGATGGATTTTCACAGTTGTGGGGAGAGGAAGGACAGTTTAGGGAGAGGGAACAGGACACATAAAGAGCAATTGTGCACCTTGCTCAGAGAGCCAGGGGCAGGCTCATACGGTTGGGTACATACGGTGTATCAGGTGGGGATGGGAATGAGGGCAAAGGAAGTGGAGGAGCAGCTGTGGACAGCCTTGGACAACATTGTGAGGAGCCTGACCCCTGTTCTGAAGGTGGTGAGGAGCAGGAAAAAGCACTGAGCAGGGCAATGGCAGGACCAGATGGGTCTGTGCTTGAGAAAGACCAGCTGGGCATTGAATGGTGTCTGAAAAGGGGTACAGGCAGTAAGAATATAAATGAGCATTGATTTGAGGTATTTCAGATGTGGACTCAACAGAACTTAGAGAATAAAGTAGACACTAAGATGACAGAAAGAGGGTGGGTCCAAGCTGATCCTCAGGCTTCCGCAGACGTTAATAACATTATCCAAGACAGAACATAGGAAGAGGAATCATTGTGATGGGGCAAGAATCACACACACACATACACCTCAGAAAATGCCAAAGTAAAACAGTATGGCAAATCTCAAAAACATTATGCTAAATAAAAGAACAGTCATAAAAGGTCACACATTCTATGATTCTATTTATATGAAATATCCAAGAGAGCTAAATCCATAGAGATGGGGCTGGAAGGAATGGGTATAGGGCTTCCTTCTGGGTAATGAAATGATTTGGAACCAGATAGAGGTTCCAAATTTATCATCATTAAATTTATGTTACGTGAATTTTATCTAAAAAAAAAAAAGATGATAGCAAAACCAAAACCAAACAGAACTCAGAAAACATCAAGGCAGTCCATGGATCCTGTATCCCAGAGTTGCACATACCAAGAATCTCCTCTTAGACACAAGTGAGAGCAACACAGAAAGAAACATAAGGGAAAAAGGCATGTTAGTGGCCCTCCACTGAGAATAATTGTCTGTTTGGTTCCTGGTGGACACACTCCTTCCTACCCGTTATTATGCACATTTTCCTTGGCAGGCCTGGGCTGACAGCCTTGGGAATGTTTAATTGGTAAGAACCTTATTCCTTATAGGTAGATCCTGTATTTGGGGACCATCCGCCTTTACTTTGTCAAACTCTGGCTGACCTGGTAATGTGAGTAGTCAATCCGTCATGTGGGAGACATGTTACGGGGAGGGGGACAAAAAAGCAAAGCCCATAGAGAGAGGAGCATGTAGGTCAGGAAACAGTAAGGAAAACTTTCTGGCATTCATACTGGTCATCAGTAGCCTGGGGGGAATAAAGGGCTCCCTGATGCCCAGTGCATCATCAGGAAGATTAATTAACATTTGTAAAGGCCACACACAATGTGAAAGGCCCAGTAATGGATCTCCAAAAGCTGGAGTCCCTGTTTTCCAGAAGGGTCATGGAACAAGTAGTGGAAAATATTCCCTAGAAGATAGAGCTGGGTGACCTCGGCCATGAAGAACATTGCAAAGAAACGACTGGGCTTGTCTGGGATTCTCTTCATTCTCAAGTTGAATCTGATCTGACAGATGTGGTGAGTAATTAAGCCCTTGTCCATTCAGAGTCTGAATGCCTGCACTGCGCAGAGAATGGGGCAGGAATAATGAGAGGCGCAGCCCCTCTGGGACTATTCAGGAGTGCTCGAATTTGCATGGTCACATGAACCCGAAGGAAGTGGATTATGCTGGCCCAGCCAGGAAGTGGAGACCGCCAAAGCTTTCTGATTTGCATAAATCAGAGGGCTGGAAGGCAGAGAGGCTTGAGGGCTCTCAAAGGAGGCCAGGTGTAGCTGCCTTGCCTCGAACCCAGCACATTTCTGGAGCTGAATGTCTTCTCACAAAGGCTGCTCAGGTCATTTAACATGTGATGTCATTTGCTCAAAAGTTTCATCAATACGTACCATTAAGTTTCCAAAAAATGAGACTTTTATAAGCAAAGTTGCTGCATAGTCTTCTAATGAACAGATTCTTTTAATCACCTTGAATTAAAGGTGATTTGGTAAGGGGTAATGCATTTTATTATGATTACTGCTGTCAAATAATTTCTAATTGTGTAACAAGTTGCTTGAGTGAAGAATTGCTTATGGCTTTAAAAAACAGTTAAATGCCTCTCAAAAAGGATTACTTTCTTTTTAAGTTTCAAATGAAGGCTACCGATTAATTAATCCATTTACATAAAAATGTCTTGGATCAGCTACCTGCAAAGATAAAGGATGAAATCTATCCTCTAATTGGAAAAAGAAAAACTGCTATATATGGTAATAAACATATACTCTGTAAAAAGCAAACAGAAATCATTAATTAAAGCTGAAGTGCCAAAAATTTCATTTTATTCTATACAATATTAAAAATGGTGATGTCATGCATTTATTGAATAGCTTTGTTTGAAATATGGCTTTCCACCTACACTGTTTTACTTAGGTTTTTAAAATTATTTAATTTTTTTTTTTTATTGGAAGTCATGCCAAATTACATGATGGTTTTAGAGACTGGAGGCAAATCTCCCTTCAGTGCCCCCCCCCCACATGTAGCTAACTTTGTATTATCTCCCAGATTCACAGACATCAGTCAACTGAGCTTGGTGAGAGCATTCAAACCTTGCTCGCTTCAGTTCTGCATGAGTCCTGCACTTGATACAAACAGTCATTACAGACCCAGGATGGAACAAAGAAGGCAGATATTTACTAGTGAAAAACTGAAGTTCCTTAATCACCTTAATATATATAATCAAATGGAAATTACACATTACCCAGACTAATTATATATAATTTCTTGGCATTAGGTATAAATTATTCAGACTATATCAAGGGAAAAAAATAAAAAGATTCTTCTTCATAGCAGAATTTTCATTATAAAATAGATCTCACAGCAAATCCCAACTTTCTGGTATCTCTTCTTAAGTCTCTGAGGACTTAAGTTTGGTCTCCCCCATTTTCTCCAAGCCAAGGCTGTGCTGCCATTTCTGCAGCTGGACTTGGTCTTTTCAGGATCGCTTCCTGGACGAACACATGGTGCTTGAGAAGAATGTTGAGAAGAAACTGGAAAGGGAAAGAGAGAAAAGAGGATACAACGAAAAAGGTGGGCAGAAGAAGAAAGAAGGAAAAAGAGGGGGAAAACAAGGGGGAAAGGGAGAGAGAAGTTTCAAATAGTCCGAAAGGTGCAAGTTGTGATAAATAGGAAGGAGAAATGCTCAGCATCAGAGACCGGGACGAGACGCACGGCCAATGTGGACAGGTCACCCGTCAGAGGGGCTCCATGCGTTGGTGAGCAGGCATGCCAGCTCCGCACCATCCCTCACTCTAATGAAATTAAAGGGACCTCTCACAGTTACTCTTTCGGACTGACCAGTTCAAGCCACAAGGTGACTATCAATTGGCATGGCCCCCGCTCTGCTTTACAAAGGTGTGCGGAGGGCAGAAATTACCAATAAACTCCAGGAGATGCATTCTCACAAGTAGAAATGGAAAACAAGTTCTGGCAGTCTTTAAGGATGCAGAGACATGAGGATCACACAATGGAGGAAATCTGTGGTTTACTGGTGGCTGGCCCATTTCCACCTTTAAAAATAACTCAGACGGTTCAAGTGTTCTTTTAAGGAGCTCAAGGTGGTCTGTACCAATGGTTAGCATTATTTTCATGCCGTCTTGGTGAGAAATATGTCCTCTCTTACCGCCAGTGAGACCCAGGGCTAGAGAAGCTAAATGACTCATCCCAGGTGAAGCTGCTAGGGAGAGAGGTCGTCATGCTGGGGCTCCTGGATTTGAGGTGGGTATGCCAGGCTGGCCCTTGGCCCTGCAACCTTCTGGGGGAGTATCTAGGTTTGCTACCCACAAAGAGGGTTGGAGGAACTCTAAAATCATGCACAGACATGACTGTTGGCAGTACCATTGCATCCCTGAGGAGACACAAGTCCCTTCTCTAAGTTTTTGTAGAGAGCATTTTATAGGTTACACCAAGGGTGTCCGGCCCACAATCAGATGATTTTCAAATGGAGCGCTGACCTGACTGTATTTTAATTGCTGCACGTCCCCACCAATGACAATGTGCTACACCATAGGAGGTGCTGCTCCTTCCTTGCTTGCGCTGTTAAAGGATATTTTTGTATAGATCCCTTGGAAGGGCTCATCCATCTGTGCCATATTTCCTGCTACTTCTGTTGGACAGATTCAGTTTCACAGAGGGAAAGTCTTCCTAAGATTCTACACAGAGATAGATCTTCTGCACCTCACAGAGCCTTAGTTTCTTCATTTGCAAAACTGAGACAACAATTCCTATCTTTTGGGCTTGTTGATACATTGTTTGGCACAAAAAAAGGCCCACAACAAGTGGTGATTATCACAATTATTATCACAGAAAAAGAAGTGTAAGTGGTTGTAGAAAGCCATGAGAATAGCTTTATTTTCATATTTTTCTTCCCAGACGTTTAAACTGTTCAAGATGTATGTGTGTGTGTGTGTGTGTGTGTGTGTGTGTGTGTGTGTGTGTGTATTTATTATTTATTTTTTTATTTTTTTTGGTCTCTGCTGATATCAACGCATTATTTAAAGAGTGTTAGAGAAGTTAATCCAAGAGAAACATACGGTTGGTGTCACTGACCTTTTTAAGTGACACTTTTGTCATTAATTATTACCTTTCTGGGATAGTGCTGTGGCCAGCTTCCATTCCCTCTGGCGGCTTATGTGAATTCTATGATAAAATAGTGGTTTGGAACCTTTCTAGTCAAGGAGAAAAAGAGCCTCTCTTTTAAACTTTTAAGAAAAAAAACAAAAGCAAAAATAAAAACAAAAACAAAAAAACCCAAACAAACAAAAAATCCCCTACAGGCCAGCATAATTGTTAAGGCTAAGAAGTTAGACCAGCTTGGCCACTTATGAGGGACATGATCTGAGTAAGCCATTTCCTTACTTATGAAGTGAAATCATAAAAACATTTATCTCTTAGGGATATTAAAGGCTTTTAAAATCCACTAACATAAAGTGCTTAGCCTATGCCTGGTACATAGATGCACTCAATAAATGGTTACCATAATCATGCTACTATCAGTAACCATAAAACTCCCAGAGCGGAGTCAGAGCATTGGTGCAGGAAAACATTTATTGGTAGGTATTATCGAGAACACTAGGGGTAACTGAAGCCCCCTACCTACCCTAAATTCTCCTCCTCTTTACATAGACATAGAGTGATTCTGTTTCTTTTCCTCCATTTCAGGAAATTCATTTGTACTTGAAAATAGTCATTAAGCTGAGCCCTGTGTGATGTATGTGTTTAAAAAATGTGGTGGTGACACCTGGGGTTATCAGTCTTTTTATTTGTGGAGACAAAGGTCATATCAGACTTGAGCGATTGTGCATTTCTGGGCCCACGTACCGTGGACGAGCTCCTTTATGCCCCTCCTGCGCATGGTAAGTAGGACATTTTTTTTTTTTTTTTTTGGAGGGGGATCTTTCTTATAATGAGATAGAGCAAACAGCCTGTGTTATTTAGAAGGGATGTTAAAAAGCAAAGTTATTTCCAGAAACTTCTAGTTCGCTTAATAGTTGTTGGTAAATATAAACCACTTGTCCCTTTGCAGCACATGCCCATACACTGTCTACTACTCATTTCATGGGCTGTGAGAGACCGCCTCAATTTCTCTTCTTCAGTTACTTAGCAGGTAATATTTCTAATTCTCCACAGCTGAAAGGAAGGGAGGAAGGAAGAAAGGAAGGAAGGGAAAAAGGAAGAAGGAAATCTGTCTCTTTAAGTAGGGTCTGGATCCACAGAATCCGAGAAGCTATCTTGAGGTAAAATCCCTTTCTCTGGCAAGGGAGACAGCTGGTGACTTCCAGTTCACGCCACCTCCTCCTCCTCGGAACCTGTGTCACTGATGCACTGTGTGGTGTCAGGGTGGCTGCACAGTGTACTGAGGCATGCTGGGAGTGTGGCATGGCCTCTGCTGGTGCTGGGAATGGCAGGGGGTGGGCAAGGGCCGGTCTGTTCTCAGGCCAGCAGTCATGAGAGCTAAAGGTGACTTTTCACAAGCCCAGTTTTTAAAGATGAGATTTTGGATTCCTTCAAAGAGTGGATTTGACTAATCCTGGATCCACAGGGAAAATAGAGAGAGATGACAGAAAAGTTTGGGCTACCATTTTTTTCCCCTTTTATTAATAAAATCTCATTCTGGAGATTAAATACATGATTTTCTTTCCACCATCAGTGGCATTATACTTGAGACCACTCTGATTTTTCTGCCCTGAAAATGGGCCACATTTGTTACTGACTTGTTAATTCACACAATGTATACACTGTAATATAAGCCATCCCAAAAGCCTCACAACTTCTACTGTGAGGACCAGCTAGTTAACGTTACTCTACTTATCTCATGTTCTGGGAGACTATTCAGTAAATAATGACTGCTTATAATTTATTTCCTATCATACTTTCTTTATGTAGGTAACTCCAACTTCCTAGAATTATAGGATCCCCCCCCCCCCACACACACAGGGTATCATTAGGGAAAGATGGTGTCTTCTCTCTTTGGAGAGCAGTTTTTCTCAGCTCTGTCTTCATTCGGCAAAGACTGACTGAATGCCTACTGTGTGCTCTGTTCTAGGTGAGCTTTAGAGGTAGCTGATGGAGACAAATCTGAAGCAAGTACTGAGAGAACCACGTGCTAAAACAACGCAGTAGTAGGCTGGGCGAAAGTATTCTGGGTTTCACTGCTGTTGCCTGTTACACAGAGATGAAGGACTGGTTTTTGCTTTGGTTTTTAATTTCCAGCTGTTGGGGTCCTTTTCAGATGACAATCACGCAGCTCCTGCCACATGCAACTCCCCAAGTGCTCTCAACAGCATCCAAAATGGTTTATGTTCTGCTCAATGAGACAAGTCCACTGACCATGTGCTTGGATGTTGTAGCAATACCAAGTTGCTAGAAATGTTTTTATTTATTTATTTTTAAAGACTTAGTCACTTATTTATTTATTTGAGAGAGAGAGTGTGTGAGTGTGAGTCGGGGAAGGGGCAGAGGGAGAGAAGGTCCAAGCAGACTCCCACTGAGCAGGGAGCATGACGTGGGGCTTGATCTCATGAGTCATGAGATCAGGATCTGAGCTGAATCCAATAGTCGGATGCTTAACTGACTGAGCCACCCAGGCACCCCTGCTATAAATATTTTTAAATGCTTACTCTCAGTTTCTGTGCTTATGATGTCATGGACTGACACCAAATAGTTCATGGACCGGCATGAGAAGCAGTTCTAGACGAAAGGATGAATCATGTTCACTGGAGCAATTTAAAGCTGCCACCCTGGTTCTAGCTATGTGTCTTCTCGCCCAGACGTCTGACCCACCTCCAAATCCTGGTGCTTCCAACAAGCCAATGCAAATCAGAACCTAGTCTGTGAAAACAAATTTAACTTCAGGATAATTTGAATTCCTCAAAACCAGTGAAATCGCCGAATTTTGTGTCTATGTATCTTTTTCTAGAAAGCCCATAGTTTTCATTGGATGTTCAAATGGGTATATAGCCTAGAAATGGTTAAGAGAAACTAATGCCTCAATGCTTTTTCATCACCTGGCAACCCTAGTTACAAATTTCAACATGCAACCATCTATGCTTCCCTGGAAAACACACACACCTGAGGGGACTGTTGGTTTTATGAAGCTTCCCCAGCTCTGGTGAGTGGGCTGACCATTTCCCTGGTGTTTCAGAACACTGTTGTTCTGGGTTATGGATTTGTCTGTCGAAGACTTGGGTAGTGACCGGAGGTTAACTCTCTTGAAAAAAATAATTAAGAATAGTCTGTTAAAAAAAAAGGGTATCACTATTCTTCAGCATTATGGAAGTATCCCCCAAAATAGTGTCTTTGAAGCTTGGAGGCAAGTAAGGCATCCAACTTAGAAGGGAGAGATGAAAGCATAGAGAGAGGCGGTAGAGTCTGGTTGGAGGAGAGGTGTGCACTGGCTGTTCCCAGTGATGGCACAGGGAGGGTCCAGGTGGAACCAGAGGCCCACAGAGGGCAGGAACAAGGAGATAACCAGGAGGATGAAGTCACCATTACGTTTTAAGAGGGAATCTACCCCTAGTGACCAGACCATGGTCTTTACATACTACTTCCCATGGAAAGGAACCAAGATTCCTTGTAGAAATAGCTGATTCCATGTTTCGGCCAGGAACTCACCATATCTTATTCTGCCAGAAAAGAAGACCAGCGGAATGATATTAAAACATGACCAGGGGCAACTAGAAGGGGCTCCCAATGCTCCAAGATGGGACATTTGAGCATCAAAAAGTACAATGACTACAATGGACTGATGCATATAAAAGAGATAAAACCCCAAGTGTTTATAATCATATTCAATGACAAACAAGCCTCATTGGTCACTTTTGGAGGCTGCTGGTGCAATTCAGTGTTTTGAAAATTGATAAGTAAATGGAAAGAAGCATTTATGCTGCTTTTCTTGTATGAACTGTATTTCAGAATAACAAAAAAGTTGATAATGATAAGTTCTTCTATATGGAAAAATAGCTAATAAATGCAGAAAGAATGATAGAATTGAAAATCACTATTTATAACCCCTAAGGGATGCCTGAAGTGCTTTCAGTGGTTGCTAAAACTATTTTGCTAATAGGTCAAAAGAGAATTTCATAATGGATGAATCGGGCTGACCATACCTGAACCCACTGATTAATCTTGACATCAATACAAGTTGTTCTGGGCCTCCTGATGTGATGCCACACAGGTATCCTGAATCTCATTAAGTTTTTAAACTAATGACTAATTTCCAGGAACTATGGAGAAGAGAGGAACATGCTGAACAGCACAAGGAAGATGCAGAGGCCAGATATATAATATGGAAAATTTTACAGGACAATGATCTGATTTTCTTCAACAAATAAATACAGTAAAAACTAGAGGAGGCTCTATAATAGATCAAAAGACACTTAAGAATGGATCAGCCAAACGCAACAGGTGCACCTTGATACGACCCTGATTTAAACTGCCTAATTGTTTGGGGACATCTGTGAAACAATTAGGGGAAACTGAACTTGGATGGATTACTATTATTATTATTATTAATAAATTATTAATAAGTCTGGTAGGTGTGGTAAGAGTAGTGTGGTTAGGTTTTTTAAAAAGTCATGCTATATATGCTGGAGATAACAAACTGAAATATTTACAGGTAAAATCAGATATCTGGGACTTGCTTAAAAAAAGCACAACAGAAAAGAAAACAAGAATGACTCTATAAAAGCTGGGTGTTGGGGAACATGGGCTTCAGGGCACTATATTCTTTCTCAGGTTGTGTGTGTGTGCATGCGCACATGTGTGAGGGAGTAAACTTCTGTAATGAAAGTTTTTTTTTAAACAGATTCTCAGAAAATAAAGACAGGAAAGCTGAAGAAAAACACAACCCTTATCTATTGAGTCTTTGAATTCAGGCCCATACTTGCCCTGCCCCGGGGTCTGTGGGAGGGTGAGCACAGGTCACATGAGGGAGTTCAGTCTCATTGGTCTCTGTGGGGCAGGGTTACTAGGTGCATGGGAACTCATGGGGACACAGCAAGTGTGCTGAATCCACAATCCTCAACAGAGGCTGGGGCAGCTTTCTGATTGGTGGGAAGGAAGGAGGTGTCCAGGATCTACTCTGGAAGAGGCAAGTAAGAGGATCCCAGCCACAGTGTAGTGTCCTCTTTAACCTCAGCCCCAGAGCAAATCTAAAGCAAGTACCAACAGAACATGCCATCTGAAATTCTATAATGCACTCCTGGCAACAGGCGATGGCAAGCAACCCTCAGAATTGCAGACGATTGGCATATTTAAAGGCCACACACACCTTTTCTTCAGCCCTCTGTCTATCCTCTTATATATTATTAATGCATTTACAGAATTGTAATAAATTTGGACTTGGAAGGAGTTTGGTCAAAGGCAGTAATACCAAACTTGATACACAAATGACCTACTGGGACCTGTAATATCTCCACGCCAGCTTTTTTCAATTAAATGACCACAACTAGCAAACAACTATTAACATGGGGACTGTGTGGGATACAAAGATATGCAGTGTCTGCAATGGTGAGCCACAAAATGCTTGTAGGAGAAAAGGGGGAAAAAAACCCAGTTTCTCATATAAGTTCTTGAGACAAAGATGTTATTCAGCTTTAGAGTCCTTTGAGCTCCTTCTAGGAATAGTCCACCAATTTCCACAATTGCATTTGGAGGCTGTGTGCTAAAGAACCTGTAATATCCATACAACGTCCACACTTGTCCTAGATCCAGAGAGTCAGGGACTCTTGCTACTGTACCCTTGGTGACTAGAGCTAGCTCAAATTACTCCTTTATCACCTGAAAATGAAAAAGAAACTATGGCTGATTGTGCTCTTTAATTTTTCTCTGGGGTCATCCCACATATTCAAATTGTGTTTATTTTTTGCACCATTAGGCCAGGACACCAGTCTACGAAGCCCTTACTTCCTATTCAGTAGCAGCCATGCTTTATGAACCACAGATCCAATCATTCAGGAGGGCAGACCACTTGAAATTGAGACTGTCCTGAGGATTCAGGAGGTCAATCTGATATATATACCCATATACAATATATATATAGTGCATGCTGGTCTCCGTTATCCAACAGAAACTCAGCATGACCCTTCAGTGAGGCCCCTGGGCAGGTAAAGTCCATTCTTAATACAGAATTAAGAGGTGGAAAGAACTGCAGGAGCTTATTTGGTTTAAGCCTCAGCTTCCTGCAGAAAACCTGACACAAAACATTCTACAGCTCACCCTTGACTTGCAATGGGGTTACATCCCAATAAACCCTTTGTAAGTTGAAAATATTGTAAGTCAAAAAAGCATTTATCACACCTAACCTACCAAACCTCATAGCTTAGCTTAGTCTATCTTAAATGTGCTAGAACTCTGATATTAGCCTATAGTTGGTCAAAATCATCTAATACAAAGCCCATTTTATAATAAAGTATAAATAATATGTTGAATATTTCAATATTTCATATAAATAATATGTTGAATATTTCATTTCAATAGACTTATTGACTACTGAACTGAGAGTGAAGAATAAAATTGCAGCATCCTGAAAGAGTATCCTATGGTGTATCGCTGGCCTGAGAGAAGATCACAATTCAGAATTCAAAGTATGGTTTCTACTGAATGCGTATTGCTGTTGCACCATCATGAAATTGAAAAATCTAAGCCGAACCATCATGAGTTGGGGACCCTCTGTACTTCACTGGGAAGTTCTGAATCTGAGAAAGCACATTGTTAATGGTGCAGCAAAGAGTCCTTAGTTTATAGGGAAGGTCAAGTCCTGTTTGAAGCCCTGTACAGAGTGAACCATTTCTTCAGTGGGTACTCAGCCCGTATCCCTACAGCACTCCTGCACTGCCTGCCACTCCTACTACTTCTGACAACACAACAATGATGAGGACGATGATTGTAACATCAAACATGGAGAGTTTTTATTTTCTTTTGGGTCCTTACCTTAGCCTTTACCTCATAAGTACTATTATTACCTCCACTTACACATTAAAAACCAGAGGCACAGAGAGATTAAAAATAGCTTGTTTGAAGTCACAGGACCAGTAAGGGGACAGAGACAGACTGTCTGGCTCAAGAGCAGTGATGTGACCCATAGTGAGATACTGCTTCTTACATACTTAGGAACATCAGCTCTGAGTTAACAATCTGCAGTCTAAACGGTGACCTGATTTGCAAAAGCAAATGTCCAGATTTTGCCTGAGCTCACGCTCAGACTAGATTAGTTCTTCTTAACTTTAGTTCCATGTAAGAATGGCCTGGAGAGCTGTTAAGAAATATTGATGCTGGGAACACCCCTAGAGATTCGTGTTCATTCGGTCCCACGTGGGTCCTGGTCATCTGTATTTTTAAAAAGTTCTCCAGGTGATTCTCATGTGCAACCAGAGCAGAGAACCAGTGGGTGAGGCCCGAAGCGCTTTGCAAAAGTAAAAAAGTACATTTGGCACTGCTGCATACCTTCTCCTCCCTCTTCAGTTGTCGAAAAGGACAATGGTGTATTAAAGGCTCTTATTCAAACTTACTTCAATATGGAAATTTGTTGTACACAGTGTCTACAAATATAGATGGAACTGCTGTTCTACTTGGAAACCAGTAATTTAGGTTAATTAATTTGGTGTCTCTCTCTTAAACAGAAAACTTGGCACCTTCAATGTCCAGGATGAGAGTTTATCAGAGCAAAAGTCTCTTTTTTCAATGAGGATACAGAACATCCTTAAGCCAGCTTACTCTCTTGACTAAAAACAAAGATCCACAATCTCATAGTTGAAAGGGACCTTAAAGGCCACCTAATTTCTCTTGGCACCACTAACACACATACACACACACACCCCAGTGCAGAAATCCTTTCTAGAGCATTCTCCCAGATGGTCATCCGGCTCTAGCTTGAACAGTTCAATGACAAGAGACCTCACTCCTTCACAAGACAACACATTGCATTGTTGGGCAGATCAAGTCTTCTTTATGTGGGCTCCAAACTGCCTCCCTATAACTTCTACTTGTTCATAGCCCTGTTGTTGTCCGGAATAATGGTATAAAGTCTCTTTTTCTTTCAAACGAGTGTCCTTCAGCACATCATTATGGCAGAGCATGGTACACTGGAGGGAACACAGGACTACATAGGAGCCAAGACTCTGGGATATGAGATGGTAGTCTGCCTCAGACTTTATATTTTAGTAAATGAAGCACTTCAGGCCTTAGGCCCATTGTGAGTAGGACAAATACATAAAAACAAAGACAGTGAAAAACTTGTCTTGCATAACTGTAAGCATCCAATTAAAAGTCTAAGTGAAATGCTTTGTAACTGAAAACTACTCTCCAAGTACGTTATCATATTGATAGATACTTTAAGCATTATATTTTTATACCTGAACAATTCTTCTGTCATTTGAAACATATATTCTGTTTCTAAAGTTACATATATTGGATTTGCTAAAGAACTCTATTAATGATGGCGAACGAGTGCTCCATGATGCCACCTATCTGCTACTTGTGTCAATGATTTAGTGATGAGAAATTAAAGTCCTCCAAGATGACAAGGGTCACAATGTGCTGACGCTTTCAGTCGTCTGGCAGACCAGAGGAAACAAAGAGAACTCTGGACTTGAGATCAGAAGGTCTGGGTTAGAATCTGCCATTTACTGGCCAGATGCCGCTGAACAAATCAGTTACCCTGTTTCCCACACATAAAAGGGGAGGATGATAATATCAGTCTAACAAGTACCACCCTTAGGATAAAATCAAACAAAATGTGTTGAGTATGCAACAATAAATGCCGTTGATTCTAATTTCAGAGGATTATACCATTGCCTTTTTTTTTTTTTTCCCAAATCAGTGAGAAACAATTCGAAAAGTGTATTATAGTCTCTCTAAAGTAAACAGGGATACTCGGTTATCTGGATCCCATCTGGATAGAGTTCCTAATTTGTAAAACCAATTTACAGGACAAGCTGATCTTTAAGCCCTTTTCTAGGTATGGTCTGGGACCACCAATATCTTTACTGCAAATCGAACTGAAACAAGTTTCAGAAGTCAACTGATTCCTGAGATCAATTCGGTTATTCCACAATCCAAAAATACTTCCAATGTAAAAGCAATGTCTTCAATTTGCAAATCTGTTTGAAAACTAACTCCCTTTAGAAAGATAGATTTGTTTCCCACTTAGTTCTGCTAGCCACATTCCTGAGGTGAGGTACCGTACAACTCAATAGAAACAGATTATTTCTCCAAAGAAGACACACAAAGGGCGAATAAGCACCTAAAAAGATGCTTGAGATCTTAGCCACTAGGGAAATGCAAATCAAACCCACAATGAGAGAGTTCCTCACCCCGCCCCCCCTCCCCGGGATAACTGTAATCAAGAAGAGAGGCAACCAACAAGTGGTGCTGGAGAGGGTGTGAAGAAATTGGAGCCCTTGCACATGGCTGGTGGGAATAACAAACAGTCCAGCTACTTTAGAAGACAGTTTGGCAGTTCTTCAAAATGTTAACGCAGATTGAGCCTATGACCCAGCCATTCTACTTCTAGGTCTACAGCCAGGAGGAATGAAAACACATGTCCACACAAAAAACCTGGATGTGAAGGCTCATCACAGCATAATTCATAATGTCTATCAGTTGCTATGTGGATAAATAAAATTTGTATATTCACACAATGGAATATTAGTCGGCAATAAAAAGATACAAAGTACCGATGCACGCTATAACATGGATGAACTTTGAAAACCTTATGCTCAGTGAAAGAAGCCAGACACAGAAGACCGCATTTTGTAGGATTCCAATTATATGAAATGCCCAGAGTAGCCAAATCCATAGAGACAGAAAGTAGATTAGTGGTTGTCAGGGGCCAGGAGTGGGGAACAGAGAGTGATTGTTAATGGATACCAGATTTCTTTTTGGGGTGATGAAAATGTTCTAAAATTGAGTGTGGTGATGGTTGCATGACTCAGTGAATACACTAAAAGCCACCGAACTGTACACTTTAGATGGGTGAATTGTAGGATATGTAAATTATATCTCAATAAAGCTGTTCAAAAACTCAATAGAAGCCCATAATCATTAAATTACAAGGATCAGGAATCAACTCAATTTAAATCAAAGTGCAAGGAACATGTGTGTTTGTGTAAAGTATTCTATGTGGATAATTGCTTTATATGTTCAACGGCTTGAAACCCATTTTTGCATTTGGATCATTTTTCAAGGAGGAGCTGAAATTTAAGGAAGTAAATTGAATAAACAAGGCTATTGTGGCACAAAAAATATATTTCTTTTATTTTACTACCTAGGATTGACTCAGCGGTGTAAAATGCCATTTAAAAAAAGAATGACAAAGTTTGAATGAGAAAATGTATTTCATCATGGAAGATAAAAGTCTTTCCTTCTCTACAGTGAATACAGGTAATTTCAGAAGCAGCGGCTCCTAATTATTCACTGTTGAAAAGCTAAAAAAAGGTTCATATTGAAAACAGTGACCTCCAGTTTGCTCCATGAATGAAGGCAGACACAAATTCTCATTTTCCTAGAATCCTGGTTGATAACTGAGTTGGGAAAAGCATGCATTTCTTCATTACAGTGCAGTCGACTGTTCATTTAAATAACAATGCACTGCATAAAAGTCACATAGGCATTATCTAGCAGTTCCACTGTGTTGAAATGCATTATTAGTACTAACAATGCCAAATAGAGTAAATAAATGACTGTCTTCTTATTTTCAGCATTATTCCTGATTACTCAGCTTTATGAAAGGGTAGTATTATTATTATTAGTGGTGCATTCAACACCTGGTCAACACTATTTGCTTGGATAACTCTTGAACTGGAAGGGATTTTAAAATAGAGCTATGTTTTTTTCTAGGTTATCCAAGAGCGAAAAAAACCCTCCAATCCGGTGCTTATGTATCATACATTTTTAACAGGAAATATTTGAAGAACTCAACTTCTGTTCACTGTATATGTGTAAAAAGTGGAATTAAAGCCCTCATTAAAGACAGCACACTTGTAACAGTACTTATTTAAAAATGTAAAATTTACATCAATAGTTTAACTTTACATCAGAAGATTTCCTACCAAGAACATGCTAATGGTTCCATTTTTAAAGTTCCTTGAGCCCAAAGTCTGGGCCGTTTTTTTTTTTTTTCTTTTTTTACTTTTTTCTTTTTTCACTCCCTGAAATATGCAGTACTCCACAAGATAGATGCCACCAACTAAACTTGTTATGAGAGCACCATCAATCGTCCAAGTGCATGGCAAATGAAAGGAGAGATTTCAAATCATTGACTAGTGAGTCTCTAGTCTGCTTTGGTTAGATGAAAAGAGGCACCTAAGTTAAAGATTGGAGCCATATTTGGCTGTAACAGCACCTGGTTGAAGTACAGCTTCTCTGAAGATGGGGCAACAAGATATAAGCTTATAAAGTGTTACCATCTTGTGAGGAACACTTGCACGCCAGGAGGATTGACTCTCATTCAGGAAATGGAAGTTTTTTGGTTTGTGCCTGTGCACCGCAGCTTTAGATTTTGGTGTGGTAAGAAAGCAAGAAAGGTTGCAGGAAACACGACAATGGGTGAATTAATATTCAGGTAAAGGATTATGTGAATAGAGGGAAATATTCCTGAAGGGTGTGTCACACATCCTATTTTCTAAAATTGGCCACAACAGTATTTCCCATCCCACTGGTTTTCTACAACCTTGCCATCCCCACATCGAGAGATGGAGTCTATGTGTCACCCCACTGAAACTTGGTGGGCCCTTGTGACTGTCTTAATGAAGAGAATGCCACAGGGGTGACGCCGTATGACTTCCTAGGCTGTGTTAGAAAAGGCTATGCAGCTTCTGCCAGTCTTGTTCTTGGAACTTATCTTTGGGGCCCTGCTCAGCTGAGCCTAAGGCCACCATGCTGTAAGGAAGCCCAAACTAGCTCACACAGAGAGATTGTGTGGCAAGGCCTTGAGACAATGAAGAGAGAAAGGGCAAGATGCCCAGCCAGTCCCTAGCTGCTCCAGGCTCTTGTCTCTTCCCAACTGTTTTAGCTCCAGGCTCTGTCTGAAGACAATTTCACAAGAGACCCAGAGTCCCAGGACACCGAGCCAAGCTGCTCCTCACTTCCGGACCCACAGAAACTGTGAGTGATAATGACTGTTGTTTTAAGCCACCACATTTTGGCTGTAGATAACTGGGAGAGGAGGGAAGGACACCTGAATGCAGAGGGCGTATTTGAAGCCAAGTCTTTCAAACCATGTCCTCTAGACATGCAGATAAAAGTGATGGAGAAACACTCCTTGTATATCAACATGTAAGGCCCCAATTCAGTCATGATTCAGAGCTCCTCTGCGGTGGGTCAATGTCCCCACAGTGGAAGCTCTAGATATTCCATACAGTGGAAGGGCACAAGGGGTGTGAAGAAACTTGCCTCGAACCTCCATTTACAGGCAAGCATGGTCCTCCTATGCTGACTACGTTGGCTTGGGGTGGTCGCGACAGTGGTGGGCAGGAAGTGACACAGCCTCTCTAAGGCACCCACTGGTACAACCACTGATTCCCGCCTTGCCTTTTGTGCTGGAATAAAATTGGACAGTTTGTAGTTCCTGAGCACAAGATATTATTTTAACATCTCCATGTCCCTGTTTTCTCGTGTTTGCCTAACTCCCACTTAAGTCTTCAGAGCTCAGGCCAGGCATCACCAACTCCAGGAAGTCCAACAGGGCTAAGAACTCCTCCTGTGTATCTATTGTACGATTGCATCTGTCACATTAAACAGATTAATTAATCTGTTAGATAGATAAAGTAGATTAATTAATTATTAATCAACTCATAGATACCTAGTATCCATCACATTAAAATTTATGATAAAAATTCTTGTTTAGGTGTGTTTTCTCACTAGATTGTGTATATTGAGAAAGGGATACAAATTCTTTACATTTGTATCTCTACCACCTAACGCCTGCCTTGTCACAATAGCTGGCACTCAGTAAATGCTTGTAAATGGAAATGAACAGGTAAAGATAAGTTGGCTTCAAAGGCCCATTTGGTGACAACGTGTCTACGCATTTCAAACATCCCGTGCTCTTCCCTGATCTCATTTGGAAATCTCTCTCTGTCTGGTCCATTCCCAGGAGAACACTTCATCAGAATTTCATTCATGGCACTTTCCCTCATCTCCGACCCTTGTCCTCCAAACCTTCTTTCTATCTTGGGCCCCTCTCTTTACCTTGGACCACACTTACGTGTATTCCTACCAGATTGGCTTTCTAGATGGTCCACTCCATGGTGGCAGGTGCCCAGCTCGAGCACCAGGAACAGCACTGCACATGTGGGGTGGGTTTGGTAAAGCTGTCTGTCTTCCCTGTCCCAGTGTACTTTTACAGAGTTGTGATTGCCTCTGACACCTCTTCCCTGGGGTTAGGGACTCTGCCTCCAAGGAGTCTGGAAATGTACTAGTCTTAGATATGTTCAACAGGCGATATCAAGATGCACTCAAATGATTTAAGGACAACCTGCCAAAGTCCTCAGAAGCTTACTGTGCCCTTGAAGTAGGTCATCCTCGGGAGCAGTTGCTTTTCATCTACCCAGCAGGTGCGTGTCATCAAATAAATATCTCAAAATGTCTTCCAGCCAGGAACAAATATCTGGCAGGGAAAAGGAAGTACACAGGCTCACTGACTGGAGGTCTACATGGAGAGCACGAGATGCGTTTTTTCAAGCATATAAAAAATGATATTTTTATTAACTATATAATTCTACCCCTATTTATTGTTCCCTTGCCCCCCCAACTAAGAAGCTTCCAAAAGAAACTAGTCTCAATTTTTAAACTTTATTTATGAAGATTTTAACAAAGAGGATCCCTCAAACCTGGCACCACAAAGCATGTCCCCCCCCGCCATAAAACTGTGATTTTAATAAAAATCAATAATAGGTAGGCAAGCTTGGCTCACTTGGGATTATCTCTCCTACCTCCTGCCTTTTACTTTTTTAGTGTTTAAATTAGTCAGTAGTGTTATCTTCCTTCTTTTTTTGCTCAGAGATTCAGGAGATATTAAAATTCAGTAATTTGTGGTATTTCATTTTTGTAAGATTAGGGAGAACTTAAATAATATGGCACAATTTGCTCTTGAATATTCTTGAGCCTACCTCATCACTCCAAGCCAAATCAGCAGGTATCACTGGACTCAAATATTAAAAAAATTATTATACGAAAACATAAGCCTGTGGTTTAACCCTGATTTCAAAGTTATGGGAACAGCTTAAAAGGGGAAATATTTGGCCTAAATGTGGGTAAGTTTTGGTTTTAATTTTATGCACATTACTTATAACTCCCAAAGCCAAAAATAATTCTAAGAGCCATGAACACAATGTGCATCATGTGAGATTGAAAAGGTTGGCTCATAATTATTTCAAGATGAATTGTGTAGACCACTATAATTTTTTACTCACATGAAGGATATCCACTAATATAATGGTGGATTTTGTTAGATCAGTGTTTTCTGAATCACTGTTTTCTAGACACTCAGATACCATTTTCTTGACTCTACCGCACCTGAGCACCACCTGAACTAGTATTTATTTAACTGTTTTCTTTATATCAACTTTAAATTGGCTTTTTAAAGAAAAAAATATCACCTCATCTCAAGTAATAATAGCAGTAAAACCATGGGTCTGATGGCTTCTTAAATTTGTTCTTTTCAGAAAAACTGGGTTCAAGTAAAAGGAAGAGGCATAAGTGGTCGATCTTTTCATTTGATAAATATTTATTAAGCACCTACTATGTGCTGAGCCTTCTTGCAGATGCTGGGTTTATGGCAGCAAGCAGAACTAGGCTCCTGCTCTCAAGGAGCTTATGCGCCACAGGGGGAGACAACAATAAATCACCAAGTATGTGACAGGATTCCAGGTCTATGTGCTATGTGCTCTGAAGAAAGATGATGTGGGGGAAAGGCACAGAGTGGTGAGGGGGCTATTTGAACAGAAATCCAATACAGCCTGCAAAACAGTGCTCTGGTCTAAGCAGAGGTAAAGGTCTAGAGAGTTCATGATATTACCCGTCGCCATTTCTACTCTTCTTATAAAACTCAGCTATGCCTCAAGACTAAATCTTCATGTTATTTACCTTCCTTACACTGCTTTTTCCAGTAGCAGAGATTACTGTCTCATAGGCTGAGAGTTTTCACTGGGGAATGTCTCTGGAACAGGCTGTCCTGGCTGGGGTTACAGGGGGAGATCTGGAACACGAGAGGGGCCCAGGGGGCTGGGGAGGGAAGAATGGAAGGAAAGGGCTGGGCACAAAGACCTGGAGAGCACCAAAGACCTCTCTGGCCCTTTTGCTATTTTCCCTGCAGTCTTAGGGTAGCAATCTCCATGTGCCTTAAGGAAATTATCTCATACACCAGCGTGGGTACACATATGGGGGTAGTTGAGGCCCACTGTGGCACTTTCCCCCCCGCCCCGTCTGAGGTGAGAGGAGCTGGTAAACATGAGCCTTCCACATTTTCTTAAAACTCTGATTCTCAAGTTATTGACTGAGAACATCAGTGGTAATCTACATGGAACATATGACTAGAAGCACAGTCTGACTTTTAAACAGACATTTTAGTTCGACCACATACATTACTTATGTTCCTTGGAGGCTGACTGCATGATGAGAACCCAGCTGGTATCAGGTTTCGGGCAAGGAGAGCTGAGCTCTTAAGGCTGAAGGACAGGAGTAGCTGCAGTCTAGCTGAGACTTGATAGATGTGTGACTTTGAGCAAGTTCCTGAACTGTTCTAAGCCTCAGTTTTCTCATCTGTAAAAGAAAATAATAATGCCTCCCTTATAGGTTTGCTCTGAGGGTTAAACGAAATGAAATTACATAACGATTATGTAGCACTTAGCATATAAGTGCTCTTAAAATACACGGCAGATAAGATGACAACAGCAATCAGGACGATAATGATGATTAAGAAATCATATGCAAGGTGCTTTGGTTTGGAAACTGAGGTAAAAGGCCCCGGCTTCTAGATTCCTAAGAAGCTTCAGTAATAACTGATGGTTTTGTAGGTGAGGACTAGTACTCGGCTGGGCCGGTGAGCGCAGCACAGCGGTCAGGCGGAGACAGGCACGCAGGAGGGAGGAGTCATCCATGTGGACCATGGCCCAGCCTCCAATCTAAGGGGTGCAGAATGGGATGGGCAGTGGGGGCCACTCCAGGCAGTCTCAGGTAGACACGGAGACAGGAGAAGACACTCCCTAGAGCTAGGACCGGGGTCCTGGATCAGGAACAGGAGACGGAAGGTCAGTGGGATGTGTCCCTTGCATCTGGGGCTGGTTTTAGAGGCCCCCTCCTGGTAGCTGCAGCACTTGCTCCACTGAATTTTAAAGGTGCTCAACAGGTCCCCTGAATTTACAAACAGGAGAGCACATCCTGATGCTCTGAATCCATTAAATCGTCACACGGTGCAATGGGATGTTATGTCATCAAAATCCCTTGCACCTGCCCCAGCCTCCATCTGCAACAGAAGCAAAGCAGTTCGTGTCTGGGGGAGGGCACAGTGAAAGTGAAACACAAGGGGAAATTCAAGGCGGCCAAGGCTGTCCTGGGTGAGGTTTTCCCTAACAGGTTCCATGTTGCGCCCAGCACAGCTTCTTCGGGAAGGGAAAGGCCTTTCTACTCAGTTTCGCACCACCCCTTCCCTCAACATTTATTCTTTTTCCTTTCTTCCCCTCCGGGTTATATATTTAATTGGATTTATGTCATTGATCTATGTCTTTGTGTTTGTGATGTATATATGTGTTATATAATACAGCTGGATTATATCACTTAGTCCACGGGTAGTAATTGAGTCCCACTGTGCGTCTAGCAGAGAAATCATTAAGAAGATGAGCAATCCCGGGAAGACTCTAATTTTTGTACCCCACAGTCATGAGCTTTGGCCAAGAATACATGTGAAGCCTCCGATTTGCTTCTATGCTGGTCCAGTGAGAGGAGAAATGTGAGAATAAATTTCCAGTTACTGACTGGCCAGCCCAATATCATGTGACACCTACAACTTTCTGGCTGGTGAGGGAGGGTGAGAGAGGACCATGCTCAGGTGCAATGCACCCGAAGGTGGAAGAGCAGCGTAGGGGGCACGAACAGAAAAGCAGAACCAGGAGATCCAGGTTCGAGGACTAATTTGGTCCCATGTCCAAATACTGAAGGGAGTAGCGAGGGGCTTCAGATTTCTACTTGGCATGGCCGTGAGGATCGAGCGAGCAATGCTTGTAAGGGATTTCTACTTCCCTGACTATGTGGCAGCGGAAGACTGGATAGAGAACGGATTAGGATAAAGAGGGACAAGGATGAAAACAGAGAACCACACAGAGGCAACTGGATTATAGGGCACGCTGAGATGATACCTGCTCTGGGGGTTTCTCTCAAGCTACAGCTCTCAAACACACAGCTACAATGCATTTGGAGAACTCATCTGCTGTTGTTGTCCCAGAGGACAGTCTAGGAGCTGCGGACGACTCAACAGTCATCACTTCGTTGGCTTATCCTCCATCTTGCTCCCCCCCCCCCCAGGATTCAAAGGGTTTACATGAACACACATCAGTGGTCTGTGGAAGGTCACTGGGCGTGGGCTTGGCCAGCTCTGGTTCCACTCACCGTATGACCCGAGAGCGACTGTGAGGCTCCCCAAGTCTGAGGACAGTGCACATGGGAGTGATTAACCAATGAGAATTTGTATGCAAATGTAAGGGGTGATTTTATTAGTAGTAGCAATGCTTTTCATTTAATAGGTTAAATAAAACATGGTGAACAAACACAACTATGAAAAAAATGCACAAAGTTTGACCTACACTGACATGAATCCCAAACCTTAACGGTAGAAAGTTTTTCTCGTAGTAAGCAAAGCCATGGTCTGGCCCTATAAAACAGTACATTTGTTAACCTGAAAATGCTCTAAATGACACCTTAGTAAGGGCTATTCTGCACAATCTGATGATTTGGGATTTCATCAAATTAATGTCACTAGATATGCCTTATAATTAGGATAAAATATTTGAAAAGTTTTAAAAATGAGGTTATTCATTAACTCACCGATTTTCCTACAGATTGGGAGCCTGAATTTAAATGATACCCAGAAATATAACTAGGTGTGCTCAAAGAGAGAACTGGTTGTGAGTCCTTAAACGGAATGCAGGAGTTTAAAATGCTATTACTATTCAGATTCTCTGAGAACATTAAAACTGCCCATTAAATGAAAACCTAATAATTGGCCCTACTGAATTGTGACATTTTGTAACCTGTTCAGAAATGCAGAAAATTGTGGAGGAAAAATTCTTTTGAGGCAGAATTTGATTTGCAATGTAATACTATTCCAAAAGCCAAGGTCCCCATGCTCATACACACAAAAGAACAACAATGCAGACTGACTAACAAAGCTGAGGAAGACTCTGGAAATCAGAGTGAAGGCCTAAGGCTCAGGACTCTTCTAAGGCAAGTTATGTTACTAGTCGGGGAAAAAAATCAACAAGCAACAGCATGAGCTCAGCATAAATCTCAACATGGAACCAACTTCTTTTTGGGCATTGCTTAAAGACATAACCAAGATAGGTCATTTTTGTCCTTTTATATAAGCCATCACAATTTTTAAACTTACTCTGCAGGATCACTAAATAAGTAAAATGTAAAGACATTAACTGGGGGAGAATCAATGGTTTCAAATCAGAAGTTTAAAAATTCTCATAGGCCAATGATTAACAAGCACCTTCGAGGTACAGGGAACTGTGTCCAGTGCTTTCCAGAGTCAAACACGAGAGACATATTCCTTGCTCTCCAGGAGGTTGCCACGGAGTAGGGGGGTTGGGGCAGATGCTGACATCAATAAGATACAGGCACGCTGGAGACACCAACGGGAGAAGGACAATCAAGGCAACGTAGAGCCCCTCTTGGTGGAGGGATCTCCTTTCTTGGAGGATAGAGCATGGAGACATGACTCTGAAAGGCAGGTAGGGTTTTGATGGGGGAGACGGAAGGTAAATATCCAGACAGGAGGAAGGGTAGGAGCAAGGTAACGGCTTGAAACAGGTCTGGGCAGTAGGGGGAAGTTCAGTTTGGCAGGAAAGCAGGTGAGGAGAGGGCCGGGTGGCTGCGAAGAACACAGGTTTTGGAAAACAGAGGTCTGCCCAAGGCACCGAGGGGACACTTCTGTCTGAAGACAGACACTGTTAAGGGCACTGGAAACTAGGGCAGAAACCTTCACCCATAAACTCTTTGTCTATGAAAGTATCAGGCTCCCACTTTTTGGCCCTTTATTGAGGTATCTGCCAGCAAAGCAAGCAGATGCTGACAGAAAAGGAGGCCCTCCAAAAGGAACCAATTACTGGGAAGAACTGCTGATTAAAGAGAATGAAGACAGAATATTCAGGAATTTAAAAGGAGGAAGATGAGTGAGGTAAAGGGGAAAATGCACTGGAGAGAAGGTGCTCTAGTCAGGAACATGATGGAGGCGAGGAAGGGGACGAACAGAGGTCCCTCGCATCACCTCCCCGCCCCAGGCTAATCCCTAAGAAAACTTACTACAGAAATCTGAGGGCCAGCAAGCTGGTGGTTTAGAAAGCCACTGGCAACCATGGGAACAGCACAAACTCACTAGCTGTGGGTTTCCACCCATACACGAAGAATTGCTCTCTTCGTTCCCATGAAAGGAACAGTAAGAAACATCCTTTTAGTTAAATAATTAATGTCAAGGGGAAATGGTCACAGCAGATGACTAAGTGGAAAAGCCTACAAAATACATATGTGTCCAGCATGATTTTTGGTATCGGTGCGGCGAGTAGCATTTACTGGTGTATTTGGCCATCAGAAACCAGATCACTGAATGGTGGAAATATTTGAAAAATGCCATGTCATCAGAAATTTTTTTCTTATTTTGAATAGTCAGTGACTTCTTCTGTTGAAAGTACTATGTAATGCTTCTATTAGTATGCAGAACTCCTCCCTTTAGAAATATCTCTAATAAAAAGCACAACTAAAACAAAGGATCTTGGGGATGATGTTAGCTGGCAAGGCATGAGACATTACAGATGAGGGTTTCCACTTTTACCACTTCTAGGAAAGCAGTCCCCTACGTGAGGAACACACAGGGCCATACTTGAGGAACACAAATATCCCCAAGCTTACATTTGCTCTCATAATCAATGTAGCTTGTTTACACAGACTTGTGACTCCACTTATCTAAATATGCCCACATATAAACTACAAGTACTCCACAACAGTGCACGGTGGAAGCCCAGTGTTTTTTCAAAACACAGATGTTTCTGGGTTATCGTGCATTTCAACAAACCCATACTAATCCACATACCCGACATACACTACAGACTTATTCTGTTTTGCATACGAGATTATATACTTCATAAATCTGGCTAACACAGTGGAGGGATGGGTCCATTGACAGGAGAGAGAAGCCATGACTCTTCACGTTTAACTTCTTGAATGTTATCAGGATACAAGTGTCTAACAGAAAAGAAAGAAACAAATTCTTTCTTTGGGGTGAAAAAGTTGACTATAGACTTAATAAAATGCTATGATGACTGCAGCCGCTAATTTTGGTCTGATGCCTTATAGCTGGAGGTAGGAAAAAGCCCTACAAGGCAATTTCGTGAACCAAAGAGACTTTTACAGCTTACAGGTGAAACTCGAATAATAATTCTGGCAGATTCTATATTCTTTATGTTAAAATATATCATCTACCAAATTAGGGCAGTGACTTTAAAATTTTTATTCACAGTAACAGTAAATCACAGGCAGGTTTCTAAAACTTAAAATGCCAGTGAAATATTTAATTGTTTCTATGTAAAATACGCATAGAAAAAAGGCGGGAAGAATATGTATGAAAGTGTTAACAACGGTTCAATCGATGATGGGGTTACAGGGAATTTTCTTTTTTTCTCTATACCTTTCTGAAGTTTCAAGATAGTCAACAATAAATATGCAATTAATTTTTTTTAAGAATTTAAACATTATGAATCGTTCAACAGACTCACCTTTTTTAAGGGATAAGAAAACTATGCAAAATATGACAAAAATGAAATAGCCTGAAGCCCATTTTAAGCAAGTGGGAACAACCTGACAAACGGCCTTGGGGACATGAAGAAAGCTTCTAGTACTTTCAAGCCACGTTGGGCTGCCGGTCTGTTTCTGGGGTGGAGATACACGAAGCACATGGAAGATGGGGCAGTGGTGGGTTGGTGGCAGGAGCGCGAGGATGTGCTGTGGTCCCTACGTGGCCATACACGGCGGGCTGGCAGATGTTCGAGAGGAGCTGCAGGAGAAAAGCTTCCAACCAAGATCTTTTCCTGGAGACCCATATAGGTGGAGGTAACAGCTTTGTCTCTCTCCTACTCCGTGTAGAGATTGTTTCCTTTCAGTTTAGTCTGCGCGGCGAAACACCGAAAGTACCGAGACCGAAGCAGGGGAGACTTACCACGAGCTCTCCACCATCTGAAACAGGCACCGATGGCATAGGCACACCATTATTTAATTAGCGCACATTGATTAATTTAACCTTATGTAACCACTGTCTTCTGCTACTGCTGATTTTGTTTTTGAAGTTAAATGAAATAAAGTAGTCGAAGAGTAATTAACTGTGTCCAGTCCCTTCATCCCTATGGCTATGATGACTGGGTAGCCCTCCACTGCGGAGGTTTTCTGAGAAGATGTTGGAAAAGCTTTGAAACAACTCAAAGGCATATTCTCAGGGGGTGGCACCTTCACATTAAAAAACCCTCATCTGAATGGGCCTGTTAGCAGCACTTTCCCTAACTATCTAATTTGCTCTGGAAAGAAATGCTGGGCTATATTTGTTATAATCTGTCTAACATGAAAGGTAGTAGGGAGAGGGCTGAGGCAGAGATGCAGGTTAGCAGTGGTTTGAAACTTAAAAGAAACAAAGACCCAAAAAATGAGAGAACTTTTTTTAGACAAACTACAGACGGACTCAACAGGTGACCAGATCAACGTGGGGCTGCTCCGGAGGAAGCCCTGTTCGCTTGGTCTCTTCCTCCTCCTTGGCAACCTTTAGGTGGGTGGGCCAAATTTTAGGGTTCCTTGAAACACAATTTGGGGATCACAAATTCACAGCATCCCTGGGGGGGTGAGGTCTGTGGTAACTGCACAAATGGCTCATTCCACACCGACGTGGATCACTTTTAGCAGCTCTCTTTGACCACAAAGTCTAGAAAGGTAACTGTATTTTCGAGATTCTCTTGCGACTGGTGCCAGATGTGGGTCAGGTTTTGTGAGGCAGATGTTGGTGCAAAATTTGCAAAGTGGATGTGAGCCATATGAGGCAACTGGGAGGAGACGGGCACCTCTGGTGAGTGAGACAGAGTGTGTGTGTGTGTGTGTGTGTGTGTGTGTGTGTGCCACATGCACGCACACAGGGGAGGGGATTTCTTGGGGACAGCTTTGGTAGAGACTACGGAGTCTAGCTCCTGCATCGTGGGTACCGTGTGGTGTAGGACCGCGGCAGTGCACCGGCCTCATGGCTGGGCTGACGCTCCAGCTGCTGCTGTGTAGCATCTAAAAAAGCTTCACTGGTTTCCCCAAAGAGTCCATAAGCTACTCTCGTAAATCTCTTTCTGCTTAAATCAGCTGGATGATCCTATCCTCCTGAATCTAAGAATCTTAACCAATACAGCATCTAAAAATAGGCCCCAATTATCTCACCATCTCACATGGGGCGTCTTCAGCATCACCCCTTGTTTGTATCCCTACTGAACCTAACACTATTTTTATTTTCTAAAAAGATTTATTTATTTGAGAGAGAGAGAGAGGAAGAGAGAGAGAGAGAGAGAGAGACCACAGACAGGAAGGGCAGAGGGAGAGAGAGAATCTCAAGCAGACTCCCTGCTGAATGCAGAGCCCAACGCAGGGCTTGAGTCCACGACCCTGAGATCATGACCTGAGCTGAAATCAAGTCAGATGCTTAACTGACTGAGCCACCCAGGTGTCCCCTAACCTATTTTTATCATGTAGACGCTGAATCAATATTAGTTAAATCACATCTCTATAGCCATAGCATTATGCTGGACTAACTGTAACATCCTTTAGCTCCTTATTAGACGGTAAGGCGAAGTTGAAATAATACATGTAAGAGACACCTCAGCGATCAAGGAGTTGAACCACTGTAATTGTTAACTGTTCACGTCTCTGGGCAAAGAAAGCAAGGCATTAGAAACAAAGGTCTTGATTTCCTGTCATTTGGATGGGAAGACAGAAACAAGCCAAAAGCTATCTTTTAAGATATAATAGAAAAAAACAGGAATATATTATTATGATAATTCACAACGAATCTGAATTTAATCACTAAAGAATGGCATGCTTAAATTTCTATGTCTTACTGAAAAATAAGAAAAAAGGAAAAGAAAAACTGGGCCCTTTATCTTTAAAAAATATGCTGTCAGCATGGTCTCATATATATATATCTATATATAAACTAAGTATTTGATTACTGACAGCACAACTAGTTTCTTCATTGAGAAAAGACTATTTGAAAGGACTTTTCTTTCCCTCTGTTCATACACAATCTTTATTTCATTTTCTATAAGTGGTTAGACAAAGGTCAAATGATAACTTTAAATATTTAAACTGGTCAATGACAGTCAAGCAGTTGGATATTTCTCTAGTTTATTGTTAAATATGGATTGCCTCAGAGGTAATCTCAGGTACACTGCAAGGCTTCTTAATGAGTTATTAGTTATGAAACTATGAAGTAATTCTGAATTTTAAATAAGACCAAAGAATAGACTGGGGTACAACAAATTAAAGACACCATAATTATGCAATATCATGAGACATATTAGATAGTCACACTATGCATACATCAAAAAATACATTAATAAACTGAACATATTAATAAAAAGCTAAGTCTGGCCCTTCAAGACCTCAACACTAATTGGAAAGGATTTTGACAGAACATCTTGAATAACTTTCATTATCAATTTTGGCAAGCTATTTTTCAGCTACCTAAATAATGGTTATTTCTACACTCCACAGTGCATCTATTAAAATCGAAGATCTGAAAAATATCATTAGTGAGGATGAGTGAAGTAGCAAATGTTCAAATGCCACAACCTGAATTTGAATTTATTAGTGTGAGGTAAATGATACGTTTCATTTCATTTTCCTATATTTTACTTTTATAGTGTCCACTTCAAGTCTATCATACATTTGCAATTATATATTGTACACTAATTACATATTATGCACTAGATTGCAAATTTTGGCCATCTTTTTAAGATCATGCATTCTGATCACTTTAAAAACCCTTCCAAAGTGTGATGATTTAATGGATTTAATTCTTTTTTTAAAAAAGGATTTTATTGTTTTATTTATCAGAGAGAGAGAGAGAGAGAGAAAGAGAGTGCATAAGCAGGGACAGTGGCAGGCAGAGGGAGAAGCAGACTCCCCACTGAGCAAGGAGCCCAATGCAGGACTCGATCCCAGGACCCCTGGGATCATGACCTGAGCTGAAGGCAGACCCTTAACCGACTGAGCCACCCAGGCGTCCCTAATGGATTTAATTCTTAAAGAAAACATTTCATAGCAAGGACAGATTAACCTCACAATGAAAACAAGCACATCAGTGCCAGATATTGGTGAAAAAGTTATAAAAGGTAAATTTTACCTACAATAGCTTACTCCTGCAACCAAGACAGATTTATCCCTTTTCTCTTTGTTGTTGGAAACAAAGTTATTGTCCAAAAAAAAAAAAAAAAAAAAAAGAATATCAGATCATTTAGTTTAAAACGAAAAAGTTCTAGGGGTGCCTGGCTGGCTCAGTCAGTAGAGCATGTGATTCATGATCTTGGGGTTCGTGAGTTCAAGCCCTACATTGGGCATTGAGCTTACTTAAAAAAATTATAAAAATTAAAAAGGGTCTAGCCAAAAGGGAAGTCCAATTAGCTATAGCAGAGTAGAAAGTACCTGTTATAGGAATATGGTTTATTAAGGTTAAAAAAAAAGGCAGCTGTGTGACACATTAATGCCTCTAACTATTCTTGATTTTAGTATTAGATTTGGTTCCACCAAAGATGCCCCCTTGAGGTGAAATGTCTTCTATGTGTATCTTTTACATAGATGGCCATAGGTACCCTGTTTGTTCAAGGATATTATTTTGTGAATACCTAGGCTTTAGCTTTCACTTTTAGTTAAATGGGAGCCTTCCTTGCTCAATAAATGTGGAACTTGCCTCAGCTCATGATGTTAGACAATAGAAAAAGAAGGAAGAGATTGTAGCCTGAGCTGACTCCTGCACTCCGCCCCCATCCCCACCCCAATTCCCCTAGACAAGGAGGTTCTTTACTTCCTGGTTCTTTTAGTTGGGGTCTTGACTCAGGGACTTCTTATGCTCTCTTTTCCTTTTCTCACTGGAACGAAAACACTCACACAGCATATGCATGATCACACTGCAACAGTATAAATTAAGTTTATGAATGATGTCCTTCACTTATTGCCCCTTTCTCTCACACAGTGATATTTGTAACTCACTAGCTATAGGACTTCCAAAGCTGAGTGATTTGTAATGTAATACTTCTTGAATCTCTAGAGTAATTTCAGCATTAGTTACAAATAAAAGTTGGCTCTCTGCATCTCTTAACCTTGGGAACATGAACCTTTAAGACTTGGAGATCAAATACCAACATTCCCCTAGGACTGCTGTGCACATCTGCATTTCTGGACATAGGACTTTTTTTGTTCCCAATCAAGTATAATCTCACTTCATAACTTCTAACTTTTGGCTCAGTGCTACCAGGATTTCCCGGCAAGCAAAGAAATGAAGCCTGAGGATTTTGTGCTTAGAGGTTTGGAAATCTGGCAAATGCGACATTAAAATGAAAGTATTTCATCTTGAACCTCAACATAGCGAAATGCAGTTAAAATATAAAGAAACCAAACTGAGGCTTTATATATTCCAAATCTGTACCTGTATTTTGATGTTGCCAGGTATTTGTACTAACAATTCTGTGTTTAGGGCAAAATGGAATGAAGAGTCCCCCAAATTTTCCTCTGGGATCTTCCAGCCATTTGAAGTAATCACTAATTCCTGCTTACATGTTCAAGTCAGGCATCCAAGGGTTGCTATTCCTGGCTGATTTTGTTCTGTGTTTAAATGGTATGATTGTTAGTCTCTGCATCTGGGTCCAAACCAATTTAACACGGAAAGTTAGTTCAAGGATTCCAGGCACCTTTAAGTTATCTTGAAAGCCGGCTCTGAAGATAGCTTGAGTTATTAATGTACAATAATGAAAAACGCCCTTCTAACTCACCAAACTCAAGGGTTTATATGGTTTCCTTAATACCGACCTTTAGGATCCAGTCAATGAAGTAGAATTTATTTTCAAATAATTTAATTTGGTATCCATTAGCACTCTTTGGGACCTGAAAGTCACAGAATTTAGGTGTTTCTTACATTCAGATATTGTGAGCACAGGTTACATGTAAAAAAATTTCCATGAGAATTTAGCCAGGCAGCACATTTCATAGTCCTGAATGTCATTAAGGCGGTGGTATAGACTAACTGCTCTCAAACAATAGCCATGGCTTTTGTTTCTTGCTATGTTTATCCACTTTATAATGTTAAAAAAAAACAAAAACAAAAACAAAACACCCAAATAATCAGACAGCAGCACAGTCAGGAATGATTAGGGGAGGAATTTCCTTCATCCCAAACTGACTTTTACAATAGCTGTTGTTTGTCTATGGACTCATTTATTGTTGTTGGTTGAGAGCCAATATGAGTAATGGTTAAAAGTATGGGTTTTATTTGGAATCGGGCTTGTGTTCAAATTCTAGTTCTGCTACTTATTAGTTCTTTGACTCCAGGTGACTTAATTATGCTTTTTTAGGCCTCAGTTTCCTCCCCTCTCAAATCAGTTGTAAAGATCAAGAGAGACGATTTATTATAAAGTACACTGTATATGGCTGGCTTACAGTTCTCGCTCAATAAATGGAAGCTATTTTTCAGTTGTCAGTATATTTCCTCTTCTGTAAGCTCTTTGATGGGAAGGGCTATTTCTGGTAATTCTTTGTACATCATACAGAACTTAGCCTTGTAACATGGTAGGAAAAACACTGGCTTAGCTGTCAGGAGACCAGCATTCAACATCCAACCTTGCTACTTACTAGCTATGAGATTTCTGGCAGAGTTACTATGATATATGGGTCTTAATATGGCTACCTGTGAAATGGGGAGAATGTTTCACCTCACAGGGTTCTGAGAGGGAGCTAAAAAATATGGCTAAAAAAATAAAATATATTTTATAAACTGTAGTATGCTGTTTAAATTTAGGTTATTGTCACTGTTTTATTCTACTCGAAGTAAGAGCTACTATTCTTGAGCACTTACTATGTGCTAGATACTGTGTGAGTGATTTATAAGTGCTGTGTCACTTAATCTTTACAACAATTCAATAAGGTCTGTTCCACTATTATTCCCATTTTGGGAATAATATTCCCATTTTCCTCATTCCTAAATGAGGAAACCCAAGCTTGACTCCAACCTGAGCAGTCTGGCTCTGAAACCTTCACTCTAAACTGCTGTCACAGAGTGAGTCCCAGAACTTTAGGAAAACGAGCTAGCCATTTCTGAATCCACTAATGGCAGGTTTAGGTGGTTGGAGCGCAGAGGAGACGGTCACCTCATCTGAGGTGATAGCAGATACCACAAGGAAAAAGAAGAGAGAATCCAAACCATCAGACTTGCGGCCAGAGAGTTTTTCCAATTATGTTCAGATTTCTGCAACACAAATATCCCATTCTAGTATGTTTATGTTCAACTCTACTGAAATTACCAAGGAAGGCTTAAGAGGGGAAAAAAAAAATCACCTCAATTCTACATCTGGCCATGAGTACAACTTTGGGGCTTGGGGGTTTGGGAAAATGCGAGCAGACTGGCCAGGGTGGAAACTAATACTTGGTGACGTGATACACTCATTGCTAAAAAACCACAGCTCAGGTGTACGGTAGACACAAACGGCCATGGAGGTGGCCACCTCCACGAGGATTCTCCTCTCCAGACAGACTGAAGAAACCCCAGAGTAGAGGTCATCTAGCAGCAAGAGCTGTGGCTTTACCAGGTACCAGTCTTTGGCTGGCTACCAACCAATGAACGGCTGGAGAATGAGGCCCAAGACAATACCCTGCCTGTGTTCGACAATGAGAGCACGAAGGGTGTCAAAACATGTGTTTAAGCATATGAGAACAAAGAACATAAAGATGTGTGAGACGGGTGTTAAAACATCAGTTCAAACATGTGTTTAACCATGTGTGAGCAAAAGGGTGTTAAGCCATGTGGTAAAGCAAGTGTTAGAGCATATTCTATTACAAATGTTTCTCATTTGGAAGCTTAAATTATTTTCTGCCTAATCCAGTGTTGCTAAGCAATAGTTCTGTGTTGTCCTAACTTAACACAATAAGTTATTAAACTGAAAAAAAATTGAAGTTAGAATTCTTTTTTCCTGTCTTGGTTTCATCATGAGGAATTTACATCTATAGTTTTCAGTAAACACGGTGGTGGTGTTCTGTAGTGTAAGCAAAAACTGGGGTAATGCTCCATGTGCAGGAAGGCAACAGGCAGAGACTGGGGTAAACCATGGTTCATGTGGTGAGATAAATATACAGTGTTTGGAAGAGAGAATGGTGTAGCATTCTAATCCTCAAGTTTGATAAGCTGCATGGTTCACCGACTTGGGGTGACTGTCTCTTCTAGGGAAACTTGCCAACAGCTAGATTCTGCTTTTGGTTTTCATTTTTGAATACATAAAATGCTGCTCTAGAGAACAGGGATTCTGATGGTTCTTACAGGCAGTAAAACGTGATCGAGACTGACTTTAAGGTTCCTTTGACATTACTTGCTAAATATATTAGTTTATGAATCTACAATGCAACTGGAAGCTTCCATTCCAAAGCAAATGAATCCTCTTATTTTAAAGTATGAATACACAATCCTGGATATTACTCTGAAAAGAATGAAAGTAGATGAAAATCAGAATGTGCTATTGATGCCTTTCCATAGGGTAAAGAAAAAGAGCTTAAAACAAATGTACGTACACTAACAGAGATAAAATATTTCAGTTAGCTATCTTGTTTCTTATTATGAAACAAAACTATAAACAAAATAAGCCAGTAAACCTGTTTAAGCCCACTCATTTCTCTGTTGGGAGTGGATATAGTATCAAATATTCTTTTTAAACATACCCCAAACAGAAGAAAAGCAAAAGATCTGCAAGTTTGTGCTTAAACCCCATTTCCTATGCAGTAAATTAATATGGCTCTTTCTGCTTCACTAGAATGATTTGTGTATAAATGCTATTTGATTATACCTAGGAAAATACTTTTGATCATTCTGAATAAAGAAAAATCGATATAACCATTAAAATCAAAATATTGCTTTCCCAATCACCTTTTGCCTCGAGATCATGGAATGTTTCGTTGAAACAGAAATTGGCAAGAGAGAAAGAAACAATTAAAGCCAGTGTCTTCTGTCAGCCACCCTTGCAGCAAAGGTCATAGGATTTTTGAATACTTCTCTCTGCCTGTTCACTTGTGTCACTTAATGATTTGTTCATGCAGTTCGGTCCGTCCTCAAGAAAATACAATTCCTCAGCAGGAAAAAACACAGTCCCTGGGTGTTGTGACCTGACTCTTTGTTTCAACAAGTTCCGGAGTGTACACTAACAAAGCAGTGATTATTATTTTTTCTTCTTGGAGACACAGCCCAAATGAAGAAAACTAAGGAAGCAGGATCCCACCAAGGAAATACTAGAGGAAGGCTGTGCAGAGGCTTTCTTAATTTATGTTCAGTTATTTTATGGTTGACCAAAACAAATGCACTGATTGGCAAATTCATTTTAGCAATCCCGCGTTCCTTCATTAGTAAGGCATTTCACTTTTAATAGTGCAAAACGAACACAGAATGCCGACCATGTATTTTCTGTCAATACTAAATCCACCCTGAGAGCAGAAGCTATTTCACTGAGGTTAGTTTCCAAATGCACCTAAGTCAGGCTCACGGATAATGTCTGTGTTGCAAACATGATAAAACATCTGTAAATTTCATGAGCCAAAGGGAAGAACTATAAAGGGGGACGCTTTGGGGTACTCAGAACCAGCTGGAATTGTGAGTCAGGTCCAGTTAATTGAAGGCTCCCTGTGTGTAGTCAAACAAGCCTGTGAACACACCCCACTTTGTAGAAAACAGAACCAGACAAAGAGCCCAGATGGAGATAGAGCTTTGAGATACTACTTCTGAATTTCTCTCGAGGTGCCCATTTGAATACATATAATCATTTTCCTTAATTACATTTTTCTCTAGATATGGGCTACTCCATAAACAAAACACACTGGGGGCAAGTAGGGGCAAGAGGCTCTTTAGGTAAAAACTCTTCCCCGGAGAACTCTGTTACGATGTTAGGTAGACGAATGTGGTACAGAAGGAGTCTTGTGTAACAATTTGTCCTTTTAATCAAACTTTTCAGAAGGCAGCAAAAATGATTAGAAAAGTAATTTTAGCCTCTTCTGCTTTCTATTTGAAGTGACCATCATTAACCTCAGTGGACGGGTCACGTGTGGAGGGAAAGGGCTCTTGAAGGAGTAAGTTTACAACCATGGTCTTTTTGCTCTCGGGCTGTTGGGTGAAGGAAAGTGCCGGCCCAAGGCATATTCAGGGTCCTTTCCCCCTGCCTCAAGCTCTGTGCCTTTCCTGGAATAAGCCTGTCAGGGTTTCTAAACAGTGTAGGGAGGAACTATCATAAACTGGAACCTTATTTGCAAGTGTATGTTTAAAGTAAGCTAGAGAACTTTCACAATGTCCCAAATCGAGACTGGGCAATTGCCTCTTGAGGTTGGCACCACTTCCCTTTTTATGAACAAAACAACCTCAGCAATTATGGGAAAAAAGCAAGGCCAATGCAAATAAACCAACAAGTCCATTTATCTTTTTCACCTTAAACATTAAAAAATATAGTTTTTTTTTAAAGGCTTAAGAAAATTAGAGGCCTTTTATTGGTCTCAATACTCACGCCCCTTTCTTCTACTTAATCTGTTTCTTACTAGCGCTTGTAGAATCAACCCCAAATTAGAAATCTTGAACTTTAAAATACTTTATGTAATTTAATGCAAATGCTTCAATCTGAAATGACAGCAGTAAATACCATGCAGAAAAGTTCAAGGTAGGTACCATTTACGATAAGTATTTCTCTACATTCCAAGTTTTCATTTTTGGAAACTAATAGAAAGACAGAGCTCAAAGAAATTTCATGTATTACATTTCCTATGTAATTTAAAGATAATTCAATGAGTGGAAGATGAATTTAGAAATTTTAGTCAACTGATTTACTTTGCAACATTTGCTTTCGGAGACCAACTCCAGATTGAATACGATTATTTTTAAAAAATTGAATCATCAAACTTTCTTTAAAGGAGGTTAGAAGTAAAAATTTACCCCCCAAAATGAGACTAAACTCTGCCATCCACAGGTGTGCTTTCAGACAAGTTTAGAGAGTTTTCTCCTAAATGTGTTTTCTTCCAGATCTTTATTAAAATGCAGGGAGTTAAAAGTTGGCAAGGTTTATATAAACCAAAATCATAACTCACTTGGTTCTTTTTTTTGACAGTTCCTTTGTTCATTCATTCATTCACCCACCCTTTCATTCATTCAAGCATTTCCTGGGTGTCCATTCTGTCCCAGGAGCTAGCAAGGCACAGTGGAGGTAAAGTAAAATAGGTTTCAGTCCCTGCCCTTGAGCAGCGAAAGGGCTGTGTGTGCCATGGAATAAAGCAGGCAAGTATGACACTGAGCGATGGGGTGGGGATGGGAGTGGGACAGGAGAGTTGACATTAAAATAGATAAGCTCTTTCCAGTTTGTGATCAGGAATGCCTAGTTGCTCAGCGGGACAGAGACCGAAGAGCACATGTGGCCCCAGGGAGACTCTGCAGGCACACCGTGCCTGCAGGCCAGAGTACCTCCTATGTCTCCAGGGGTGGCACTCAGGAAAGAGTAACCATGGGCCTAGGAATTCACTTTTTGTACTTCTCTGGGAAGCTGAGAGGATAGATAATGTGATCATTGCTTTTTTCAATCATCGTTTGCTACTGGGAAACTCCCTCTGAACATTCTTTACATTTTCCATAATAGAGGCGCCTTGAGCCTTGCGTCAGGTTAAGTTTTTTATTTAAAAAAAATCACCTCTAATTTTAAATGACTTGACATTAAAACTGCCCACAGTTTTATTTATTTATTTATTTTAAAGATTTTATTTATTTATTTGAGAGAGAGAGAATGAGAGATAGAGAGCACGAGAAGGAAGAGGGTCAGAGGGAGAAGCAGACTTCCTGCTGAGCAGGGAGCCCGATGTGGGACTCGATCCCGGGACTCCAGGATCATGACCTGAGCCGAAGGCAGTTGCTTAACCAACTGAGCCACCCAGGCGCCCTGCCCACAGTTTTAAATTTTCCTTAACTTTAGAGGAATTAAGTGAATGACACTTCTGTTTAGGAGACAGGAAGACATGCATCCCTTCACTTACATATGTTTTGCTATTTCCTTCTGTTTCGAGTCCATGTTTGAGTGCTTAAGTTATCAGACGCTGGGAGTCAAAGTGAGAGAAAATAGAAAATATTTCCAGTTGCTAATGGTATTTTGCTTGTGCTAGTGAGAGAAACACTTATTCATCAAACATTTATTGAGCACCTATTATGCACCAGGCACCAGGCTTACTGACATGGTGATAGAGAGATGAAAGCCAGTCCTCTCTCTGGGGACTCGCGGTCTAGTGGAGGAGATGGGCAGGGACCTGACAAGGCCAGCACAGCAGGGTTCCCGCAGTGCTATGTGCAGCCCGCTGGAGGCTTGAGAGCTCATTTTAGGCAGGACAGAGATGATTATTTTTTATTTTAAAATATTCATAACTGCTCAACATTTTATTTAGGATATTAAGTTCTGCACTTAATATGTAAAAAAAAAATACATAACTAGCACATTCGAACCATGATTACATGGGTAATTCTCTGTGTAATAAAGCTTAAGAAAGTATTTCAGATTAAGCAAGAGTGTGCCAACTTAAAGAAAAATAGCAGTAGAGGTATTAGGCAGGTAGGGCCAAGGCTAAAACTATGATGGTATGACTCAAATCACTGAAGTTTGGGAAATAATGCAGATCGACTTGGGTAAATCAAAAAGGATGCCGTTTTATAAGGGTTGGAATCCTCATTGTATGTTCCCTGGCCTGAAATAAGATGCCATGAAAGAGGCATATACTTCTAGGAGAGCATAGGGAAGGGAAGAGCACTAATATGGCCTGGGGGATGCAGAGGGGTTTCTAGAAAGAGGAGACTCAGGATGAGAAGAGGTTATGTTGAAAACAGTATTAGGGCCCTTCGTATGTAGAATGCTTGAATCTTAGGTTTGGATGGAACCTGAGGGATCATCTGTTATACTGTCTGTAATTAACTATAAAATACTTCTGTGTAGGTAGTGTGACAGAAATGTGTGCGTTAGTTGGTTTTAATCCATACCCTCGGGTAGTCAGTTTATAATTGAAGTGGCCTAAGGGGAATACACACTTCAGGGGTGTTTAGTTCACATTTAAAAGACTAATGAAAAGCGATATTCCACAGGCAGCTACTACAAGTGTGGCAGCTATCTTTATCTTATTAATTAGCTACTCTTAATTAGCATGACTAATAATTATTAATGAGGGCATTAGAAATGGCATTGAAGCTAGGTGGACTGGCTAGAAATGGTGTCCTTGGCACTCCCACAGCCTGCATGGGAAGGCCATCAGAATCTAGTCACCCTGGAATGGTGTCTTTGACTCAGGATTCTGACTGAGTCACTGAGAGGAGTTTCTCCCCTGAGTCTGACTAGAAGGTTAGCCAAAGTCTTAATGCTGGAATATTCTCATATCTGCCTCTAGTGATCCTTTCAGGCAAGTGGCTGTCAATGCAGCCTCCCAACAGGACAGAGGACAGGGACTTCACTGGGCCCATAGAACAAGATGGATGGCTGTTTTTGTGCCTGCTTGCAGACATGCTTCTAGGTGTGGCAGAATTCAGTCTGAAATTTGCCTTCATTTTGACATATTACTTGGGAAACAGGCATAGCCCTCAACCACCACCAACTCATCTGTCTCCAACTGTCTATGAAAAACCCAGTGATCATGAAAGACCAAATTTGCTAGAATCAGATCTAAGCTGAACTTGCTCTCTCAGAGAGGTAAAGGGATTTGCCAAAGGTCACACATCTAGTTGATGATAGAGCTAAGTTTAGAATGTAGGACTTCTTGTTACCATCTTCCTGGTCAACCAATGGTTGTTGACCAGGGATGCTCATCCCAATCATCTGCAGAACTTTTAAACCATGCACATTCTCATGCCCAGCCCAGGAGAATGTAATTCTGTAGAAGATCTGGAAGTAGGGGCACAAGTATCTATGTTTTCTAAAAATCTGTGCAAGTTACTCTCTGATGTACACACACAAACACATACATACAAGTGATATCCCACTATCCCACGATACTAATAAGTACAAACTGTGCAATAGCTCATGTTCTATATTATCTTATTTATTTGTTTGTTTGTTTATTATTTTTAAGGAATTTCTATACCCAACGTAGGGCTCGAACTCACAACCCCGAGATCAAGAGTCAGACGCTCTACCAACTGAGCCAGACAGGGTCCCTACATTATTTTATTTTTATAACAAATCACTGAGTAAGATATCCTTAGTATTTTATAGATGCAGAAATTCATGCTGAGAGAAGTTAAGTAAATTGTCCAAAGTGACAGCTTATAAGTGGCAAGACTGAGATTCCGACTCAGATTTATCTTTCTCCGCCAATCTGCTTTTAACCACGATGCCCTGCCACACATCATGGGACATAATATTGCTGGGAAGAATTTCTAAGGCAGGGGTCACAGACCCACAGGTGAGAGGAGGATGACATAAATGAGCAAAATGGGCCATACAGGAACCGTGGTGAACTGGAGACCACGTGCCCATCTAAAGGGCTCTGAGTTTTAATTGTTGACGGCTATTTTGAATGTTTTAAGAGTAACTGTGCAGAGCAACTGGAACTCTCACACATTGTTATGGGAATACAAAATGGGTCAGCCACTTTGGAAAGGTTCTTATAAAATTAAACATATACTTACCATATGACCCAGAAATCCTACCCGTAGATATTTACCCAAGAGAAAAAAAAACCTATGTCCACAGAAAGATGTGTATGCAAATGTTCAGATACCATTATTTATATTAGATCCAAACTAGAAGCAACCTGCGCCTTCATAAACTGGTGAATGTAAATACATTGCATTAAATCTCTACTATGGCGTATTCCTCAACAACGAAAAGGAATGAAATAGCAATCCACACAATGACACAGATGAATTTCAAAAACTCTATGCTGGTGGAAGAAGGTATATGCAAAAGACAAAATACCGTATAATTCCATTTACGTGAAATTCTAGAGTAGGCAAAACTCTACTGTGAGAAAGCAGATCAGTGGCTGCCTGTGAGAGGTAGGAGGGAAGGGAGCTGAGTGCAAAGGGCCCGGAGGGAACTTTCTAGAGCAAGAGCAATGTTCTGTCCTGATGTGTTGTACAGGTTACACAAGTGCACCCAAACTCATCGGACTCTAAATGTGTGAATCCTACTATATATGAGTGATATCTAATAACTCAATTTAAAAAAAAAACCAAAACTGCAGACAAAAACAAAACAAAACAGAAAAAAAAAACAACAACAAAAAAACACCCAAAAAATCCAGAAAAGGAAAAAAAGTTCTGCAGGCCACTTACGGCCCAAAGCTTGCAGTTTTCAACCTCTGGTCTCAGTAGAGAGATTCCATTTCAGCTGCCCCCCCCCCCCCGAGGAAATACAAAAGATGACAAGAAGTCATCCATCATCCTCCCCAAGGCTAGGCTCAGGAAAAATGGTGAAGTTCTGTGTTCATCCCCTTCCTCCATTTCTCCTCCTTCATCAGGTGCAAAATGCTTCCATGCTGCCCCCTGGCTGTCCGGCACCTCCTACCACGGCACCCCACTCAGTCTCCTTCTGACGCAGCTCCAGAACCACCCTTCCCTTCAGCCCTCCTCCCTACCTCCTTTTCTCAGAGCTGCTCCTCAATGCTCTGCACGAGACAGAGGCAAATTTCACCTGCTTAACACACCACCAAGGACGTGCCATGGGCGACACTGACTAAGTCACCATGAAGGTACTGGCACTTGACAAAGATGATGCATGAAACCCTAAGATGATGGCAATTATTTCCTCTCAGTCAGTTAGGGAATGCTTTGGGAAAAGGGGGCTATTTCTGGAATGCTCCACATTTATCTCCGCCACAGAGTGGCCTGCCTGCTTTGTTTATACTTACACTTTGTCGTCAACATTATCACGAACCACCTTTAAATGAATATATGTAAGCCATCTGTGTGGAGAGTATAGGAGGTATGAGGACACCTCAGTATGCATTTATCAAAACTCACGGCGCTTTTAAATATCAGGCTGGGCAACTCTAAGACATAGTAGAGGGAGCCCTTCCGTTTCCTCAAAAACTGATGAATGCCAGCTCTATGCTTTCCCGAACTTCTACCAATGTCCTAATAAATGGATTAAAAAAGACAAGACGGCAACAGTACCAAATTGACTACAGTAGCACAAGCTATCATGCGAAGTTAAAAAGAAAAAGGCAGAACTTAAAATCTGTAACAGTGCCACATAAAGAAAAATGTTAACATCTGAATAAAGATGAAAAAAAAGAAAAGATAATTGTAGGTGTCTTGGGTTATGGGTGATTTTATTTTCCTTTTCTTTTTAAAAATGTTGTTTCTCTTTTGCTTTGATAATATTGTCTGTGGAATAAATACAAATCAGAAGAAGAAAAAGAAATCACCCAGACTGGATCACAGCCAGCACACTGTGCTAACCTGTCACCCATCAGTTCACGTCTGTTGACTGTTCATACTTCCTTCTCCTGATAGATTTGAAGGCCAAGGGATTTTGTAGTAGAACCATACCAGTTACATACAAGAATTTCATCAACCCTTTCGTCATGCTGATGAGGACAACAGCTTCTTTTCAGGCTGGCTGCTAAGCAACCCCATTTGCAAGTGGAAATAATAAAATCCAGAGAACTTGATTAACAAGGCAGGTGTGTACCTAGAAAGAACCCCAGTGCCAGAGATGACTTTTACTTGGAAAAAAAAGTCTTAAAGATTTTTATTTATTTATTTGAGAGAGAGAGAGAAAAAGAGAGAGAGAGGGAGAGCACAAGAGTGGGGGACAGTCAGAGGGAGAAGCAGACTCCCCGCTGAGCAGGGAGCCCAATGTGGGGCTCGATCCCAGGACCAGGACTCTGGGATCATGACCTGAGCTGAAGGCAGATGCTTGACTGACTGAGCCACCCAGATGGAAAATTTTTTAAAAATGATATCTTGGCAAGACATGTGGTTAATACTTTTTTCCCCAAAGCAAAACTGGATTAAAAAACTTCAAGTCCTATTAAAGCAAAACTGTTGCTTTAAAAACAAACAAGCAAACAAACAACAAAAGGTAGCACAACACCAGGCCCAGGCCAGTTTCAGTCAATGTTGTGAAGACTGATTTCAGTCCATCCAGACTCTGATATGTGACCTCCTGAAACCCTCCAGGATCTAGCTCCGCTTTACCTCCATACCGACCTATTCTCAGAGAAGAACCTGATTATGTCACACTGGTGCTCACGCAGCATCTGAAGACACAGCCAAGCCTAATGATCAAGAGAACAAGCTCTATAGGGAGGATTCTTGGGCATTGGCTCAGAATGGTATTTTTGATGGCAAAGGGCTCCTAAAGAAAAATCCCACCTTTTGTTGGAGTAGGTCTCTTCTGCCTACACACACCTGTACTTGCAATACCTTTCAGAATCCTTAGGAAAACAATGAAAGTAGGGATGTTTAGGAGGAAATAAGACCTTGTGAGACAAAACTCGTCAATGGGTTACATGAAAGCTATGAAAGAACGTGGCCCTTTAATGAGGTTCGTTCTGCCTAGCACAGGTAGTGGGGTATTCAGTAAGAAATAATGATGATGGGAGAGGTGGACCACAGGTTTTTAGGCCATTATGATGTTGCCAAGCTTTTATCTCCCCAGTGGAGGGTAAAGATGGGAAGCAGATGACTGGGCACAAGTGCAAACATGTTGTGAGGTGACCCATATTCTAATGTTGAAAGGGGAACATTAGAAAACAAAAGGCAAAACTCGTAAAGTTGACAATAAAGAGCTGATTTGAATTATCTGCCATGCCTGCCTTACAAGATGCTACCTCCCTGTTCATGCTGTTTCCTTAGCCTGGAATCCCTTTTAACTTTGCCTGGGCAAATGTTACCCCTCCTTCAAGGGCCATTACAAATGCCATGTCATCTATGAAACTCATCCTGATTACTCCAAGCTGCCAATAATCTCCAGACTCTGGGAACTGTGCACTGAGGTTTCTGATTACTAAACATCTTGAGTTAGTACTTCTGCACTCCTTATCTCTTTCTGATTAGGGCATGAGTTTTCTGAAGGCAAGAGTCATCCTCCATCCCTATATACCCAGAAAAGTTCCTTTCACATATCTGTAGAGTGAATTACCACTTTCCTCATAAATGGTTCCCAGGGTAGGAGCATTAAGAGGGGATATCATTTCCTGCAGGTAAGTGACCATTATTGTTGGAGATTAGACTTTTCCCCAGGAGGAACAGAGAAGGGAAATGAGGGGTAGGGAAATGTGGGAGGATGCCTGGCCTATGGTAGATGGGTCTGTATAAGGCTGTCATGATGTCAAGCACAGGCAGTCATGCCTTGTCCACAAGATGCATCAGTAGTCTCCATCAGTGAATCGAGATGCCACAGTGGACTTTGCCAGGCAGCATTTGGAATGACCCCTAAATCTTGCCTTACTATATTACTGAGAGGGACCCTTAAACCTCAAAGAAGATTCATCTAGAGAAACTGGCACATGGGATTTCATTTTCCCTAAGGCTTCCATGCCTTGTGTCAGTAAATCATCAATAATTAAACAGCAACAGTTAAAACAAGACCACCCAGGCATACAGGCCCAAGGGTTGAGCTACAGAAATGGTTTGGATGCTCCCCTTATCTAGGGCAATTTTAAAGATCACTCACAGTCTCCGGTTTAAAATGGTGCCTGGGTGATGGCTCCTGATGTTGCATCTATCAAAGTACCCATTAAACTGAATGAAAAAATACTAGGTGATGATAATTTACAACACCAAAATGGACATCATAAATTGCCAGAGCCTGGAAGGATTTTCTACCACTACAAAATATGAATGGGGCTAAAAAATGTAAGCAGTAGTTCACCCTCCAAAAGTCTGCTACTAGATAAAAAAAAAAAAAAAACTGCAATGTCCATAAAAAGCAGAAACTGAGCAGCTGTCTCTCTTATGAGTGGATGTTTCAGCTTACGAGGTATTTGGACTACTGTATTCATTCCTCTTTCTCCATGCTCCGCATCTTATTTCTTTTCTACAGCCAGCAAGAAACTTGAGTTCCTAGGAAAACAATAAATCAACATTGAAGAGCAACAGGAAGGGTGTGGTGTAAGGTACTGAATGCTGGGAAGTGTAGTCTTCCTAAGTAAAGTGTGCCTGTATGGGGTGGTAGAGGAGAGGACAGTTGAGCATCCAAGGGCTGGACATTTCTCATGTCAAAGTCATGGAGTTGGGGGAAAGAAGCATTTCCATTTCATTCCCATAAAGACAGTCTGGAAGACAAAGGACAATCACTAGACAGGGCTAAGCATAGAAAGCTGCCATCCATTTGCAGATCCAAGAAGAGGTTTTTCAAGAGTAATCAAACCAAATAAAAACTCAAAACAACATGAGGACGATGGAAAACAGATCCTACAGAACAAGGGAAAAGAAATGGCATCTTAAGAGTCAGAGGAAGAACGTGATTCTTTATAGATTTCCACATCATATACTTATCCTGAAAAAGTTCCTTGAAGATATGTCCCAGCTGACCACAAAATTAGATTAAGATGAGGGACTCAAGAATGGCAAAGTCACAAATGAGAGAAACATTTATTCTCTTCAAGGACACCGCCTTCAGAGATTAATCTATGAATGCAGACACATAGCATCAGGGTATGGCAAGAGCTAGACAAATCCTACATGTTTAACATAAAGGAAATAATCCTATGAGAGAATATTATGTAACCATTATAAGTAAGAATTACAAAGAGTTTTTCATGGCATGGGAAAATGCTTTCAATATAATCTCAATGTAAAGAGTGGGATATAAAATTGGGTATGTTGTATGGTCTCAATTATATAAATAAAATACACAGGAAAATACATAGAAAAAGCTTGGAATGAAATATGCCAAAAGTTTACAGTTGCTATATTTCACCACTGTGATTATGGATGGCTTTCTCCCTGTTTCTTGATAAATTTCTTTTTCTACAAAATAAGAGGTTTTAAAGAACTTTTATTATTAGAAAAGACTTTTAAATTAGGAAAAAATATAATTATGAAGACAACGTGGAACCAGAAATATGTGTAAGATATAATATTAAGTGAGAAAAGCAACATAATAATCTACATGGATCATGACTGAAAGAAGGGAACATTTGTATCAAAGAGGGTAGTTTGTTTCACGGTGGAGGGATTAAATATGATTTTTTCCTTTAAAAATTACCTGTATTATTGCTATTTTGTGTTTTATAGCAAAAAATGTGATTTACAAAGAGTGCCCCCGAATAAAATATGTTAGTCACATCCTCAGAGTGGTGGCATTACAGAAAAGAAACCTTTCTGAGGCCAGCAACTACTTTAGACCTAGCCACAGTTTCCCAAAGACTACTCAGGTTCACTTTCATGTTCCAACCAATTACTATTACCACAACTTAGGCTAAGCCCTTGGGGGCACGGCCTTTTTCGGGCTTACACTCCATCTCCAGACTCCATCTCCAGTGCTCACAAAATATTTGGTGATGAACAAATGAATGAAAGAAGGAAAGAAAGGCTACGCCACTTCACAGGTACAGCCTTTGGTAAAAAGATTCTTTGCAATTCATTCAGTTTTTATGCCATGTCCAATGTTGAAAATTACAAGGATGCTTTGCTTCAAGAATAACTCATCATTCATCATAGATTACATGCTCCATGGAAATCCAGTTGGAGCCAAAACCTGGTGCCGTATTTTTATTTCTCTTTTTCCATTTCAAAAGAAAAAGCTGTGGTTAATTCTAATTTTCCTGCAGGCAGAAGGAAGAGGAACTTTTTATGTATATGAAAGAATGGCACCCCCCCAGCCACCTGAGGACAGTTCCTCCCAGGAACACCTGTTTGCTCCAATTGAAGCCTGTCCAAATTGAGTCCTGGGGATCGGGAGCTTGCTCTTCAAATGCCCCACCATTCTACAATATTTATTCCCCACCTGTCTGATGGCCGTGATAGCTTGGGAATGCTCCAGCCAGGGAAAGCTGTTTCTTGGCCCTGACATGGCAGAGCTAACAGCAGCTAATGTTCACCCAGAATCTGGTCCGAATCCAGTTGCCCCAGAGTTTAAAAATGCCTCTTTTTCCCCCCTCCTCCTTTTCACAGTCTACCAGGCTGAGCAAAAGTTCTTAAGGAGGAGGAGGTAAATAATTTTTCATCTTCATACCAACATGTTGCAAAACCAAGTTATACCTTTCACTCTTTATCTCTTAAATCTGATTTTTGGGTTTTCCACTCCCAGTCATATTAAATAGGTACCCAATACTACAAATGAAGATTAGTAAATTATTTTCTCCAGTAAGAGAACTATTAAAATCCAAACGGTAAAATGTAATAAAGACGATCTTAAGCACAGAATTTAACATGTAATTCAGGGAAAGAAAAAGATGCCCACATCAAACTCCAATTATAATAGTGAAATAATGTTTTATTTAAAAAATTCTAGCCATGAGAAATCTGTACATTTGCAAAGCTTACATAAAGCCTTATAAAATAAGAGACCTTTTATCTTCTGCACATCCATGAGCTTGAAAATACTTTATCTATGCAATTTCAAGGCACATAAAAACCTCAGTGAATAAATAAAATGTTCTTTTTTTCTTTATACAGAAGCTTTAAAAATTATCCATATAAAGAGCTTGGCCTTGAACAAACAGATTAAAAGACCTAACAGGCTATGGTTTCAGATCATGTATACAGAATAGAAAATGAAAGCTTTTCTTTATTGGCTGGGCAAGTTTTCTACTAACTAAATTTCTATAAGCCCATTTGATGAGAAAAGTTTAACTGGAATACATGAAAAAATTCAGTGTTTTAAAGTGATACACTTTATTTTTTTATCAAATAATATGCCAAAACAATATAGCCACTGTACTCTGCCAATATTCTTTGCATCTATTTGTGAAATAGTCAACATGCAGTATAATTTCAAAGGTCATAAAATTTTACAAATATGTGATTTTAGTCAAATGCATGAAAATTCTCAATATGTTTCTAAAACTGGGGTACAAAATGTGAAGAGGCATTTCGTGATTGTTTAGAAATCAGATTATTTAGGTGATTTCAAGCTTGTCTTATTTGCTCGAAGAAGATCTTAAATTCCATTACAATTAAAAAAAATGCTCAACAAGTCTTTGGATCATACTTATTTTATGAGCAGGTGCAGTTACACATTGGTTAACTTCCCATGTGCCTTCAACATGGCGGTGGCCAAACAGATCTTTCTAACACCAACCCCCAACATTCTAATTCCGTTGCTGGGAGTTACAACCTTGATGCTGCCATAGAAAGGGAAACAGCAAACCCCACACGTGGACTGGGAATCAGGCAGTAACTTTCAGGTCCGGACACCTGCCACCTCCCCTATAAAGTCTCCCTAACCACAGGCCCCAGGGATTTCTCCTTCCCTTCCTCATGCCTGGCACTTATCTCTTACTTACGGACAGCACAAGTTACTATGTATTGTTGGTTCTTAAAGATATCGAACTACCTGGCAGTGGAGTTCTGAGTTTATTGAGTCTCCTATACTAACATATTCCCTTTACACAGTAAACATTAAATATCTGCTTTTGGGGCGCCTGGGTGGCTCAGTCATTAAGCATCTGCCTTCGGCTCGGGTCGTGATCCCCGGGTCCTGGGATCGAGCCCCGCGTCAGGCTCCCTGCTCAGCAGGGAGTCTGCTTCTCCCTCTCCCTCTGCCCCTCCCCCCGGGGCTTGTGCTCACTCTCTCTCTCAAATAAATAAAATTAATTTAAAAAAAGTATCTGCTTTTGAAGATGTTGCTGTTACTGCTACAATGCCGCTAAGAACATGGCTTCTGTGGCTAAAACCAGGACACCGGGCCAAGGTCTGCCCCATCTGGGTGGAATGACCTTGGGCAAGACTCAACTATGGCAGGTCTCAATGATCTATGATATAAGGATAATAGTGGCAACACCAATCCACAGAGTTCTTTTCAAGATTACATTACATGAAATAATGTATGGGAATGGGCCTTACAAATCCTAAGGACCTATGTAAATTTTAATTTGCTGTGATTGTCTTTCAGGACATATTTTTTGATACATGATCTGATTTCCTGGGGAAGATATCCTGCAAAATTTCTTGTTAAATTTTGTGGAAACGTCAAAATAAGTGTTTCTTGTAGGTCAACACATTTCAAATACGCAGAGAATAGCAAAGTGATTAAGTGGTGTTTAATGAGGGAACTGTGCGCAGTTCTATAACCATGTCCCATTTCTCAATTCTTTGGAATTGGTTGTGGATTCTTGAAAATTTTGTGGAAAATCTCCAGAAAGATACATATGCATACATATGCAAACATTTTCAGAAAATCCTGGTGGTTCAGAGACTTTGGAAAGCCCACTTCAGAATAGGGGCCACTGCCCTGTGGCTTGAGACAGAGAGTGTGGTTTCATGCAAATACCTGTGGACCTGATTCAGACACCTTTAACTGATTGGGTAATTAAAAAGCTGATAGTTTTTTCTTCTTCATCATAAAATCAGTAAGGTATCAGAAGTGGAAAGCAGAGTCTCTTTTTTCCTAGGTAAACCGTAATTTTACAGGAGACTAGAGTGCTGTTCTTTCATAAGTTCCAAGCCTCTTCAACACTCATTTTTTTTTATTTAATTAAAAAAAATTTTTTTTAAAGATTCTATTTATTTGACAGAGAGCACAAGTAGGCAGAGCAGCAGGCAGAGGGAGAGGGAGAAGCGGGCTCTCCACTGAGCAGGGAGCCTGACGTGGGGCTCGATGCCAGGACCCTGGGATCATGACCTGAGCCGAAGGCAGACGCTTAACTGACTGAGCCATCCAGGTGCCCCTCTTCAACACTCTTTGTAAATTTTTGGTAAAATTAAGCATTCTCTCATTTTCTTCATTGATATTCATACTTAAGTTCCAAGGTTCTTCACATAACTTTGCAAAGAAGTCGCTAGCTTTTTAAATAGGGCATTGAGGTTAAAAAAAATGATGCTGTCTCCTCTCGTTTCAGTTCTATCTTGTCCAAAAATGTTAGAGACAACTTAAAATAAAAAATGAAAACCTCAATTGATACCAGCAAGGTGTGGCCAACTTTAGCAGTTTAAGAAATATTTTAATTATACTTTTGGATATTGAATATATTTCTTCACAGTGTTTTTTTGTTTTGTTTTTTCCCCTTGAAAGCAAAGAATTCTTTCTTAATACCTAGATGACAAACTCTCAAGATGTACACAGTTGTTTCTTATTATGGCTTCCCTGGAAAACATTTCTGGGAAAGCACAATTCCCAGCCACTTACTTTGTTTACAACAGACAAAACTGCTTGTGTGGTATAAATAGGAGTCTGTCCTTAAAAGCTGCTGAAAAATAAAATGCAACCATGAAAAGGAGCCATTTCCTGCCTCAAAGGTGGCTTAAAAAAAATTCTTAGCTACTTTAGGAACAGCACCAAAGCATAAATAATAATTATCAATCACCACACAATAAAAGACTAATTTTACCAAACAAAAAAAAAAAAAAGGGAGAAAGAGAGAGAGAGAGAGAGAGAACAACAACAAGCTACATATTCCAGAGATGCCCTCAGAATTGTCAGCATTGGAAGGTTTTCTTATCCTGCAAGATTATGAAACCCCTTTTTGTCCTCCTGCATTTGTGATGTATATCTATAACTCGTTCTTGTTTGTGCAGATAAGCCTTGCCTTGTCTCCCTAACTGCACTTTCAAAAGAAGATTCACAGTTGTTTGACTTTTGATCTGGGTAGCAGCTAGCTCGACCACCTGCACTGTGCATGAGCTGTTACTGAGCTTGCTTTGTCCCATCTTACAACACAGCGAGCCTTTTAAAATTGATGTGTGAATACGCTAATTTACAATGTGAGCGTTCAAACAAAAAAATATGGTGGTGGTGGTGGTGGTGGTGGTGGTGGTGGTGGTGGTGGTGGCGGTGGCCGCAGCAGAAGGGGGAGATTTGTGAAGAGAGAAGCCCTGACGCTCGCTTTATAAAGTTCAGATATTGTTCACTGCCTCTGGCATTTAATGAAACAGATGGCCAAAGGCCTCCCTCAGCTCACAATGGAGCAGACAGTGCTGTGATGGTGTGGGGGCCTGGAATTGTAAAATGTTGTTTGGTGATGGTATATGTTAATAAATAGCCATTTACAAGGGGGGCCGAGGGCTCCATTACTTGTTTATAAGGAAGGCCTAGGGCTCCTTCCTCCGAGTTAACAGCTCAAGGCTGCATTCAAAGAAGGCATTGATGGTGAAGGTGAAGTGCAGCCTTCATATTCCACATCGTGCTAAAGAATGGCATGTATCCTGGGGAAGAAAGGAAAAATCATAAAAGAAAAGTAATTCAAGAATTAGGTCAAATTGTGGCTCACAACCAAGGAAAATATAAGATGCTTGTCTATTGTGATTAAATAACTGACAGAAATATTCTGTTATTGTGACGTTCCTTATTTTCTCTTTCAGTGAGCATGTTTACATTGTCGCCAAAGTGCAACAGATAAAAACCTGCAGGGTTTCAACGAAATTACACCCACGTGAACCTACACAGCAACTGTGAAACTATTCTTAGCCATTCTCCCAAGGATTATTCACTGATCAGGCCTATGCCAGGGTAACCTGACCCTGGGCTGAATGCCACGAGGTTCCTGACTGTGAGTAGCTTACGGTCCAGACCTGAGGACCCTGAGGAGAACCGGATATACAGACGCTCCACATTGCCTTCCAAGCGGGGATGTGCCCGGGGGCTGTCACCACCTCCCCAAAACCATTCTTTCCAGGGCCCATCTCTGTGGCAAGAAAGGCTCTGCTTGACCTCAACGAAAGGTTACTTTCACCTTATAAAACACTGTGAATCCTCTGATCGTGTTTCCTGCTTTGCTTTCAAATAGGACATTTTCCACCTGGCTATCCGTACAGGAGTCTGTTCAAAGTCTATGCTTTGGCGGTACTAAAGGGATTCCCTGGTTTTGTTTTATTACTCTTACACCTGGATTTCCTCCCCTATTTGTTTCAGCTGGTTGCACAATGTGGTGGGGAGCTATATAAAATCCTTTGAGGGATGAGGTAGGGGGTAAAAAAGTTCTAGAAGAAAGTTAAGACATGTAAGCATATGACAACAATGGACACAATGCAAAGCAGAAGACGTTAATGCCTTGTAGGAAGTACAAACTACCGTGAAGAATCAGGGCCAAGACAGATCATTTCTGGCTAAGAAACTGACGAAGGCTTGACAGACATAGTGGTATTCCAGGTGAGATACAGAGTACAGATAAAAGTTTATCTAGAACGTTCTGAAGATACTATCTGTTGTTTTTGACTACCCAGAATCTGTTCTCCTTTCCAGTAAAAGCTCCTGGATTTTTCTGAGGAAACTATGCTTTGTCTATTTTCAGGCTGAATGTCCATCCCCTGCCAGAGGTCCGAGGTCTAAAGGGACCAATCAAACATTAATGGGATTTTTACCCAACCAGAGCCAAACCAGAACCAGTAAGACTCCATGCTATGACTTCTATTGGAACTACTGGGGAAAAAAAAAATGATTATGCTCAGTGGGTGTCACTGAGAGGGCTGGCAGAAACCGTCTCCACATGGAGAAACCCACACACAAGAGAGCCGGGTTGGGAGACAGAGCGAGACCCCGTCCTGACGCTGCGGGTAGAACCTTAGATTCCGCAGTGTTCGAAATTGCTTCTGCCCTGGAACTATTTAGTTACATGTGGCAATGTATTTCCTTTTGGTGGCTTACAGCTAGTTTGATCTGGGTTTCTGGAGATATTCAGGAGGAAGTAACAGAAGAAAGACAGGTGTAGGGTTAGTAAAGGGCTAGGGCTAGCTTTGGAGATGGGCGGTAGTGAACTTGAGTAGGGACATGGGTCTATCCAATGGGGGTAGGAGCAAAGGAAGCGAGAATGCTCACTCACCTCAGTGTTTAGACTAAGGAGGACATGTGTCAGCAGGCAGGGGGGAGCCACAGGAGGAAACAGTGCTACTGTTGCTCTCTGGAAGGTAAACTGGCCAGTAGTATTTAGAAGAACGTAAGAGGGGAAGAGGCATAGAGACTGACCCAGAGGCTCCCCTCTCTAAACAGTCCAAAGAGAAGGATGGACTGTCATTTGGGAAGGACTGAGCTTGGAGGATCTCTCTGCTCTGGGCAGTACTCTGAGGACTCTGAGGCACGCCAAGCAGCACTGTGAGGGTCACAAAGTGGAGAGGGAGAGTGGTGGCAGGGGTACTGAAGCAGGCATACTTGCAGAATACTGGAGGTAAGGGAGATTATAGATTCATCTTTGCACGCTGTCTGGTTAATGCACCACAGCCTAGGGTCAAAACTAAATCTTAAAGCACTCCTTAAAAACACACCCCCTTGGACGCCATTGGTACACAACAGCTTCCGTGTCTACAAAGACCAGAACAAGTGCCTCAGCCCCATCTTAGCTAGTGGGATCTGGTCAGGCTTATACATTGCTTTCTAGAACAACTGTCTGCTCATCCAGAAAGGTTACCTATCTGTGAGGCACAGTAGGAAAAAACAGATGCTGGAGGCAGACAACCTCTGTATAGCTGAATGACATCTAATAACGGTTGCTTATTTCTTAAAATGGGAGTAATAATCTCTGTCTTCTAGGGTTGTCATGAAGATGAAATAAGATAATCTATAGTAAGTGCTTAGACTAGTGCCTGCTACCTAGGATGTATCCGTGAGTGCATACATAGCAGTGTTTTTGTTAATAAAAGACACAGTAGAGTGTAGAATATTATAGATCTTAAAATTCTGCATTTCCCAGCACAGTAAAATGTGGGGGAGGGGAAGAAGGTGGGACGACTGACGCAGGCCTGCCAATGTTTCTTACCAACCATCTATTTCTCCATTTGCTATAACAATGGACTTTCAAGGGAAATGGTTCACTATCACAATTATGTCACAGAAGAAATGGAATTATAACACAGATAGCATATGACAGTAACCACCTGTGTAATGAAAGCTCATCAGTTCGTACTCTTTCCATCTCAGCACTAGTTAGTGAAAACTGGCTCTCGGAACATTTTGGTGTAGTGCATTCAAAAGAGCGAGCCAAGTTCACATCCTAATTCTGTGCCTTTCTGTGTATGTGACTATGGACAGTTTACTAAGCATAGGTATTCTCATCTGGGAAATGGGGATATGATGCTTCCTCCACAGGGTTCTTAAGGATTGAATCAGATAATGTGGGCAAAGTATGGTTAGGGTCCGGCACACTTATGGCAGCTGATAGAGTTGTCACTGACAGATAACTTCAGATGCTGTGTTTAAATGTCTGACACAGGACCAAAATTCTATGTGTAGACCTACAAGACTGTCGTCAAAGAGAAACATATATAAAGAAATCCAATGCTGTTCTTTAGTTTGGTAAAAGTACTATCCATGTCAGCCTTGAAAAGGTCATAGGACAAAGGCAATGAGTCAAATGCATAGTAATAAACTTACATAAAAAGGACCAAGATTATTTTTTTAAATTCTCTTTGTAGCATTATTCTAATCTCAGATCTTAAATCTGTTAAGTCTAAAGAATCTGCAGAAAATTCATTTTATTCTTTTTTTTTTTAATATATTATTTATTTGTCAGAGAGAGAGCAAGCGAGCGCACAAGCAGGGGAAGCAGCCCAGGCAGAGGGAGAAGCAGGCTTCTTGCCCAGCAGGGAGCCCGATGTGGGGCTCGATCCCAGGACCCTGGGACCATGACCTGAGCTGAAGGCAGACACTTAACCCGACTGAGCCACCCGGGCACCCCGAATTTTTAGACATTGTAATAAGAATAATTAAAATACAACAAAATGTTTCCTGAGCAAAAGGAGGGAGGGCAGGGAGCATGAATCTTCAAAGAAGATTAAAACAAAACGAAACAGAACACCGAGTTGCAGCATATTTCTTTAAGAATAAATTTGTTTACTAAAAAGATTTGTATTTCCAATGCTTACATTGGTCTTGTATTGCTATTTCTGGTATACTTATCCTTACGAATCATTTTGACAGTACATTAAAATTTTCCAGATGCTTTACCTGTCATTCTACCAAAGCAACAAAACCATGTTGAAAAGGTAAAATGTGATAGCAATGATAGGTGGCAATTATTCCCCAGACCGACTCAGAGGTAGCTCTTACAAAAATACAAGTATTAAATAAGAATGTATGAGCAGTGCTGGCTAGGCCAGCGGCCTTTAGTACTCTCTGGTTTGTTTATCTTATAGATTAGTTACAAAAGGCCTCTCACCCCTACCTGCTTAAACAAGTTACTACAGGCACGCTGAAAGGATAAACGAGAATTCACTTTTTGAAGGAAACATTCTGATTTTTTTTTTAATGAAAAAAAAATTTAAACAACAGGGGCACATACAGGTCATGGGTGGGAGAGAGGAAATTATTTGATATTAAGGTAATCATACAGAAAAAGATGTTTAAAAAATACAACATATGCTGTTTCTTTTTGTAAGCCTTTTGCCAGCACGATGAGCCAATATTTTGTAACGTGTCCTCCAAATTTATGTCAAAGGAGATCTCAAATCTTAACTGTTATATTCCCAAGAAATCCTTCAGATATTTTTAGAAACAAATATACTATTACTGATAAATTAGTCACTCTTCAGAGGTAAAGAAAAAAAAAAGAATCACAAAGTCTTTTGTTTTCTGACTGAAAATCTTGCAAAGTTCCATCTTCATTTTCCCTGACCACCAGCTCTGTCTGCTCTAATAAGACTTCCCAGTCAGCTGTACACGAAATAAAACACACACAAACACACATATACACACAAATATACGAAGAGCAACATGTGAGCCACTCAGCGCTGTTTGTGACGCTTTAAGACAAGCAGTTGTAATAATCACATTTTGTGAGACTCAATGAAAAATTCATTTCTTTGACCCCAGTCACCACATGAATGGCCATTTGTTTCATGACCATTTTCATTATTATCTGAATAGCACTTTATTCCAAACTTCTGTCTACAGAGTCAGGAAATGAGCAGTTTGTCCCTAGCTAGTTCTCCATCTTCTGTCAAGACAGAAGAAAAATTACTTTCCAGGAAATCAGCGATATCTGTGTTCTGATGTCAAGTTTCACTATTATAATTTCAAATGGACCAATTTTCTCCTTTGCTTTCTTCCTTTTGGTAATATAGCGTGGTTACGTGAAGAATAATTTATTTATTTATTTTGGTTGAATCAGTGGCTATGTCACTAAACTAGACATATCTCAATACTTTTCGCATGTTTAGTTCCTTTCAAAACTTGTTTATGATTCTATAAATCATCTCCTGCACCTCTAAACTTTTGAAACATACTGGTTTTATAGCTATTTAAATGAAATTTTTTATTGGTTGTTTTCCTGGCATCCTTTTTAATGACCGGTAAGCATTCATTGGAGTCACAGAATCGTCAAGAGCTTCCTTGAGACTTAGGTAATTTTAGGAATTCCCCCAGGATTTCTTTCTTTTCTTTCAATTTTTTTAGAGAGAGCACACAAACAGGGAGAGGAGCAAAGAGTGAGGAAGACTGAATCTTAAGCAGGTTCCACACCAGGCGTGGAGCCTGAAGCGGGGCTTGATCTCAACTACCCTGAGATCATGACCTGAGCTGAAATCAAGAGTCAGAAGCTTAACTGACTGAGCCACCCAGGCGCCTCTCCCCCAGTACTTTATAAGCACGTATTCTCTAGCAGAGTGAAGGCAAGGATCAAAATGGTTTCATTTGAGGATTCCCCAAGGCTTTGTACATAGGCATTAAATAATTACTGAGGAAGTGAATAAGTAGAAAAAAGGAAGTAAGGAAAGAAGGAAGAAGGAAGGGAGGGAGAAAAAAGGGAAATATATATATTTTTTAATCTCATGTGATGGTAATAAAAAAGTAAAAAGCATGAATGGTGGTGGCTGCCACTTACTCATTTTTATTTCCCTATCTGCTTTTGGTCAGTCTCAGATAATCAGGTGGGTTTATATACAGACTATGGCACTGATAGAACAATAGTTTCACCTGTCTTCACAAAAGACTAATCGAAACAAATAAAATGACCCAAATGAGGGGCCACAGCACGACATTTCCGTTCAATATACAAAATTAAAAATGATCTAAGCTTAAAAAAATAAAAATAATCAGCAATCTTTCCTTTAAATAAACTAAGCCCATGGTTTAGTACAGTGTAGAATATTCCCAGTCATACAGAATCTACCATATGGAAACAAAGAACTTTAGGTTGTATGGAGGTAAACACCTATACTGTACAAAGAGGACATTAATTTCTTTTATACCTTTGTGAAGGTGACAAATGGGCATGTGGTTTGATATTATACCTTTACTTAAATCAGAAGCAACTGTTGACACACGATGTAGCTATGCAGTTTTTGGAAAGAGAATGTGATCTCTCTTTCTGAAAGAAAGTCTCCCCAGTGCTGGATGGGAATGCCATGTGAATGGGAGAGACGTAACAGAGGAAGCAAAATCAGCGCATTCAGTAAAGACTTTGGTACATAAAAGCTGGCTCCGTTTCTCTAGAGACTGGTTTTCCAGGGAACAATAAAAACAATGAAGTGAAGAAGATGATAAAATATTTTTGCCTTTTCCCAAGTCCAAAATAAATTGTATATCATATGGCATAGTAATTAGAAACTAAACAAAACCACCACCTGCATTTGGTTCCCCAGAGACTCAGTTAGGTTACAGCATTGATTAAGAATATCTGGATACCTTGGCTGATACCATGATCCCAGTTGAGCCTTATAAAAAACACAATAACCAATATGCCCGGGGTGGGGGGGGAGCGCTAAGTGTTTCCTTTGCTCACCATAGCAAGGTGATGCCCACCTGGGGATTTTTATTTCTGTTCATGCCCTAGACAGATCCCAAAAGGAGATGAGTCAGTGATTGACTGAGCTTGCCTACAAAGAGGATCCCAAGTAGATTTCCGTGGAGTAACTTCCCTCTATAGGCTTATGAAACAGGTGCGTTAGTCTAATTGCCCTACAGAAAGCCCAGTCAAAGGTTGCAGAAGTGTTTGTGCTTCGCCCTCTCTAAATGACTTGCAAATTTATTCAAACACAATATGAGGAGATGCTTTATTTGTTGAAATAACTGTCTGCAGTGTCCTGCACAAAAAGGGTGAGGTACATCAAGCAGAAACATGGACAGAAATACATTGGTTTAGAAACTCATAAATCCTTATTTGAATCTGCCAACCTGAAAGCCACATAGAGCCCGAATAAACTATTTTTCCTAAATGCTACATCTGATTAAGCCATACCATTAAATGACAGCTGAACTTTAACATTAATATGATATCATTTAAATAACCACATGATTTTTTTTTTACACTAAAAATGATGAATGATTTTTGGACAGCTCAATTGACATAAAGCAGGAGGACTCTTTAATGAGATTTGACAAAATGGAGACATATGCAGAATATTCGTTACAGCTCACATCGCAGGGGCCCTCCCAGGGAAGCAAAAGAAGACTTTTTTCCTTTTTTTTCTTTTTTATTGTCTATAGGCACTGAAGCATTCCTTTCAATTGCCACTTCTCTGTGGATTTTGAGTTTTTCTATGTCATTTACATATTGCTCTTAAGCAGAGAATCTGGTGGCTTATGGTTTTGAATCGGGACTGTGCCTGCAGGAAAAGCAGGGATGTGGGGAATTAGGTCACCGTTGGTTGGAAGTGTCCCAGAAACTTCAGGCTCGCTACTGATCAGCCTGATGGAGACCAAGCAACTATACCTTTGATTGGTGCTCGTGCCATCCATCGCGAACACAGCAAACACACTTCTAGCAAATTATTATATACAGATACGTGATCAGAGACTTTCCTTACTCTAAAATAGTGTCTCTACAGTATCAATGCCAAAGGATTTCTCCTTTAAAATTCCAATGCAGCTATTCTAGAGGCGATTCTCACCATTCCTCGTTCACATTTCCAGCTACCGTCCCAAACTGAAGGTTATGCTAAATGATAATCTAATTTGGTAGATTCTGAATCTAAGAAAATGCCATGCTGAATATACCTATGTAAAAAAAATGGCTCTGATTTTCAGAACAATGAAAACATTTCTCACCTCCCTCTGAAAAATACAGAATACAGAATACTAACCACTCATTCATTGATTTTCACACTCTCCCCAATATCTTCCATCAGTCAAAGGTTAGGGACAGACATAAAACATTAACATTTGTTTGCTCACACATGTGAATTCAGATTATTGAGATATTCTCTAAATTTTAAAAAGCATCTTTAAATATATGTAAAATCGAACTATTTCCCCCAAACAGCATCTCTGAAAGAAATGAAAACAAGGCAACAGAGAGAGAACACAGCTAATACCGAGTATGCTCCTGATACCGGCAGGCCCGCATTCCTTCTATAAGAAGGAGGCTATCGAAACAGAAAATAAAATCAGTCTGCTCCTGCCATGGGGACTTCCTCGGGCTATGAAAAAATACTTCATGTCTAACCCTAATTTTTTCCATAGCTTGAGGTAACCCCCCTAGCTCAAACCTTCTCTCTAATCTAAGTTACTCAGTACGTGTCCCTGTCCAAACAAGACTTAATATCAGTGCTTTGTCATTTCAAAGGGGTCTTGACACAGGGTACTAAGAGCAGAGGCTCACATGCCTGGAAAATGCCCCGTTGCAATTAGATGAAAAACATCGTTTCAAAAAAGGAAGAGAGACGAAGATAGGTCCCTACCTTGCTCTTACCTTCGCAACATCCCCGTCAGAACCCTGGAGCTTTTCCCCAAGTTAGCATCTGTTTCCCGAAGCTAGGAGGAGAAAAGGAGCATTAAAACAAAACAAAACAAAACTTCATGCAATTGGATCGTTTTGAAAGAGCACTGGCAAGCAGTAATCTTTTTCATGGATGAAAATCCAATTAGTAGTAGATAATTAAATACACTAAAATACATCTCGATACCTATACAATCCCTGAAAAATTTAGATTTAGAAAATTACATGTAATACATAATCCCAGGAGCATTAAACTGGACACTTGAACTGGCTATAAAAGCAAATATCTCGCAGACTGACAAAGGTGAATACACATCTCATAATTAAAATCCAATTCTGAACGTGTGAAGTCCTAGAAATATGAAAGGAAAGGAAATAAACTGAGGGAGGAGGAGACATCATTATCTTTACAGCTTTCACTCTGAAAGACTTGACATACTCCCAAATCTCCCTCATGACTTACTGTTAGAGAGCTAAATAAAATATCTACCTGGGGCCAGTCCGGGATGGGGAAAGGAAGAGTCAGCTTATTCTCTCTCTATTCCACACTCTTTTTTTCTTCTTCCCTTACCCGACATCCCTCATATACCCTTGCCATTTTTATACACACTTATATTTATGTCATTGCTACTGTCTACACATGTGCTAAAGGCCTTTTGTTTTATGTCTTCTCATTTACTGAATTTATGAAAAAAAATTGTATCACTTCTACTTACTCGTTCACGTGCACGCTGTATTTTTTCTCTGTCATGACTGAGGTTTTCCAACATCTCCTGGCCAATTTGCTCTGTGGGAAAGGAAATCTGAGTGAGGAAAGGCGACTTTCGGTGTAAGTACAACCTCCAGAAGTACCACAGTGGCAGTGGGTACAGAGTTCACATTCAATGAGTGTACATTATATATCGGACACCTGTTTCATATACTTGGAAAATATGTAAGAAGTATTTAATACATTTAGCTATGTATCTTAGGTATGATTAGGTGGGATTTACAATTCAATCTATAGAACGTGACCAACAAGGCAGTGATGATGGAGAGGTGACAGGACTTGCCCAAGGCCACCTCAGCCAATTTGTTACCCGCCCAGATGGAGAGCTGGGTCCAGCGGCCTTCCTATTGCAATCTAGTCTCTGGTTTTGCAGGTTACAACTAACGCTAATGAGTCTACTCTTCCTCCCCCACTTTATTATTGCACTGCTTTGCGTATGCAAGCGGAACTCCAGTTAGAGCAATTTTGATTTTAATGTATTCGTCCCACATACACAGTCCTTGTACTCTCAACCACTGTAGCTTATTGCTAGTGGAACTCTCTCTGGGCTTGGAGCAAGGGCTCCTTTAGTGTGTTCTCAGCTGCCATGGGTATTTGAGTCAGGATGAGGGGCACTTCACACATGGTTGAGGAGAGCTCAAGCTGCAGACAGAACTTCCATTTATACAGGAATAGGCAGGTGAGAACATTCATTAAAAAGCACACTGCTGAGTTCCGACGAGGTTTTCTTCTGCCGTGATCATCCCATTTGGTTGGCACTGGCTGGCTCTCCTCCTTTTATGAGAATGTAGGTATGTCCTAACCTGACAAATATGCAGCTGCCTTGAATAATTTTTTTTTTCGGACTCACTCTCCATCACCTGGGAGGTACCTTATTCTATAAGAGAAGGATGACAAATCTGACTCACCTGTAATGCTGGCAACGTATCTAACTACCACATGCACACATTTCTTTCTTTTCTTTTTTTTTTTTTTCTTTTGTATCGTTCGTCTCTTTACCCACAACTTACACCAACAGTTATCTTTGGCTTATAAATGTATTGAAACACTCAACCAGCATCTATTACAATGACAGCAAATAATTTCATAAAGTCATTAGGAAATCACCATGGTAGTTATTTGGCTCAAGTATGTACACTAACAAACTTTTTAGAGGGACATCCTAATAACTGTCGGGCAGTGGTTAGGCCACATTGAGAGCTTAGGTTGGGAACTCACATTGCGTGAGCCTAATCCCCAGTGCCGATGCTTACTGGCTGTGTGACCTTGCATATGTTACCTAACTTCATCGTGCCTTAGTTCTTCACCTCTAAAATAGAAAGAAGATCATTCTGTGTCAAGGGGCTGGAGCAAAGGTTAAATAATTCAGTTAGAATACTTAACATAGTGACTGGCCTATTGCAATAAGAAGCATTTATTGAATGATGATGATCAATATAAAGAACCAAAGGACTGTTATGACCTGGGCCCTCTCCCATCCTAGGTCAGCTACAACCCACTGGAACTGGGTATCACGAAAATAAAATATCTGTGCTACCTTCCTCACAAAATTGTGGTTATAGTCAAATGAACCTTAGGAAAAATGTTTTGAAAGCTATAGGAATATCATACAAATGCATGTAATTGCATAATACATGGGAACCAATGCACTCAGTGAAAAATCGTAGAGTTCCTACTCTGTGCTCAGTGTAGATGCTGGGGACATGGCCAGTAAAGAAGATCAAGCCCTTGTACTTATGAACTTTTGTGCTAATAGTGAAGATTTGGCAGCCAAAGGGCAAATGCTACATTAAAGTTTGTCTTTCATGGCACAATAGAAAAAGGACTGTCTATTCCTTTCATGATAAAAAATCCAATAAAAAACGCTTAAATGCAAAAGCATCAATGTATTTTTGATACCTATACAAACTCTGAAAATTTTTTCCAGTAGAGTACCTTCCTACTATAGTATCTCATTTCAGACAGATGTTAGCTTCTTTTTAATTCTATTCAATATATCCTTAAGGTACTTTGGATAAGATATGTGGCTCCCAGTAGAGGCACCATAAATGTAGAAGATGATACCAATAATGAAGAAGGAAAAACCAACTAGAGTTGAATTTTTCTTTTTTGCAGATGAACTATAATATTCAATTTTGTCATCCTATTAAGTATCACACTAACTTCCTTTAAGCACCATAATTAAGCAATCTTAATTCATTTTAACTCAAAATCTCGAATATCTAGAGACACCATCAATACTCTATTTCAGAAAAATACTACTTATATAATATTTTCTATCAAGATTAATGGCATTCTAATAAATAATTTTAAACAAATAGGAAATAGGTTATCATCACTGTGCCTGTCACCAGCATAATGTTTCCAGTAAGTGCTCGTGGAAGGAAGCAATGAGAGATGGAAATAGAGTACATGAAAGGAGTATGTGAGGTGCATGAGAGGTCTGTGTCTATTCTTGCTCTCAAAGCATATCAAGTGGGGCACTGGAGAAGTCAACATTGGAATGCAGCTAACAGATCCACAATTCTATCAGGTTTGCTAGGGGAAAAACTATTCTGAATGGATCCATAGTCTGCTACTGAAGGAGTCAATAGAACAAGCAGTAAAGAGCTCAGGCCTTTCCAGGAGTTGTTAAATCACTCCCTCAATCTCCTGGAAAATATCTCAGCATCCGAAGTCCTAACCCATCTGGCAAGAGAAGCGATATTGGGAAGAGTGCACACGTCTTGGTCTTAATACACAGATGCCATCCATTTGTTGGAAACAGAATTCTTTCTTTCATTTCTTACTTGCTACCTTCATTTTTAATGCCCCAGTAAAGCAAAGTCTGGGCCAAGCATATTAGAAATGCTTACACCTATAGAACGAAAGGAGAAATTCATCAAACAAAGTTTGGTATGGTTTTTTTCCTTATGTGTTCCCCTACTCCAATCAAAACAAAACAAAATTGGAAAGGATTATTTTTTAAAACAGACTCTCCTTGGGCAGACTAGTATTAGACATTTAGGGATCATCTTATTAAAAAACTTAGTAACACTGTTAGGTTTACTTTTCTTGAATAATTTCACTGAAGGTGTAAGCACTCACCAAACTCCAATAGAGAAAGAACACAAGCTCGTAGGCCTAAACCAGTGTGGATATGATATTCCCAGTTTAGAGTTTTCAGATCTTTAAACTTTCACAGTGCCTTTAGAATGGGAAATAGTCATGCTTGCCTCCACTGAAATAACTATGATTGAGAAATCATAAATTTTATAAATTACTGCACTTGTTGACTGTGAGGATCTTCTTGAGAGTAAGAAACAATGGGAAGCATAGAAGAAAATCAAAACCGATGCTGTATCCTGGAATTCTACATGTCAGTATGAGCATGACAAATGAATTCCTGGAAAGAAAAGTTCCTTCCTGCTCTTCTTCTTTCCTTCCCACAGGGGTCCTGGGAATTATCCTGGGAGTATGGCATTCAAACTCATTAAGTGAGTTTTTGTTTTCACAATATCCAGAATGAATCATATCCTTGGTCTATGGCCCCTTTTGGGGGGGGGTTACAAACGGCAGAATGCATTTTGCTAACATTTCCTCTCCTTTTCAGTATATTTGGGGTGGGGTTGGGAGAGACACACCAGGCACTCTACACTTTCCTGCCTCATCAAGGAAGAGAGAAGCAGGAAGCTGCAAATCTAGCAAGACACTTCCTGAAGGACTGGCCTGGCATCACAAAAGATAAGACTTAGCTTGAGGACCCTGTGCTACAGAAAGCATCATTGCCCTTCATTCAAAATAATAATGTCACCTGAACCATCATAAGACTGACATGAGTGAATTTTAACTAATAATTATTGGACTTGTATTTTGGAGATGAGCAGATTAAAATATTCTTCATATGAAGGGAGAACTGACTGAGGCTCACATCATGTTAAAACATAAACATGACTGAAAGGGAAGGAGCCTCAAATATAATTAATCAGAAAATGTTCCCTTGATAAATTCAAAATATTAAAAAAAATCTTAGCCATTATACTATAAATAGTGCACTCACCAGAAAAAAATTATTTTTCATCACATGTCCATTTAACTCTCTTGTTGCAAACTTTAAGGATGTGATTGCCAGCAAATTATTTTAAAAAGTGAAGACATCCAGTTGAGCCTTCTTTAAAGAACTAAGATAAGGTAAGGTTATTTTCTGGCACTCAAAATTTCATTAGCAATTTTAGTAACAGGTAAAAGGTATTCATAATTATCCAGCTATTGTGGTGCAGATACGGACTTGACTGAAATGCAGGACTGCACAGAAATACCATAAAAGAGCTATTTTTTGAAGAATGTGCTTTCATATGTATGCTGCAGAACACCAAAAAACACAAAACATATTTCCTAATAACGTGGAGTACTGAATTTTGGACCTGACTTTGGAACTTCTGACCACCAAACTAATAAAAGTACTGCTTTGGGAAAGCAAAGGAAGTCACATATAGCCTTCCCAGGAGGGAACAGCTCATGGAGTGCTTGGGTCAGCCATTCTTTGGCATTTAGCACACCTTCTTAGACACTGACTCTGCTATCATGCCCTGAGTGGGGTAGTTTACCCTCAGTATTGATGTTACTCAGACATGAAGAGTCTTTTGAATTCCCGATGCCTGGAAAAGTAAGGGAATGGAAAAGACAGTTCTTTCACCATCTTTCATTATTTGACAATTCAAGACACGTGAGGAACTTCTGTTTCCAGTTAGGATGTAGAAAGATGTAAATGAGTCTCATAGAAACAAGAAAAACCCAGACACAATAATTACCATTGTTGTGTGGGGAAGTCCAGTATATGCAAGGAAGCTCTGATAGATTCTAGAGAGAAACAAGCACCTTATATGTGAGCAAAGAGCTATGGCAATATTCATAGCTAGGGTGAGTGCCTGAATTAAGCACAGGATTGCCATAGAGAAACTTCTCAGGGATGAAGAGAAATCATTCAGACACCGTATTCCTACATATTCTTGTGGTGTTTGTATTCTGAGACACTGCCAGGAGTTAAGCCCAAGTATGAACCAAAAATATCGAAAACTGCAGACCCACTCCCAGATCAAATACTGACAAGATTAAAAAAAAAAAAAAAGCAGCCTAGACACAGGTTGGGGGGTGCACTCATCTCAGATAAATCCAATCTAATTAGAGATTCAGCTTAACACCAACTCAACTTAATTTTGGAAAGACTCTGATTGGTCCATTGATCAAATATAAGATAAAATGCTTTCAGAGAAAAATAAATTTAGACTCTACTGTCCCTTTTCACACTATGTCCAGAATACTATACATATTTCAAGGCATGCAAGAAAAGGAGGGGAAAGAGAATAATAAAGTAAAAACACAGCCTATGTAAGTAGACCAACAGATGGGCTTATTTATTAGAGTTAGCAGATAAAGATTTTAAAACAAATATCGTAATGGTGTTAAAGAATTTCTTGGAAAAGGTAAGCATAATAGGTGAAGAGATGGGTTTTTTAGGAAACAAATGGAAACTCTAAAAAGGAACTAAATGAAATTTGAGAATAAAAACAAAAAAAAACAGCATCTGAAACCAATTCACTGGGTGGACCAAATAGAGTATCATTTTACTCTACAAGAAAGAGTCCTTGAACTTAAGACAGGTTAATAGAAATTATCCAAACTAAAGGAGGAAACGAAGTTTGAAAAAAAATAAAAATAAAAAAGAACAGAGCATCAATAATCTGTGAGATAATAACAAGTGGTTTTACACACATACAATTAGATTCCCAGAAAAAGAGATTCCCAGAGACAAACAATAGAAGAAATATTTGAAGAAATAACAGCCAAAACTTTTCAAACTTTATTTTAAAAAAGTCAATCCACAGATCAAAGTAGTTCAACAAGCTCTGAGCAAGATAAATACAAAGACAACCACACCTGGTCACATCATAGTCAAATTTCTAAAAACTAAAAATAAATAAAAAATCTTAAAAGCAGCCAGAGGGGGAAAAACAACATGTAGCAATGATAAGAATGAGGGTTGAATTTTCATCAGAAAACGATGCAAGAAGACACTGGAGCCACATCCCAAAGTGCTGGGGGGAAAAGAAGTCATCCTACCCTTCTGTATTCAGTGAGAACATCCTTTAAAAGTAAGGTTAAATAAAGATAATTTTAGATAATTTACAGCTGGTAGAATCGTCCAGAAGAACTGAGCTACAAGAAATGTTAAAGGAAATTCTTCAGGCTGAAGGGAAATGACAGTAGATGGAAATCTGGATCTATAGAACTCCAAATAAAGTAAAAATAACAACATATGTAGATTTAAATATATGAAAACCAGAGCACAAAGGATGGAGAATAAATAGGAGTATACTGCTGACTGGTTTTTAAGTTATATGTGAAGTAGCCTATTTCTTTAAAGTAGACTGATAAGTTAGGGATGAAAATTATAATCCCTAAGTTTCTCTGTCCAATATGGTACCCACTAGCCGCATGGAGCTATTTAAATATTAAAATTAAATTTACAATTCAGTTCCTTTCCAGCACTAGTCACATTTCAAGTGCTCAGTAACTACACTGGATTAATGGTTATTATAATGGATAAGACGGAAATACCATCTCTAGAAGGGTGTCCCAATTCCCCCATCTTTAAGACCCACTTAAAAGAAAATAAAGAAGTAGCCATTTGAGCTTTACTTTAGTAAAGCATTTCCCTTCTTTGGGCCTCAGTTTCCTTAAATGTAAAAATGACAGCCTTAGACTGGATCTTCAGTGCGCCTTGTGGCTCTAAAATATTAGAACTCAATGATCTATAAAATCCTAATACCTCTTTTTCTCTATAAAGCATGCCAAAAAAAAAAACAAAAAACAAAAAACAACAACAAAACTAGAGCACAAGGGCCAAATCAGGCCCAAAGATGTATTCCCATCCCCAGGGCACCCCCAACCCTGGCAATATTCCCAAAAAAGAAAAGAAAACAAGAAACAATTCAAACTTGAATGCTTTTAAGCAAGTCATACACTCTCCAGATTGCCCATGTCTGTAACAGTGGACTGCTTCATACAGTAGCCTGTTGGGCCTCTGAGGACATTCGAATTTACTACGTAGTATAAAATATTTACAAGCACTTGGATGATGACACTATTACAGAAAATTATACATTCATATAAACTGAAGGTAAGCTTATGCATTCTTAACAGACATACAGCAAAAGAGTGTGCATGGCCCAAGTTTTTAGCAATTACGATTTAATATTACCTCCTTAGCAGGTGAGTATGTCTTCTATTTTGCTTTAAGATGATCAAATCTATCATGAAGCAATTAAAAAAATCATCAGCACTACTTTCATCAAAGTCATAGGAGTGGAACCTCCCCTCAGTTACCTGGTTTGCTGCAGATAATTAACAAACACTATTCCCAGAGCCCTCAGACATTAGTCAATGAATTGCTGTACCACCAATAATGATGCTTTGGAATTGAGCAGGTACTATGTAAACTGAACTCGCTAAACAAAAGGAGCCATGTTAATTACAGCTCCATTCAAAAATGAGGATGAATCTGTTCTATTCTGTGAAACAAGACCAGAGCAGTGGGAAGGACATCCCTTTCTCACAATTCAATAAAGAATGTAAAAGCCAGGAGATGAAGCAGCAGAAAACCTGAATGGGTAAAATTGTCAAAACACATTCCAAAGTCTCACTTGTGGAATTTGCTAAACATGGATTTACTTAGCAGACAACAGACACCTGTTCAGCATCATCCAGATCTCTAGGTTGAATGAATGACTCAAAGAAAACCCAAAAAGTGTTGTAAACTATGACAAGTGACTGGAAAGTAATTAGAAAGCCTTTTTAGAAATCAGTATGGGCAGAGTTAATCACTATCTACACCCTTTGTGAACTACACCCGCTTCTATCACGGAATGTATAACATTCTAATTATCCACTTATTCAGAAGTCACTATTGGGCACCCCCGCAGAATTTGTGTGGCCAGCAAACATGTCTTGCTTTCATGGAACACTTCTGAACTGGTTAGCGACAAAACATTTTTTCAAACAGACTTCACATAAAAAGCTGGCCTTCTAATTTCTTTTGAAATGTGGAATTCATGGCAACCCTGAGTCCCCACTCCCACATGGTAAACAGGCTGGGACTGAGATACAGTTGTCCCGTGTATAAGAGCCCCATACCATGGGCTTTGCCACCTCCCCATCTGACCTTTCACTCATTTATGTTCCTGCTTTGCTGCTGTGGAATCTGAGTTTGTGACTCCTTGCTTATATGTCTCCCTTCCGCATTAGATTATAACCTTCTCTAAAGATGAGGTCATTTCTTATTCCTCTTAGTCTGTCCACCATTTTCAGAGGCAATGCCTGACATACATGCAGGTGCACAGAACATTTTTGTTGATGGGAGCCACTGAGCTTGAAACTACAGTCGCTTTCTATAAATTTATAGTCATAGATATACAGATTTTTAGAAGAAATATAAGCCTTAAAAGTAACTGCACAGAACCCCAATGTTTATAGCAGCAATGTCCACAATAGCCAAACTGTGGAAAGAGCCAAGATGTCCGTCGACAGATGAATGGATAAAGAAGATGTGGTATACATACACAATGGAATATTATGCAGCCATAAAAAGAAATGAGATCTTGCCATTTGCAACGACGTGGATGGAACTGGAGGGTGTTATGCTGAGTGAAATAAGTCAATCAGAGAAAGACATGTATCATATGACCTCACTGATATGAGGAATTCTTAATCTCAGGAAACAAACTGAGGGTTGCTGGAGTGGTGGGGGGTGGGAGGGATGGGGTGGCTGGGTGATAGACATTGGGGAGGGTATGTGCTATGGTGAGCGCTGTGAATTGTGCAAGACTGTTGGATCACAGATCTGTACTTCTGAAACAAATAATGCAACATATGTTAAGAAAAAAGAAAAAGAAGAAGATAGCAGGAGGGGAAGAATGAAGGGGAGTAAGTCGGACAGGGAGACGAACCATGAGAGACGATGGACTCTGAAAAACAAACTGAGGGTTCTAGAGGGGAGGGGGGTGGGGGGATGGGTTAGCCTGGTGATGGGTATTAAAGAGGGCACATTCTGCGTGGAGCACTGGGTGTTATGCACAAACAATGAATCATGGAACACTACATCAAAAACTAATGATGTAATGTATGGTGATTAACATAACAATAAAAAATAAAAAAAAAGTAACTGCACAGATGAACAAATGAGGGTACAGGGATTTGGGGGTGAAGGTCATTCAGGTCACATTGCTAACTGCCAATAGAGTTGCAACCATGACCCAAGCCTCCCGAGTCCTTATGCACTGATCCTTGTGGCAATAAATAAATAAATAAATAGTATTTAAAATGTCCAGTCCAAAATGCATTACAGTGTTGGTGATAAGGAACAGTAATGCTGTGGTACACTTTTAAGATGTCAGTGTCCCTGGGTGATGTATGGAATTGTTGAATCACTACACTGTACACCTGAAACTAATATAACACTGTATGTTAACTATCCTGAAATTAAAAAAAAAAAAAGTAAAAAATAAAATAAAATGTCAGTCCCAAGAAAGCCCTTTCCAATAGCTTGGGCAAGAGTGGGACAGGAGACAGTCTCTACATTTCTCGAACATCATTTCCATACAAGAACCACAGCACTCTACAGACAAATGTGCTGTGATTTCATGGTCTGACTGAAATAACTTTCTGTTCTTTATAAATTATACAAACAGCAAAAAGGTATTATAATTATCCAAACCTTTTGGCTTCAGTATATTCCTGTTCTTTTAAAAAATAAGGGGCCAATTCTCATATAGAATTGTGAAATGTCCATCCCACTGACCCATTTCTCTTCTCTGTTCACTTTGGCAAGTGAATTTGTTATTCTTTTTTTAAAAAAATATATATTTGAGAGAGAGAGAGAGAGAGAAAAACACAAGCAGGGGGGAGGGGCAAAGGGAGAAGGAGACAAGCAGACTTTCCACTAAGTGGGGAGCCCAACGTGGGGCTCGACCCTAGGACCCTGAGATCATGACCTGAGCTGAAACCAAGAATCAGACACTTAACCAACTGAGCCACCCAGGTGCCCCTGAATTTTTTTATTCTTAAGAAATGAATCTCGGAGGTGGAAAATTTAATATATTTAAATTGCTCATTCTTGCTGTGAAAAGCAGGTAATTGGGAGATGACATTCCAACCTCTCTCCTCTGCACCCCCCAACACCCACACAAGTACACATTTATGGAATAAAACATATTGGCTTCAGACCTATGTTCAGAGCATAACAGGAGAACACTTCACTCACTGTTTTGGAATGGAATCTGGAGCAGATAAAATCGCAGAATCGTCATATGTGAATGAAAGATGATACTAGAATTTTTGGCCCTGCCATTCCTTTTCTTGATATATTTTTTTTCTGGTCTTAGTTTTATCCTTAATTTGAACTGAAGCTAGAAGGGAAAAATGGCCTGAAGGATGGAATCATTTCTTTCCTTTTGATTCAGGTATGTGGCAATAGATGTATGTCAATATATAAATATACGAGTAATAGACACACATAGCTTGTGATCTTCAGATTAAATACTAAAAATTACTTATGTCACATCAATTTGAAATATGAACTGGCTTCTCTCACTTAGCTTAATGATTCTAAGGTTCATTCATATTGTGGCAGATATCATTCATTTTCATGGCTGAAAAAATATTCCATTGTACAGATAAACCATTAGGTTTACCCAGTCATCCACTGATGGATATTTTGGTTGTTTGTACCTTTCTACCTTCTACTACTTTGTGAATAGTGCTGCTATGAATATTCACGTACAAGCATTTCTACGACTACCTGTTCTGGGTATATGCCAATGAGAGGAATTGCTGGACCATATGGTAATTCTGTATTTAAACTTTTGAGGAACCACAAAACTATTTTCCACGGTGGCTATACCATTTCATACTCACATTAGCAATGTATGAGGGCTCCAATTTCTCCTTGGCCACACTTACTATTTTCCATTTTTAAAACTTATAGCCTTCCTAGTAGGTGTGAAGTAGCATCTCATTGTGGTTTTGATTTGCACTTCCCTAATGACTAATGATGTTCAGCATCTTTTCATGTGCTTTTTGGCCATTTGGGGAATCGTCTTTAGAGAAATGTCTACTCATAATCCTCTGTCCATTTTTAAGTTGGCTTGTCTTTTGGTTGTGGAAGCTGTAAGAGTTTTTTTATATATTCTGGAAACTAGACCCTTAGCAGACATGTGATGTGTAAATATATTCTCTCATTGTGTAGGTGTCTTTTTACTCTCTTGATAGTGTCTTTTGATGTTCAAAAGTTTTAAATGTGAGCGAAGTACAATTTATCTATTTGTTGTTGTCGCCTGTGCTTTCGGTGTCATATCTAAGAATCCGTTGCCAAATCCAGGCCACAAAGGTTAATCCATACGTGTTCTTATAAGAGTTTCATAGTTTTGGTTCTCATACTCAGGTCTTTGATCCACTTTGATTTAATTTTTGTTTCTGGTATGAGGTACAAGGCTGCAGAGCCATTTTTGATTCACAGAAAATATTCAGAATTCACCTGGAAAAAGTTTTCTTCTTATATATCTTACATATTTAAAAAATCTAATTTATCCCTTAACTTAAAGCTGGAACCAACATTTTCATTGATTTATAAATTAAAATGTCATATTTTATACAGTATTTTTTCATATCTTGACTCATCTGAGCACACTGAAAGCCAGACACATAGGTTAAAATAGGAGGAGGGAGCATGGATATATTGAGCAAAGGAAAAAAGAAAGTTACTGAATCCGAACTAGCACAGGACAGTGGGTACAGGCAGAGACAAGGCCTTGAACACTGATGCTGCTGAATTTTAGCGTTAAGAAACACAACGTTTTGATCTAAAATCCCTGATCAACACTCAAGGTTGATACAAGGGTACAGGCAGGAAATCATGTTGGACATTTATGCGGAAAAATTGAGCAAATGAGAAGAGTGGCACTAAAGGTGGCTTAGAAATTAAATGATTAAAGTTTGGAAATCAAATTTCGAGGGATAAAATCAGTTTCTTTAATTTTTCAACAAAGTGTCACTTCTGCTACCCACATATCTAGTCCATGAGAGCAAAGTCAACAAACGTACTCCATACGGGCTGCCGCTCTTTGATACCAAACACCTGGAAGATAGTATTAATCAATCACATTGCCCCTGAACATGCCTTGTAACTACCTCTCTCTCCGCAACGCTCCAGGCAATCAACTCCAATTGATCAGAGTGGGCACAGGGGATAAGGCCTACTTGCTATCGTGGATCTATAGCACTGGGGTCTTTCTTCAATTGACAACAGAGAATACCCCCACTTTCCAGCTTACAGCCAGTGCTCTCATTTTTGAATTTTCTGCCATTTATTTCTTTCAAAAGCCTGCGGGTGATGACTGAAATTTAAAAGGGATAGTCAATGGCAATCTGGTAGTATGCTCCTCCGTTTCTAGACTAGACACATCCATGGAACTTGAAATAAACAGAGTTGTAGAGCCCTCATTCTAGGCTGACTGAATTAGAATCCCTGGAAATGGGGTCCAGACATTTATATTCTTAAAATTTTCTGGAAGTCATGTTAAACTCTTTGTGAAGGACTGCCAGCTTTTATTCCTCAACATTTTCTAGTGCTATATATTTGGCTCCGATAGGGAATTTACCCCTTCAATTCTGGGTCTTTGGTACTCCTGAGATTTACTTAAGAAATTATGAAACAAGGAATGTTTTATGCTGTTTTAGTGATGCTGATTTCAAGAATAAGGTTCATTACATTACTTGGTTTGTCTTAAAAGACCACCCCCACACTTTCTCCCCTTTCCGATTTTTTTGACAGTACAGGAAATAATTAATTTTGTACTATGGAACAATATAAACTGCGTAATCCAACATAGTTTCTTCTTTGGCCTGAATCCTAGGAAACTCTGGGTGAGCTTAATCCTTAATTGCTAGAGCATTGCTCTAGGATTTCTTCATAGAGTGAATCCCTCCTCCACCCTCTGCCCTCACCCAAATCTTCCCTTTAATTCTTGGCTTCTGTCTTCTGTCCTGGGTGAATTTTTTTCTGCCCCTGGTACACTTGCCTGATCTTTTATGGTAAGATATTTCTTTTTGTGAAAGAAGATGGGTCATAGATCAATCAATAAACAAAAGTAAGCCATATGGTTAACACACAAATTTCTGGGCCCCACATCCATAGTTTCTAATTCAGTAGGCCTGGGGTGGGGCCCAAGGTGTTGCCTTTCCAACAAGTCCCCAGATGATGCTGATGCTGCTGGTTCCCTGAGACTGTGCTTTGAGAACAACTATTCTGGAGTAGAAATCTGCAAGGGCCCTTCAGCCAATCTAGCCCATGGCCTGTTTTTGTAAATAAAGTTTAACTGAAACACACACAAACACACAGAAGTAATCCAGAGCCATCTACAGAGGACTCTAAAATGTAAGGGGGAGAATTTATACTATATCATGAAGCAGCTAAAAAGAGGGAGACATTTTATTCCTGAATAACTCTAAAACAGAAAGGCCCTGCATTCTAGACACTGAAATTTAGAGAGGTAGAAATTAATGAAACTCAAGGTAATCAGTGAACAAAAAAAGGATGGATGATTTTATGATATATTCTAGCAGAGTTTTAAGGTAATGTGACCTTAGTACTATTTCTCAACTTGAGATGTATGGCTGATAAGAGATACAAACTGAGCTTAAATTATTGTCTTCCTAAAAAAATAAATGATATATGAGGGAGCTAAAGATTTTCTAATATTTATGCTATCCTTCTGATGTTAAAGAAAAGGCTAAATAAATATGGATTTGGATAATCTAGCTCATCAGATGGTAACTGCTGGTCAATGTCAGGTGAAGAACAGTAGAGAATCATTCAATTTTGTAAACTGAAATACCAGTTTGACCTTACAAGGATAGTATATAACGAAGCATGCACTTAGAGACTTCTTTTAGTAAAACTCCTTAAAAAATAGTGTACTATTGTTTGCCTTTCTTAGCAAGCACTATGACATTGGGAGTTTCTAAAATACAGAGTAAAACAAAGTTACTATTGTTTCTAAATACAATAGAGAATTTATTAGGCTTCATCAGCAAGGCTGTATATTGAACTTATTAGCATAATTCTAAGTAGAATTTTTAATTATACCTCAATAGGCTCTGTTAGAGAACCACTAAAATTGAGTCCTTTACCAAACTTCCATGTAAGAGTATTAACAAGTTGAGATAGGACATTTTTGAGGGAAAAAGGCATGCAGGCTTAAACCCTTGGTGATGAAAAATGACTTCATTCATTCAATATATACCCAACAAAAGTTTATTGCTTACAGGCTGTGTGTAAAATACTGCAGTGAATGTTTCCCTCCAGGGAAAGTTTTTTATTTTGGGCTACTATTTATTGACTGCTTCGTTGTATGCCAGACACTGAGCTAAGCACCTGACAGATACTGCATTTAATCTTCACAACCACCATATGAAGTAGATTATTATTAACCCCTTCTATAGACAAGGAATCTGAGGCTCAGAGAGGTTAAAGTAATTTGCCCAAGGTTGGCCAGCATTCCAAATCCATGTCTGCACATCCAGAATTGCTTGGTAAGAATTAATCCTTTTGAAACTAGACTTGGAAAAAAACAAACGAAACAAAACCCAACCCAACCACAAAAACCATGTCTGATTGATCCCCAAGTCGATGGTTGTGGCCACTGCAACACACGTGCTTTCAGCACCCCAGAAAAGGCCAACATCACAGGCATTCTGGCCTCATAATATGGAGCAACACTTCAGACAAACACAGAACAAAAAGGTAAGCTAGATGTTTTATGGTTTCCTGAAGGTCATAAATCAATTACAAGGATGAGAATAGAAGGACAAATTTAAAAAATTAAAAATGACTCCTACTGGAAAGGAAGAATAGCACGATGGGTTTTCTAAGGCCCAAGAACATCATATATGGTCTACTTCCCAGCTAGCTTCTTTTTCCAACTCTTTCTTTCCCCCTCCACTTCAGGGTTTCCAACTCCTCTCCAGGATTGTGTGCATTCTGTGCTTTGAGAGATGTGCAGTGCCTGCAGGCTGAGACGAGACAATAGTGACTGCTGATCATGTGTTTCTGAGGACTGGATCATCTCTCTGGTCTGTTTTCACACCCATCTACCAGCACTGCCTTGTGAATATCTTCATGGCATCACTCTCGAGGGTGGTAGGCTTTGATTTCACTGAGGGTTGTCTTACTGGAGTTCAGACACTGCACTAAGTAAGCACCAGCTCAACCATATTCCCAGGCCCCTTAATAACAGCTTTGATTCACAGAGTTGGTGGGTTTCTTCCTACATGAAGCAAATAAATATCCGTCACTACAGAATTCTCCACATTCTACTACATTCCACCGTAAATGTCCTGTTGGGAGTTGTGGCAAATTCTGAAAGATCAAAAATCAGACAACTGTGCTTCTTTTCCATTCCTGGCTGAGGCCAAGGTTCTAAGGAGGTTTCAGGAAAAATTTGAGTAACACACCGATTGCTAAAACTTTTCCTGTGATAAAGCAGGAATGGAGAAAGTGGACCTTCCCAACTCTCTTTTTCAACCTTTTCTTTCTTGGAGGAAGCACTGTTGAAAGTGGGAAGTCCAAAGTTCATTTATTTATTTATTTTTTTGATATAAGTCTGGTGTCAAACAATTTTAAAAATTATTATTGTCACTACTATTATAAAGATTTCATTTATTTATTTGACAGAGCAAGAGAGCATAAGCAGGGGGAGTGGCAATGGAAGGAGGAGAAGCAGGCTCCCCGCTGAGCAGGAAGCCCGATGGGGGACTCGATCCCAGGACCCTGGGATCGTGACCTGAGCCACAGGCAGACGCTTAATGGACTGAGCCACCCAGGCGCCCCAACTACTATTATTATTTTAATATAGACATCTGTTTCATCAAAAAGAAACAGATTATTAACTACTAAAGTAGTTAAAAGAGGATGTCAATATCTTTTCTACCCAATTTAGACACTGAGATACTACAAACTATTTTGTCATGATTATAATCTCATCTGAAAACCATCTAATAGGTCACTTAAGCATAAGAGAAACTCTGAAGTCAGGGCTGTTCTCTCATGTCAACCTTCTAGAGCTAAGGAAGACATCATCCCAAATATAGCTGAGCACAACAGACGAGTTGGCCCTGAATGTTGCTTTAGTCACAGAGCAGTATTTAAAATTATGTTTAATATGAAGAGAAGAAACATGGGTTAGAAAGTCAAGCTTCGTGGAAACCCAAGAAAATATCTTCTATGGATTTAATGTAAGCCAAACTTGGGGAAATGGTAAGGGCTATTTTCAGTTTTGGAAATCTTCACTGGGAGGACATATTTAATGTGATGGCAGATGGCTTCTCCTTTTGTAGCCATATTTGAATTTACAGAGACAATATTTGAAGAGGATTATAAGAAAGCCTCTAAAACCTCTTCTAGCAGAGAGTGTATCTTGTACATCTGCATTCCCCTGCTGTGTAAATAGTATGTTGCAGACCCCATAGTAGGCACTAAATAAATATTACTGTCATGTAATAGTCACATTTCAGATTATCAGTATCAATCCAGTTTGGGGGACTGATACACCTTGAGAACCTAGATGATGCCAAAACATAAGGAAACTTCTTTTTTTCCACACAAACAGAAAGCTCGGGAAGCTGGTGAACAGCTCAGCAACCTAAAAATGGCTGTGCAGAGCACTCTTTGAATACGAATTAGCAGTGGGGAATGGCAGCATATTTATGAGGTCGCTTGCCGGGTCCTTTCCTCCTGTGAATGCTGTATAATTCATTGCGCACGCCCTGACCCCAGTGCGCTCCTGTTCTGACAAATCATACTTGATTAAGACAAATCTTTATTAGTTAGCTAGTCAACTTCCCCATTTATCACTGGCAAATCCCATTCTGCTCTTCAGGTGTAGGAAAAGTGACTGAAGCCTTACAAAAAACTCCACACACCCAAACATCTAAATACAAATAAAATATGTGTTATACAGCAAGTAAAACCAGAAGTCTCAAAGTCTTAGTAGATGATTAAACAAAGTATTTAATAGGTACATATTATACCCACTGACAAACTCAAGCCCACTACACATTTCATCCAGGCTGAAGAATTGTTAATTAGGGATTTTTAGCTCCTACTAAACTCTTGTTCGAAAGCAAATGCCCTATTTAAAAAAAAAAAAATGTATTACAAAGTTAGAAGCTCAAAATCCCGGAAAAAAAGAAAAGAAAGAAAGAAAGAGAGAAAGAGAGAAAGAGAGAAAGAGAGAAAGAGAGAAAGAGAGAGAGAGAGAGAAAGAGAGAAAGAGAGAGAGAGAGAGAGAGAGAGAGAGAAAGAGAGAGAGAGAGAGAGAGAGAGAGAGAGAGAGAGAAAGAAAGAAAGAAAGAAAGAAAGAAAGAAAGAAAGAAAGAAAGAAAGAAAGAAAGAAAGAAAGAAACTGCTGAGTAGAGAGAATGTTTAAGGCTCCTACCAAAAGAATAACAACAACAAATCTTTAAAAAAAGTGAGACAGAATAAGGCAGAATGAATTCAAAATTATTCTTGATTCTTCAGTACCAGAAGAAAATGCATCTCTTTTTGAACCGTCTGCAAGGTTTTCATGAACTTCAATGTTGGTTTACCCAAAAGAGAATTTAAGGTGTTTATAGCGGATGATACTCATTTTAGAGTCTGGCGCACTGAGCCTAGTGCCAGAATTCTTCTCAGAAACCCGGAGACGAAGCTATCAGTAACAAAAAAGCATGCCATGTCCTAGGACTGCCAATGCATAGAATAAATAGCATCTTCTGACAAGTTTCCAAAATTCTCTACTTTCACAGAGGTAGCAGTAGGCACAAACCATTAACTTTCTTCCCTGAGTGAGAGCAAGATGGAATGAGAATGAATATGGTCAGAGCTGATTTTCATTTCTCATATTTTTACTCTTAAACCCCGAGTCCAATGAAGGTGGAAAATCTTTTTACTTTTTCCTAAGAAGCTACAAGTCAATCCAGATGTGTAATTTCTACATAGATTAGCTCACTGTTCCCTCTAAAAACAATGTAGAGACAATGTGTCATATGGGAATTATTTTACAAAAAGTTTCTATGTGAGATCCTAAACATTCTGCAATAGCGATAAATGAATCTGTACGTAACTTATGAGGAAAATCCATTTTTAGTCTTGACAATTTTAATGAAATGCCGGTTAATACTATATAGTACACATATCATACTTTATCTTATTGATGCCCTTAAGTGTTCAATGGAAATAACACTCAAAAATATTTTGTATTTGGGGTTGTCTTATGTTTGCCAAAATCTCCCATTTAGAAAATGTGGATACATCTTGAGAAATGAGGTCAGAGCTTGGTATGAGAGACTTCAAAAGAACATCTAATACAGTGGGAAAGAGTGTGTTGATTTTTTAAGCAGACTGACTGATTGTATCTATGGATTCGGAAGGGATCACGCCTAAACATTCCCTCCCCATTCTACGGGTCTTTCATCACAATTTCAAAGCCCTGAAAAATATTCTGAAAGTGAAAATTGCCATGGTCAGATTGGAGAATCTTTATTTCATTTGGGAGTGGGCTGGAGAGTTAAGTAGTTTACAATATGCCCATGGCGGTAAAGGAAAAGTCTGTATCACTTTCATTTGTCTGTGGATGCTCCACCCATTTTTTTCTTGGAAATCGTGATGAACTCTCCCAGAAAGATTAAACAATTTGCCCATGGAGACGAATTTGACATCAGAGGTAGGACGAGAATTTGGTTCAATAAACATTACTGAGAACCGGTTATGTGGCAGGCACTGTGAAGATACAAAGAAAAATAAAGCATGCCCCCAACAGGCAGCAGCTCATGCTTCTGTGGGGTAGGATGATATGAGAATCACCACCACTAGAGCAAAGCACAAGACTTAAACCTCTCTTCTAATTATGTTTAAAATGCCACACCTCAGGCCTGTCTCTCCTCTTCTTTTTCAAACCAAATTCTGCTTAAGAAAGATCTTGTACAGACAAGTGCTAAACAGAGGAATGTGCCAAATGTGCTGACTCAATTAATTTGTTCATCATCTTTGCAGGTCTCCGAGAATCCACATTTCATGACTTCCATCCCAGGCCGCCTCCAACCCCCCATAATCATCTGCTTCACAATGATTGGATATCTTTTGACATAATTTGAAAATTGAGTGTCTATTGACAACCTAACTGTAACTGATACTCTACTGTGCAACACATTTCTTTCCAAATCTTAGAGGACAAAGGTAAGGACCTGTGGAAACGATGATTCCTATTTGTTGTTGTTGTTGTTTGTTTTGTTTTTTCACTGTAGCTTCAGATTGAGAATGGACATGATACTTACTGGAAACTAACTGTAAACAATAAATAATAAAAACAGTGGTTTGGGTAAATTGGTTCATCTACAAGAACAGTTTTATTTCTAGCAGTATTTGCAGGTAAAAATGTTGAAAGCCATCTGGTCCCACTCTAAACATATATCTATCACCCAGTGGCACATAAATCAAAATGGATGATAAAAAGACAGTATTTTCTCCCACTCCCTACTTCTGGCATCTACTCAACTCTCCATCTCTCGCATCAGGTAACCAAGAAGCAACACACTGCTACTTGGTGTTGTTTCTTTTCTACATGCCGGGCACATAACAGATGCTTAACATATACTTCTTGGATGGATGGATGGATGGATGGATGGATGGATGGATGGATAAATGGATAAATGGATGGATGGATGAATGGTGGGAAGGTCAAGAGAAACAAAGTAGGAGTGCAAGGAAAAGTAAAAAGTGGAGAACATAAAAAGTTAGAAAGGCTAAAAAAATAAAGGTGGTAGAGACTCATTTAGAGAGCTAGACACTGATCAACAGAATTCTAGAGTCCGCAGAGATTTAGAAGTTTTTTATTCCACTTGGGGGTTGGATTAGATCACATGGAGGAAAGCAATTTTCCTAAATGCCTTCTCAGGCAGAGCTTGGATTAGAATCCAGACTTCTTAACTCTTCATTTCATATCCTCTGTAACACATAATACACAAGCAGAAAGTTCAAGACCATGTAATCAGTGTGGACTCTTTCTTATTAGAGTCAATGAATGGCCCTGGGGCATGGCTCCTTAAAATAGCCCTATCACTTCTGCAATTGTGGGTGAAATGCTAGGGAGGCAGATTTCCACCCAGGAGAATCCCACATAGCACTAGTCTAACTCATCATGTTAGCGATGCTAGCTGAAACCAGTCAGAAATACCAAATCTATACCCATTTATACCCTATAATGAGTAACTGGGTCGAGACAGGTGGCAGAAGGAAATGTTCTTTTTCCTTATGCTTCACTTATTCAAATTTTATTTAATTTTGAGAAAATAATTCAAGTAGGTTACATACTCAGCCTTGTGAACTGATTACTCATTCATTTAACAAATATTTACTTTGTACTTATTACGCACCCACCAGGCATAGGAATAAAAACCCAACATGCCATTGGATGATCACAGTGAGATGTTAGGTGAACAATGGTTCTTTAAAAGTGAAAGTTAAGAACATTTAATATTATAAAGTACTCTTATAAACAACACAAATAAAAAAAATAAGATCCTCAGCTGAAGTTTGATGTTATTACTCATCTATACATTTTAGAGAGATAGTTTCATATGGTGAGTGCTCTCAACTTGCAAGCACATTCCTAGAAAGCAAAATAAATATCAAGTAATTGTACTGTTGTGTTGCTATGTCTACCTACTCCCAAAATCAAACTAGTCCTCACCACAGTATAATTTTGCTATTGTGTTTAAGGTTGGCAAGTCAGTACCATCAGATATTCTAATGCAAACACTCAATAGAGAAACCCAATTCTGCTGCAAATTTTCAGAATGTGTTAAAATTGATGTCAATGTCTCAGTAATTTTGCAGTTTAAAAAACAGTTAGAAATGTAATGACTACACTACACTTGATTAAAGCATTTACAGCTCTAATCAAAAACTGACAGCAAGATCAAAGATGTTAACTTAAATCTCTCTTCTAATTATGTTTAAAATGCCACACCTCAGGCCTGTCTCTCCTCTTCTTTTTCAAACCAAATTCTGCTTAAGAAAGATCTAACACTTCTTAACAGTTCATTATCCAATAAAACTATTCAAAGCTTAAAAGCAATCTACACAATTAGTCAGGACCTCAGGGAGTCCACCGGTAGTCTTTATTACAGGACTTCATATTAAAACACCTTAATTATATTTGTCAAATGGATTTCATTAAAACCCATCGTCACTTTAATTTTCATATTTTGACAGTGCTGGCATCGGCATTATTACCACCTGCCAGGCTAGGAACTACAACAAATTGTCAAATTCCTTCAAATCCTAAGCAGTTTCTTTTGTACCTGACTGATAGTTTTCCCTTTGTGGGGAATCTATCACAATTAGGAGAATTAAAATACTCCTACTTAAATTTGACTCTGAATATATATGTTCCTTGCAGGTGCGGGGAAAACAAACTACATGCGTGCCGGGTTGCCAGGTGCACTCTGCAGAGAGGGTGATGCACATACTTTGCAGTGTATCTGAATAGCAAAGCCCAGACATCAAACAGAATGCACTATGATTCAATCACATCAAAACCATCAGGACTTGAAAGCGAGGACATTTTTTTTTTTTTTACCTCCTATTCATTATGCTGCCATATTTCATAAAATATACGGTGTTTCTGGCCATTCACTTGAGATTCAATTGTATTTTCATTTGCCACTGCGATTTAGACTATTGAAATAGCAAATGGAAAAAATACATGCATCCCTTTCTTTCCAGCTATGCAATGTTCAATGTCAACAGAGATGCAGTGTTAATAGCATTGCCCTAATTTAGTTAGTTATGCAACTTCAGGAAAATGAAGATGTGTACATTAATAAGCAAAGAGTTTTGGTCTGTTTTTCTCTTGATTTTCTAAGTCTTTGGTAGCATACGCAATACAGAAAGAGAATTCCTCAATGAGACTCCCCTTAGGTTGTGCACATAAAATTCTATTTTTCAAGTGTCTAAGATAGAGCAGGAATAGCCAAAAAGGATAGCCTTTTTTTTTTTTTTTTTAACCTAACAGACTCATAAGATATAACAAAGGAGAGAGGTTTCTGGCCTATGTCTAACACACTTCAGGGCTTTGTACAATGGTCTCAAGAGTAATAATCACCTTGCTTTATGAATACTTTAAATCATAGTAAATGATCTTGGACTATTTTCAGTAAAGCTGGAGTTTTAAAGATTTACTTACAAAATCACAAGATATTTAAAAAATTATAAATGACCACTGACTTACATGTCTCAAGATGTAATATAATAGAAAGAGAAAACATGCTCAGGGATTTATGCATGGGGAAATATATTTAAGTACAGTTCCCACATCGCCACTGCCTAGAAGCCTTTCATGATCAACTTTGCTGGCAATGCCTCCCCCACCTCTGGACTCAGATCAATTCACTATCTGTACCAGTATCATGGCACATATCCCAGGGTTTGGGATTTTGTTCTCTCTATGCCCAGAGCCTAGAAGAGTGCCTGGTACTGTGCACACAATGTATATCTATCAAACAATGACTGACTGGGCTCATGGCCACCTCCCCTCCCAGACTGTAAGGAACTCCCCGAGGGCAGGGAAAACCTTAACATCATTCACTCTCCCACCCATACAATTCTTCATAAATGGTAAGTCATTTGGCATCTCTATCTCCATATAGACAGATTGATAGACTATATCTATATAAATTTACAGAAATAGATATATAGATAGTATGCTTATGAGTGTGTGTGTGTGTGTGTGTGTGTGTGTGTGTATGAGCCAGTATAGTGAATTTGTCGAAATTTATAAAAAAGCTCCCAAATTCTTCTACTAAAGAATAGATGAATCATCAACTCCTTTTAAATTTTTATCAACTGTCAACTATAATCTTGAACTACGAATCCTTCACCTTTGTCTCGTCTTGCCCTTGTTGACCCCTGAGCAACTCTGCCTGGGATGGTTGCTAGCTGGTGGAGCTGGTGAAGTAGATGGGTCAGAGGAACAACTTAGACACTCTGCAGTGGGAATTGGAGTTCTTTTCCAAAGAGCTCCTCAGCTGCTCAAAAGTACATTCCGTTGCAACCAGTCAATAATTTATTTGAAGCCATTATTATTAATAATTACAGAACACATGGATTTTTCTCATTAGGAAAAAAATTGGAACAATCTACTATTTTAGAAATGTTCCTAGAGGGACACTTCAAAAATGAGGCCAGATGCGGTCTACGTTCTGGAATATCTGAAGTTTATTTGATATAAATAGAGGCCTACAGAAACCCTGCTGACCCAAAAGTCACGAGACACATATAAGTTGATAAATACTGCATTTATTACATTTTAAATGCAATACATGTTAACTTGGTGCTCCAAGAGTGATTTTGGTTATTTCAAAACCTTTCTGTCCTAACACTGTGCTATCAATTTCTGCTTAGTAGAACCCTGGCTCTGGTCATTCACAAAGGCTAACATGGTTCCTGTCTGTTGTGTGTGTTCAAAGGGGTGCAAGTGCAGGAGTTGGCTTGTAGAAGGACAGCTCTACATGGTTTATACAATGGACTGACACAGGGATGTGTCAAATGTGACTTGTAAAAGTAAGCACTTTGGGCAACATGTAAAATACAACCTGAAGTCTGGGTAATCTAGGGCTCCCACTGGAAAGGGATCATCAGGAATGGGGATGGGGCATCTGGAGGGGACAGTGATACTAGAGGTAATGGGTAGAGAAGACCATTTATGGGAGAGCTCCTGCAAGTGGGGCTTTGGTATGGAGGCTCTCTGAAATTTCTGCCTGGGATCATGTCTACACCCTCAAGACTGCTAGGTCATGTCCCTTCTCGAGCCCACATGGTCATGTACATCATCACCTGATTGCTTGCTATGGCCTCTGCAAGTTCTTCCCGGTCCCCCAGTTTCTGAGCTCATGGGTTCTGGTGAGACTCCTCAACCTCTCTGAATCAGACAAAATAAGGAAAGTGGCTATTGTGGCTTTTCTCTTATCAATAGCAAGCATTGTGTGTTCAGGGATGGGGTGGTAGGGAGGTAATGTGGGACATATGGGATCACAGGAGCCTGCAGGAGGACTGGAAGGAGAGTTGCAAAGGCTTTCGAACAGCATGATCAGAGAGAGAGAGCCTGAAGTGCCCAACTGACAGCTCTCCAAGCCTGCACAGATATTGCTTTTTCCAATAGGAGAAAAATCCGTGACTGTTGCTGTTTTCTCCCCCTCCTTTTAGAAAGATTACCTTGAAAAAAAGCTATTGCTTTTTCTGTATTAGTCAGAAGACAACAAAGCAGTATTTACTATTCTTTTGAAGTGATACAAAAACAGCCAATGAGACCATGCCTGATGGTCCACCACTGGCTAGAAACTGAGACTTGTGCCTTCCTCCTGAGTAATGTGGATGCGAAACCACAGCGTTCACCATCTTTCTGGAGCCCAGACGACGAATGACCCCAAGACCTGTTTCTGGATTGAGCCCTGTATTTTGCATGCAGACTACCCTCAGGGCTACTACTCTCCTATACACAAAAGAATACTGACTCTCTTGAAATAAAACAATGACTGACTAATTCAATCGTTGCCAAATGATGGGCCAATATTAAAATGCTTTTGCTATATTTTTCTTTTGGGACTCACCACTGCAGTCCTTAATGCAGTGCACTAATAAAGGTGAACAAATCACTTATGAAGTACAACAATTTGATCCACTTAAATATTTATCTACAGAAACGTGTGTGTGTGTGTGTGTGCGTGTGTGTGTGTGTGTGTGTGTTTTCTTGGAGTGCTGAGATCCTCCCTACCCACCTCCAGGCTCTGTAAGGCCTGATCCCCGAAAGAGCTGGTCCACTGGTTCTCCACTGGTGGTTGGGGGTGGGGCATGGGGCAAGCTATGGGCAAAATAGATTTTAGTAAGATTCAAAGACTGACTGCTAGGATTCCTGATAAATGGGGAAGTTTCTCCTTATTTTCTTTTTTATGCTCCTTGGTTTCATTCCTAAAACAGTAGGATTTTATGCTTCCTAGGTAGATAATATTTTAATGGCATTGAGAGATATCACTATTTAAAGACATACTAATAGGACATTTTCAGCATCTCTGTAGTGTACATGCAATATGAACACAAAATAAATAGTTTATAATGTGATACATTCTTAAATGGGCATTTAAAAATAAAAAGTATTTAAGAGATATTCTCATATTCTATGGACTTAATTCTTTGAATAAAGAAAAATAATTTCATCTTTTTATTTTAACTCTAAATGGCCCTTTGATTATTACTCTTCAAAGTCCCCAGCTGAAGGTGGATGGCAATGATTATTCCTAATTTCCTGGTGAAGAAAAGCTGCACAAAGGAGTTCAATTACTTTTCCATTGTCATAAGTGAGGAACGGAATCATGAAATAATACTTTGTCCCCTGGTCTATTTTTCTAGTCTTCAAAGCAGAAAGCTAGTGTAAACCATACTGGGAATATGTTCAGGGTCTGGAAATTTGTTAGGTTTGAGCCTAACATGGAGAGTTGGTGAGGATTTCAAACAAACCTATCTTTTAATAGCAAAAGCAGAGTATTAGACTAAGCTGACCTTTGTTTGTTACAAAAATTCCCCTATTCTGTATATACTTTTTCAATGTCAGTAAGTTTCTTATATTCCCACCTGAATTCAGAGATAAACAGATTGCTGCCAGGACTTAAGGGTTTTTAGGCAGTTTAGGGCTCTTAGGTCAAAAAATGTCAGAGAATGCCAGCTCTTGAACATTTCAGTGAATAAAGTAGTTCTTTGCATATGCATATTTATTAAATTTCATTAACGAGTCAGCCACGTAACTTCTAGGTATGAGTATGCCAAAATGATGATGTTCATCTGAAGAGGGAAATACAAACATGTTCAAAGATCTACCCATTTTGAAATTTTTAAAACATCACTGTTATAGAATAACTATCCAATTAGCAATTGTCTATGTGACTCATCAAAAGAATAAACATCAGAAAATCAAAGTCTGTAAGTCCAAAAGCTCAGTACTTAAATAATCTTTTGCTTTTTATAATCATGTCAACTTTGATTATGCATTTTTAATTGTCAATGAAATTTGGTAATAGAAAGGGAAAGCCTTAATTGAAATGCTTGTAAAATCCTCTTACTTGGAGAGTTTGTGTGAGTTGATTAATTAAGAGACTTTCACAGTTTTCATATTGATTGCCTTTGTGTTTCTGAACTTCCTGTCTGTTGCTCATGTGCAGAGTAAAGTAAGAAATCCTGGAGGTAACAAGATGTAGGATTTCTGGAGACAGGTTTCCACTTTGATAAATTGAGTGGTTCCTCCCCTCTCTTTTCCGAAGTATTTCTCTGTTATCCCATTTTGTAGAAAGAAACAGCCTTTTAAATGCTGACACTTTTGCCCTGATGTCATAATTTCACCAAATGTTTTTTAGGAGATAAGATCTAGTATAGTTTTTCATCTGTTGTATTAAACTTGAAAAACAGAACTAGAAAACAAACAAACAAGCTTGTTTTGCTAGGACTAAGACAAAAGGAAATGTTAGTATCTCTACACTAGATCTCTGCTACAGAAAATATTAAAGAAATCAGTATTTTCTGCCTATATTTGGGTGTTGAAGTACATTGGTGCTATAATTTTCTGATGATCCTGAGAAAAAGAAAGGTTTAAAATCAATCTACCTAACGATAAAGTTAAATATTTCTCTGCAGTATCATTGAAGAGTGTTTTATGGGATTTTATGTAACAGGTTATATTTCAAAATAATGAAAATAAAATTGATCTTTGGTATTTTTGATTAGTCTTTCCTCATCCCATTAAATATTTAGGAGGGCACGGTAAGATAAAATAACTAAATATTTAGGGTGTTGCCACAAGGTAAAAGAAATATTTAGGATGCCATTGTAAGATAAACTTAAAAATTTTCTAGTTTGTTTGTTTAGGAATTTTCCCCCTATAGCAAGACAAGATACTTCTCTCTTCTTTTGAACATTTCAGCATATTTGTCCAGCATTATTTTTTCATTCTCTTTTATCCCCGGGGCTCTCAATGTTTAAATAGCTCCCTCCCATGTAAAGCTTTGCACCGATATCGACCAGCCTAGGCTGGAAGTTACTATGAGGCATTTTCAATAATCAGCCCAGCTGTTCAGAGAGCTTCTTGAATATAACCCTTAGGTAAACAGCATAATACACTGAGAACTCTCTGCCAGCAACCAGCCCTTCTTGGCAATCTCAAAGATTGCTATTAATGCTTCACTAAACAAAGAACTTAATTCTGATTTTAACAATGGAGGCTAAAGGGTAATTCAAACAAATCCCATCTTTGATTCACATATGTAGAAACTATAAGGGGTCCCCCCTGCCCACATGCTTGCATATCTGATTAATTCAAAAGCACGTGTGCCAAGTAAACCATTTTTAAAGGACCCAAAAGTAACTGCATGCAAGGCAATTTTTTAGTATTACCATTTTACTCCTTAAATCTCACATTCGGATTTAAGTTTATTCTCTTAGCTCTCTTAGGGCAATTATATTATCTACCTTTATGTAATGTACAGCAAAGAAATAAAGGCGCAATTATTTATTTATGCCTTTACATTACTTTTTAATTCCCTCTTTCCTTAAGACTTAAATGCTAAAGAAAAAGAGAGACTTTTACATAGCACTCCTGATTGTGATTCCCGGCTCACAGGCAACAAGGGAACCTTAAAAGAAGCACCAAAAAAAAAAAAAAAAAATGGACACTATATATAAAGTATAATGTAAAAATAGAGTTAGGTAGCCATGCAGTGAAACCCATAATGTTCACACCCTTCAGTGGGTGAAGAATAAACATCATAAAAGTAAACAGCATTCCAAAATAGATGGCACCTATAAGGTCCTGCGAGTCCCCAAATTGTTTTGCTTTTAGAAAAAGAAAACAAAACCAAATAGAAGTTAGGTATAAACAATTCCAAATGTTGCCATTGGAACCATTCAAAAAGACTGTCAGTTCATTATTTAGGTCAAATTAAACATATTTGTTTGGTTAAGGCTATTCTGAAATGTGGAAGTCACAGAGGTCTCTAGGTTCTGGAAGGATAGATTAGTCTTCTGATAAATAAGAGATCTGAAATGTTTCCTCTGGTTTATGACCCACCGCAAATAGCATATCCATCACAGTAAATCAGAATGACCCTGTTTTTTATTGGTTTGTCTTGTTATGGTTGTTTACTTTCCCTTTATTTGGGGAGAGAAGAATTGTTCTACAGCATTTAATTTATACCTACCATGCCTGTGGTAGTATGCCAAAGAACCAAAGACACGACACAGTCTCTGCCATTCAAATAGGCTTGAAAAGATGGGACTCTGCACCCACCTCAATACACTGTCTAATGGCAGAAAAAAAAAAAAATTGACCAATTACAACAGGTACAAATAACAATACTGAGTACCATGAATCGCAATTGTATATCCCTACACAAAGTCCCGATACTGAAAAAAAATCAAATACACGAGCTGGTTAGCTCAAGATTCTTGGTCTACACGACGCTACAACACAGAGCTCTCCTTGGTCTACACGACGCTGCTGCAGAGGGCTGGCCTGGACCTTGACAGCTATTCACCCACAGGTGAATCTGTGCAGCCTGCCGACTGGGAGCGAAGCACTTCTCCTGGATCTTTCTCCCTTGCAGGTGCCCATAAGTGTTGGCAATTTGAGTTCTTACCTTGTATTTCTTCCCCACGTTCTCCAAAACATCTCCCTCAAGACCCTCATTCACTTGGCTTTCAAATATCACCCCCATTTCTATGCTTAACCTGTCTCTTGACCCATTCCAAGTTTTACCCCCTATTTCCTATCTATTTCCTGGATACTTCACCCTGGTTGTCTACCCAGCTCCTTACATTCAACAGGCATGAAACAAAAATCCCATCTTCTCACTCTGTGCCTCTCGCCCTCAGTTAAGGGCAGGCAAATCCAGGTGGTCTCCCTGGACCGACACATTTCTGTTCATTTGGACTTTTCCTTTTCCACGTGGAGCTAGGCACCAGATCTTTTCAAATCTTCCTTGGATGTGTCTCTCATATTTTTGTTCTTCGTCGCTGCCGTTCTAACCTCTCACCCAGACTTGCACCTCCTTCCTGACTTGTCCTCATTGTCTCCAATCAGCAATACCTCTTGATTGCTTAATCTCCCTAAACCATCAGCCTCCTCCTGTTCAGAACGCTTTAAAGCTTTAAATGCTTACCAAGCAAGCCCAAGGCCTAAGCTGGCATTCAGAATGGTTCAGAATAGAGGTCTAAATACTTTCAGACTTCTCTCCCAATTCTCTCTGGCATAGAGTTGAGGCTCTAGTCCAGGGTTTTCAACCTTGGCACCTGCTGACGTTTAGGGCTGGATAATTCTTCACTCGATCTTAGTCAAAAGGCAGAGAAGCGATGGGCTGGATAATTGCTGGAGGGGAGGGTCTGTCCCATGCACTTCAGGACGTTCGGCAGCATTCCTGGTCTCTACTGACCAGATGCTGGCAGTAGCCCCTCTCCCCCAGTTGTGAGAACCAAAAATGCCTCCGGACATTGCCAAATGTCCCCTGAGGGGGAGGGGGAGGACAAAATCAGCACTGGTTGAGAACCACTGCTTTAGTCAGACTGAACATGGGCGCCTTTGAGCCTTTACCCATGCGGTTCCCTGTCTGACGTGCCTCTAACCATCTCTATTCCTTACAGTCCTGCTCATTGTTCTCGTTCAGCAAAGATACTGCATCTGACATGAGTTCTTGTGCATGCATCATCATTAAAAGAGATCTCTTTCCCCTCAAGCTCCTAAGCACTTGGTCTCACCTCAGTAGGCTTCAGGTGCCCACGTCATCCTCTCTACTAGGGTGAAAGGTACCTGAAAGCAGGATCTGGGTCATCTTTTATTCCCCAAAATGATCAGCCCAGTTCCTGGCTCATATTACAAATGAAGGTACCTCTAGCTTTAGCTTCCTAAGCCTTGCAGTCATAAGAATATGGCGCGGCAGTAACAACTCTGGCAAATGTTCTGAAGAGAGTCCCAGCATTAGCTTCTCTGAGGCTTCTCTGCTTGCCTGTCTCAAAGGGCAAGGAAGACACAGAGCAAATCTTGACTACTCCATATAGGGTCCACCCTTGAGAGAAACAAGCAGGCAGATTGTGAGGGAGGCCAGGGGCATGGTAAGTAAGTAGCTGACAAACTTAATGAAAAGCAGACAAACCAGGGTAAGAATGCTAAAATGCCCTTTAGAACGTGGCAGGTATATAAAAAAGTCATAAGCAAGTTTACCATAAAGAAAAGAAGGTAGAAGATTAAGAGTTAAAAAAGCTAATTACATGGAAGGTTTTAAAACAGCCTAATGGAAAAGTTGAGTGAGGGAGACAAATAGCTGGGCAAGCTACCTGGTCACAGGGACATAAATCTGAAAAAGCAGCAGATTCTCCAGATAGGTCAGACAGATCACATTTTGTCTTTAAAAGGGAGAGAACATGAAATTTGTGCACGGTTTTGTGTGTGTGTGTGTGTGTGTGTGTGTGTGTGTGTGTGTGTGTGTGTGTGTAGTTATTGGGAGGGAATGGTATGATAAACTTTGGAGATAGAAACCACCTGTACTGTGAAGTGACTTAAAACTTGAGACACAATCCAAAGTAAGAATTAAGCAGCTCAGCGTAGTGCAGCCAACACCATTTGAGAGGGTGCCTCAGGGCACCACACACTGCTGCTAGAAACACCAACCCAAAAATGGACACTCAGGATCTCAAAAGAGAGGAGGCATCCAGAGGGTCTCTGTAGGACCAGCCTAGTTCCTTAGCCTTGAACCAATGTGGTCTCGCCACAGGCAAGGAAAACGTTGCACTCCTGCACAAAGTCATTTCCAAATGCATAAGCCTCCGGAGCGTATTTCTTATGGAATGAAGACTGAGAAGAAAATAAAGACCGAGTAATAAAAGCAAGAGTGCGACACTAATTTTAAAGTAGTCAGTCTTGCAAAAATACTTTCAAGTAAAAAGGAAGAAATCCCCATGACTCTGGGAAAAGGTGTCTAGATATACCACTAACAAAGGAAGCCTGAAAGAGACTTTATTTTCAAATTGTGTTTGACTGTGGTCTTTTTTTTTTTTTTTCCTCTTTTGCTAACTGGTGGCATTACTCTAGGGTGGATCCTGACATTGTGGCTTTTATTTTGGCCTAGAATCACGTTGATAGTGTTACTCAAATAAATTAATTGACTGAACTGCTAGTTGTACACTTTTATGCTCATGAAATTGCAGAAAAATTGGGAGGGCACAGGCACAGGGACACAATGGGAAAGGCATACACTAGAGTTTGGCTTGAGTCAGGGGACTCTCTCAATGACACATTCACAATGCCAACATTCCCCGAATGCGGGAATATTATTTTCTGGGGCAAGGTCCCTTTCCTCATGACTATTTCCCTCCGATCTCTTCTCTGACTTCCTTTTTGGCTGCCCAAGTAGCCTGTGGTGCTGTCCTCACCCTTGTGCTTTGCCTGCTGTCTCCTTACAGTGTCTGGAGATCGAGTGTCCTTTCTTGGCAGGTAGTGCGGGGTCCTATTTCACAGCCACACGCGGACATGCAGTGAACAGAAATTAAGGGAACTACAGCTTTTCCAATATGCTTGAAAGAGGACAGCGGCCCTCACTCGTAACATGGAGAATTCAGAGGTTGCCTCATAGGCTTCTGGTCAGAAGCAGAGAATTTACTTACAGGGCTTGGCTCAGTGCATGGCACATGGGAAGCACTCAATAAATGTCAGCTAATATTCTTTGTACTATTATTATGTAAGTCCCTATAACTCTCCATGACCTACTGTATGCTCTGGATGCTGCTGAAGACCTAGAAAAGCAGCTTTCATTCCCATCAAACCTCCTTTTTATAACAAATACTTTTTTCAATGCCCCTTGATCCTCTTGAGATGAAATTCGGAGCTAATATAATCTATGGACACACATAATTTAAAAAATAATCAATATAATGCCCTAACCGCAAAATAAGGAAACTATACAGGAAAGCAGTAAGATGTATTTCTATATGCAAATGTGCAGGCACTGCTATCCTAGCAGACACGAGCATATGCTTGTATTCATATGTAAAGTTAACATACCCGTGACAGGCGCACATGCAAACCAATACATGGGCCAACTAGCGATGACTCAAATACTGTAAGTGGCATTGCCATGAACGCTGTATTGCCAAGCTTCCCTTCTGCTCCTCACTCCCTAGCCCTTTGTGCTTTGGAGGGACTATATGTTAGTTCTGGCCGTTGGGCTGTAGATGTGCCTCATCTGGAGGCAGAAGCATTGAGGAGCTGGTGTGCAAGCCCTTTCTACCTCTGCCTGAGATGGCTGGGGACAAGCCCCATGGGGGAATCAGTCTTAGACCCCTGGTTAACCGTGAGCAAACAAAAAATAAATTTTGTTGTGTTAAGGCACTAGGATTTCTAGGCTAATTTGTTTCTGCAGCATAGCTCTGTGTATCCCTCAACTGTGAGCAACTCTTTTAAAATATGCCCTGGTTTTACACAATCATTGTATGCCTGGAAAATCAGTGGATGCTAAAACCATGCAAAAAATACTTAACTAGGTTCAGATCATTATAAACAGCGTTTTCACCTACTTAAACGATCAGCAGGAGGTTTGAGAGTTTGTGTAGACCAGGGGCTGTGTGTGTTGAGAAAGAACGTTCAATGCACTGCAGAACATTTATTATCCTTGTTTTTCATCATTGGGATAACCAAAATGAACCTGCACAGTTCAAAACTTCCCCTGGAGGAAGAGTACCTCTAGACCAGTAACCTAGAGACAAGATCAACATGGACTCGACTAGCAAAGCTGTGCATAGTAGGGTTTCAACAGTGAGTCGTTCATAGATTATAGCATCTTAGAATATTGAACGATATTCCATAAGATGTAAAAAAAAAATAGCAAAATAAAGGGGTTCTCTAGTCACAGCTTGGGAACCTACAGGATACAGGAACTCTTCAGGGCTAAAGAGTACAGAGCAAGTTTCAGAGTCTTTAGGGCATGGAGCACTGCAAATCTCCACAAGGGAGATACAGCATGCACTGTTCCCCACACTTCTCTGAGCAGTCAGGCCTTTTGTTCCAGAGCTTCCTATAGAACTCAGGTTCGACAGGATATGCAATCTCCACTTTACAGATGAGCACACCAAGACCCATGGAGAGTGAGAGGCTTGTGTCAAGTTTTCAGTGAGTTAGTAGGAGGGCCAGACCTGGAACCTCACTTAAACATCAATATTCTTGACCTTAAAAAGGAATTAAGTGAGATATACGCTCCCATATGGAAAAACCTCAAAAACATTACACAAAGTGGAAGAGACCAGACACAAATGGTCACATATTATAGGATTCCATTTATATGAAGAGACAGATCTGTAGAGACCAGAGAAAGTTGCTGGCCAGGGACTGATGGAGTATGGAAAGGGGAACGAGTGCTTAGGGGACATGGGGTTTCCTTGTGGGGTGATGAAAATATTCTGGAACTAGATAAAGGTGGTGGTTGCCCAACATCGTGAATGGACTAAATGCCATGGATTTGTACACTTTAAAATGGCTAATTTTATGTTATGTGACTTTTATTAAAAATGAATAAATAAACAAGGTTAAAAAACAATATTCTTTTCTCTATACTATGGTCTTATGAATTTGAGTTCTCCAATATACTAGAAAGTAGTAGAGCAGTATGATCTTTCCTATATGCTTCCTCATATCGTTGTTACAAATATTATTTTATTACTTTTCATTTTCTGGTTATTGTGGATGCCATAAACCTACAGTGAACAGAATTTTATGGGGATTAATTATAGGTTGAGAAAGATAATTCATCTACTTTGAATGCGGTAGAGTGGTTTTCAATCCATTAGCTACTACAAGCTAGAGTCTGTGTTCTGCAGGATAGAAATATCAGGGCACTGGAGTCAGATGAACAGAGGTTCAAATCCTGACTCCACTGCTTCATGGCTATACAGTTACAGCCAGTTATTCAAATTCTCTGAGCTTCCATTTCCTCACGTGATATGGAGCAGTAATACCTGCAACACAGAGTCACTGGGTGAATTAACTGCAATGATGTAGGTAAAATGTCTAGAACAAAACCTGAATCCGTACTATGAAATCAACCCAAGTTCCAGGACCTCCAAGTGTGCTTTTTTCCTAGAGATCGTACCAGTGGTGTCTAAAATTTCCTTCAGAAGGCCAGAGAGGTGCCCCAATCCATGCTAGGGCTTTTCTTTCTGAAGTTGAGGACATATTCAGCTCCAGGAAAGAATTTCAGAGTGAAGATTTTCTTTGTTCTCTGACTCCATGGGATTCTCTGTTGTACTGTGCAGATCAGAAGTGGGAGTATTGGGTGGAATGTATTATGCATATGCATGTGTTTATAAAATAACAAGTATCTCTAGAAGGGAACCCCTACACATAATCAAGTCTGTCAGAAGAAAGACTCTCTGGAACCTTCATCTTTTGATCAACTGGGAACTAAGTGGGCATTTTAAGAAAAACAAACACCTTTAGGCACAATTAATATGTTTCTTTAATACACTATGATTCCTTTCATCTTTACTCAGCTTTAATAGTATAAAATGGTGTCTTAGAAAAAATATTGAAAAGGTTATCTTCATTTTAAGATAATCCAGTAGACATACAATTGTACACTGTACTACACAGAAGCACTTATGAATTACAGATGGCAGGTTAAGGAGATTTGGTTCAGAGGACGGAGCACACTGAAGCCCAGTAGATATATCTGCATCCAAACCACCAAACTGTTTGGTGCCATTTTCCAGTTTAAAAAAGAATAAGTGAAGTTACTAACTCTAGTCACTGGAACTCAGCAAGCTTAATTCAATGTTGCTTAAGCCACTCTGGGAAACTGAGGCGTAAATGAAAACATTTTCATCACTAAACTGCTGTTAGAGAACCTCATTTGCAAATAACAATTCCTACGTTTAATAACCATTCACTCCCCAGTTACAGAGTGGGTTACACTGGCCACTGGCCCATCGTGGGCTATGTAGGAGCCCGAAGACAAGAGGCCGTCTCCTCAGGGAAGCCTAACTGTTGAGACGGTGAGTTAGCTCCTATTTTTCCAAGATTCTGTTTCTTCTTAATTCCAAGATGAGGGAAAACATAAATAAACTTCCAGTTAAAAGCCAGCTCTTCTCCCAGGAGTTAAGTGGTGGTGAATCAGAATGAGAAGAATGAAGGGCACAGATAAATCATGTGGGAGGAAATCCTTTAAAAAAAAAACCAAAACAACAACAACAAAAACAAACAAAGCAAGGGCCTAGAAATGAGGAGGGGCATAAGAGAACTTTCTGGTACCCTGTCCACCAAAAAGGAATGTGAATCATGGGTTCAAATGTTCCTCACATGTAGACTGACCCAAAACCAAGATGTCAGCCCCTGGGCAAGTGTCCAGGGGTTCTGAGTGTTGCAGTGACGTCACCTACCACTCCAGAAGCCATTCACTTGACGCAATAGATGCAAGGTGCATCTATTCCATTGATAACACAGAGAAAGTCTGCTGTGTTATTCATAATAAAGTAACTACCAACACAAATGTGGGACATTAATGAATCTGTTCTCATGAGCATTAAAGAGGGTCGCTGGAATTGGGTAACGCAAAATGAAAACCCAGACCTAAAAAAAATAAAAGCAAAAACATGTGCATTGAAAGATTAAAAAAAACAAAAAAACCTGGCAAGATAGTCACCAAAATATTAACAATGATTATTTCTGGGTGATACAGTTTTATTTGAATTTTATAATTATGGAAAAATTTTAATAAGAAAATTTTACATTTAAAATAAAAAGTATAGTTTGGATCAAATACTTTGGGACCGAAGAACAACATAAAGGTAGCAGCACTGAAGAAGAAATGGATGATCCAATATTAAGAAAAGAGACATAAAAATAAACTAACCCAAACGGACCCCAATCCAGTAAATGAGACTCAGTCCCTAGGCAGTAGTAGGTTGAATAACCTAAAAAAGGGAAAAATGGTAAAAATACGGTCTTTTATGATAAAGACGTGATTTAGAATTCTTTGATGGCCCAATTTAAAATTAAAAATGATTAAGTGGCGCTTACCTCTACATATAAAGTGAGTATTATACACTTTTGGGCCCCAAGGTCTGGTTCCTATATTCCCGAACAGTAACTCTGTATTTGACTGATATGATCTAAATTCTTAAAATAATCTCACTTTGCAAGAGAACTAGAACATTAATCCTGTAATACCTAAATATCAAGATTATGATCCATAAAATTTCATGCAGTATTGTTTCTAACGGTATAATGAAAAAAAATTGTCCAATCATATGTGAAGAGTTAAGTTCTGGCACATAGTATGGAATACTGAGCAATCCCTAAAGAGCAATTCAGATCCATATATACAGACACTGGAAATATGTACACAAATCGTCGTCGAACGGAAAAAGCAAGGCACAGGACAGGACACATGATGCAATTTTATGTTTTTAAAAGAAGGAAGCGTGATTTTGCACCTGTAATCTAGGAAGAACTTGGCCTCCTCTTCTCCAGTATATGCACAGGGATTGCTCTCTCCCTTCCTTCTGGACTCTGCCTGAAAGTCATCTCAGAGAAGCTTGCCCTGATCACCAACTCGGAAGCAGAACCCCCTGGAATGCTCTACCTTTTATCCTACTGGATTTGTCTTTATAGCATGCATCACTACCACATTTTATATTACATTTTTATTGATTTATTGACTATCTCCCTATTGGAATACAGGTTTCATGAGAAGGGACACCTCCTCTGTTTGTCACTGTTGTTTACTCAGTACCTGTTCCTGGTACACAGTAGGTACTCAGATATTTGTTGAGTGAATGAGTAAATAAATGTAATATATAAATATATATATACACACACACGTATATAGACAGGTATGTATATACATGTATTTAAACACATAAATCTATACTTACTTACAGATGAAATGCGTAAATACATAGAAAAATCTCAAAGCATATACATCACTGTTAATATTGGTTACCCTTGGGAGTGGAAGTACGACAGAGGGGTAGGGAGGGAGGAAGGCCCGTATACTTTTTACATTATATGCTTCTGCCTTGTTTGAATAGTTTGTCATAAGGATGAATTATGTTATGATAAAAAATACAAAGGAAGTTTTCACATAAGGACCAGGGTTTGCAGAACCTGTGTAATTGCTTTAAAATATGTCCAGTGATTACACTTAGGTATCCAATTTTTCAGCTGGACTGCTCAGCTGAAGATATTTTAATCAGTTACGATTTCGATCTTTTTACTTTAGGCAGTGGTTCTCAAACTTTAGTGTGCATAGAATCATCTGCCCGGTTTGTTAAAAATATAGAGTTTCAAGGCCTTATCCCCAGAGATTCTGAACAGGGGTTGGGTAGCAGGAATTTCTATTTAAAAAAGTATCACCCAAGGTGACTAACTCAAAGCTCACCATTTGAGAAACTGGCTCAAGACAGAGTTAAGACAGGGAAGATGGAATCAACATATATTTAATGAGGACCGATTATCTGCCAGGCAATTGTGGTTAATTAACATCAGATAAGTTTAATTAATTGGTTGTTAGTGGATGAGTATTTCAGCTGGCTGCATTTGCAACTAATTGGTAAGTGGTTAAACACTCTAACAGTCTGAATAGAACAAAAAACGGTGCAAGTGAAATGTTACGATGCTGGTTTTGTGGTTCCTTTGGTGTGTATTTTTAAATAATCTTAGAGTTAATAAAATGATGACATTATGCCATCATCTATATATGGGGGATGACACCGTATCTGAAAACAAAGGCCAGAGAATATCCCCACCACACAATCACAGTAGTGGACTACCAGTTGGAAAACCTTTGTCCTAGCTCCTTTTGACCACCACATATATCCCCTCACTAGGGACTCAGGTTTCTTATTAAAAGCTGCTAGAGTTGAGCCAGATGGCTATAAGATCTCTTGTGGCTCTATCAGTTTTTCCAGTACAAACACATACCAGCTTTTCCTTTGTGTTACACATGGTACTTCTGTGAAAGGTGCTTCCCTGTATAATGACTGCAGATGCGTTCCCAGTCTTTTACACTCATGCACATGTGTGCACACAAATATAGGCATATACATAAAGGTTTCCAATACACCCAACTCAAACACGCATTTAGCCCTTATTCTATTATGAGATACCCATCACAGGAAACAATTTCAAGACTGTAAGTGAAAAATAACTTTGGGGTGACGTGGTGAAAAAGGTATCAGAAACTGCTGACTTAGAGACCTAAAACATAACAGCAGTGGGAGCAAACCGGTGTTACAAGGCCGTGACGCTCTGAGTCCAATTTTAAGTACCCTAAGATTGTGTCTGGAATTCTCACCTTTTCTGCTCTCATACTTCGCTTACAAGGATTTATCCCAGTAAGACTATTTCATAAGAAAACATAAAAACGAGGGCGCCTGGGTGGCTCAGTTGGTTGAACGACTGCCTTCGGCTCAGGTCATGATCCTGGAGTCCCAGGATCGAGTTCCACATCGGGCTCCCTGCTCAGCAGGAAGTCTGCTTCTCCCTCTGACCCTCTTCCCTCTCGTGCTGTCTCTCATTCTCTCTCTCTCAAATAAATAAATAAATAAAATCTTAAAAAAAAAAGAAAACATAAAAACGAGAAGGTATATTAAAGAAGCAGACAAACACACTTCCCAGGAATCCTGGGGATCCCTAGATACAATGAAGCACCAGCAAATACATCAGCCCCCATGAAGATATCAAAATAACATCTTGAGAACCAGGAGATGCAAGGGCTCGGTTCATTCATTTTCCCCTTCACATTTCATTCTCGACTAATCGGGGGGCTCAAACTGCCTTGCTGCCAGAATAATCCATATTCCGTTTGGCGTTGCTGCTGCTGGGGAGGAAGGAAATGAAAGAAAGGGGATGCCTCAAGAGGACAACAAAGAACCAGATCACAAGGACGCTGACTGCTAATTAGCAACATATTATAAATACGGGTAAATGCACTAGTCTTTCAATTTTTGTGAGCCCCTAAGTTCATATCTTGGCTGGAAGTGAAAATGTGTTTGTCAGTACCATGCTGGTCTCTTTTCTTGGAAGATGACGGACAACATGGAGCTGGGGCGGAGGGCCCGCTGCAAAGAGATGCGATGTGACAGTAGGTGCCACTGTGCAGCAGAGGTTGCGTCTGCCCAGTGCCGTCCTCTGCTCCCCAAGCAACGTGGTTACCAGCAGTTCTTACAGTCGGAAAACAGTGTGTTGCTTCAGCAGGGGCCATTTTCCCCCTTTCCCCAAATAGTGCCTGGATCGTTCATCAGCAACCGAGAACCCTCGCGAGTCGTGTCTTTGAGCCCCTGCTCAAGCACTGAAGATTTTGTCTGAGTCAGAGGAATCCTGCAGGAATGGATTATAAAGCACCTCCAGGCTTGGGTACCAAGTCCCAGTGCCTTTTGGGAAGCAAAATTCAATTTATAGCCCCAATCTCTTGCTCTAAGACCTGTTGGGGAGAACATCCCCTTGGCCACACAGGCGCCAGCCCTGTAGCTGTTTAAGATGATGGGATCCAAAGAGAGTTCTTGGCCAGGAGGCTGAGGATAATGGCTGAGGCATCAAGTGCTCCAAAGGAAGGAAAAGATTCAGAGAGTTCTGTTTTTTGTTGTTTTTTTTTTTAAGAGTTATTTTAATACTGTTTAGAAGAAAGAAAAATGTATCTACACACACACACACACACACACACACACACACACACACACACACACACACTTTGGCTTTTTTGGACTGCTCTAATAAAATGGGAACATGGTGTTTTTAGCTTTCTCTTAAAAGCCTCTAGCCTGTCTCTTTCCTGCTGGATTTACAATGCTAAAAAGCAAAATCCCAGAAACCTATTTCTGTTTACTTAAGGAGGATAAAGTGTTACCCCAAAACAGAGGGGCCTTTTACAGAGATTGGAAAACAAATGGTTTAAGGGCATTAAGATCTACATATCTCTCATGCCAGCACATTTAAGGTCATCAATCAAACATAATCCTGAACATACGAGGTGCAAAAGTGCTAAAAAGGCCCCATTAAAATCCAAGCCTTTTCAGGTGTACCACCCAATCCTGAGAGTTATATACAAGGCAGAAACAGTTCTAGTTTATACACACAATACCATTAGGGACAATTTATCATGTCTTTAAAAGTGATCTATGGTACATTGTGAAATTGCTTATTAACTCCAGAAATAACAAACCCAGCTTGTGTTAATGCACTCAAATACCCAGAATCGGAATTTTGAAAACTTAAGCTAGAATCTATTCATATTTACAGCTTAAACTTTCTATTAATCTACCCCTTAACTTGTACTTCAGATTTCTAACTTCATATTTTTCAATTAGCGTTAGATACTAGAGCTATTTTGACAAAAAGTTTTAAGATGTTTGAAATAGGTTTGCTTTACCAAATGCCTAAAAGAGCAAAGATTACACAAACAAATGCATTCTGGGTAAAAATCCAAATTATAGGACTTCTATAATTTTATCTTTTGAATCTGATTTTCTTTTAAAACACTGCCAGTCTGCACTTATTTCCCAACTTTTCTTTAATCCATTATAAAGAAATATGTATGTGACTGCCCATAGTTCTGGCTCGTCCATCTGACTTCATTACAACTTTTTTTTTAAAGGTACTTTTTGTTCTATAAATACAAGATTTCATACATAAAAATAGCACTCTTGCTCTGCATTAGAGTCTACCAAAGCTAAAAACTGTAGAAGTAAGTAAAAGGCAAAGGAAGCTCGAATCCAAGGACAGACCTTGCTGTACCTCGCTGTGCCTCATGCCCATTAATGTTAAACTTTATGATGTTCCTCGACTTACGATGGGGTTATGTTTTAATAAACCCACTGTAAGTTGAAAATATTTTACAAATTCTTTTTTTTTTTTTAAGATTTTCTTTATTTATTTGACAGAGAGAGACAGCAAGAGAGAGAACACAAGCAGGGTAAACGGGAGAGGGAGAAGCAGGCTCCCTGCTGAGCAGGGAGCCCAACGTGGGGCTTGATCCCAGGACCCTGGGATTATGACCTGAGCTGGAGGCAGGCACTTAATGACTGAGCCATCCAGGCACCCAGGTTGAAAATATTTTAAGTTGAAAATGCATTTAATATACCAGATGTACCAAACCTCAAAGCTTACCCTAGCCTCCCTTAAACATGCTTAGAACACTTATATTAGCCTACAGTTGGGCAAAAGCATCTAACGCAAAGCCCATTTGATGATGAAGTGTTGAATATTGCATATGGTTTATTGAACACTGTACTGAAAGTGAAAAACAGAATGGTAGTAGGTATATTGACCGTGGCTGATGGGGAGCTGTGGTTGTAATTACCTAGCATCACGCGAGAGGATTGTACGGCATATTGCTGGCCAGGGAAAAGATCCAAATTCAAAATTCCAAGTACGGTTTCTACTGAATGCATATCGCTTTCCCACAGTCAGGGACCATCTGTATATTCTGAGGCCCCTTTGGTCAGCACAGACCCCGGTTTCCGGGTTGGCTTTTAGGTATTATAGGCTCACTACATGGTGTTGGTACAATTCTGTGCTCACATCTCGATAGAACAACTATGTATTTCTGTATCAGATGACTGACTACCCACATAGAGAAAACATCACCTTTTGTCTTCCTTAGCAAGCTGACCCTGTAGCATGATGAGAACCAGAGCTAAGTGAATAGCTAGTTCTCTTTGTCTTGACTCCCACACCCGAGAAATGCTCTTCTTCAAGTGCTCATTCAGCAAACAAGCACTGGTACTATGGGTCAAGAACTGTGCTAGATGCTCCACCTACTAAATGTACACCATTTTTAAGGAGTACAGAGCAAGAAAATGTAGGCAAGTGTGCAAAAAAAGGATAATGTTTCCAGGGACTCTGGAGTGGTCAGTTCCATGTGGAAGAGTGTGGGTCAGGAAAGGTGTTGCCCTGTGGACATTTAAGAACTTAGGGCTACAGGTCATCACTGGAACAGCCAAAGTAGAAGCATATATTTTAAAATGACCCCTAAAGACAGAGGTCAGAACCAGTTAGGTTCAATGAAATTATACACATGAATCTAGGTGGTACCACAATGTGGTGGGATGGTTCACACGTTAGGAGAACTTGGATTCACATTTGGCTCTTTTCTTGGTCTATGAACTTGGGAAAAGTACTTAACCTTCAGTTTTCATCTGAAAAATGGGCACAACGATGTCTATTTCATAAGAATGTTGCGACTAGGAGAAATATATACAAAAATACTTAGGAAGTGTACCTTAATCCAATATTTCTTCAATCTTGTTTTGTGAGATGTTTGCTTCTCAGACCATTAATATGCTAATGTACAATCTGACTCCTCAAGAGAGGGGCACAGCATGCAGCGGTGCACACAGACACTTGGCCATGAAGCCCTCATTTGGTAGAATACCTACTTCCAGAGGGAGAAACACTTGGGAAACAGTGCCATACGTCTTTAAATATGTATCTGCTTAGAGTTTATAAGTGACTATTAGAACACTTATTTGAAACTGCCAAAACAAGAGGTGAAAGAGAAGGGGTCGTTTTCTACAAATTTCAGCTATAGCCAGCAAATAGCAACCAACTGGGTGTCTGAATTCTCTGTTCAGAGAATGGGGCAAACAACAGTGCCCTATATAGAATTAAGCCCTGGCCTACAATCAAAGGCTTCTGACATTGGCCCTGGCCCATTACACGCGGCACTGCCCATCTGTACCCCTAGCTTCACTTCTAAGGTCCTCGCGCTCCAGGACCGCAACTTTCCCTAAGCATCTCTTCTTTCTCCTATTTCTCGGACATGGCTCAAAACTCCATTCACAAGGCATCCCCTCCCTCTCTCCAGTCTATCCAAGTCCAACTGCTCCTTGAAAGCCAGGTCTAAAACGGACCCCAACCAGAAATTCTGAGTTTTCTCCAATGGAATCCATTTCTTCCTTTCCTCTAAACCAAGGGTAAGTTGTCTGCACCACTGTTGTAGCTGTCAGCCCAGCAAGCCAGCTTTCCCCAGAACAGGGCTGTGTCCTCCTTCCTATCTCAGTGCCCGGTACAATGTATTACACATAAATGAACAAAAAAATGCTTGTTGGATCAAATAGCTTCAGTATTCTGATCAGTAATAGTTAAGAGCTCAAAGAGTAAGAGACTATATCCCAATAATGAAATACAAATTCTATTAAAGTCCAATAATAATTAGGAACAACATGCACTGTTAATGCTACATGTAGTTGCTTACCAGGCCTAAAAACACAGTGTGCTTTTACCTATCCCAGAGGTTTCCACATTGTTGCCAGAATTATTTTAGTGGAGAGTTTTAAAAAGCCCTGGGAACACTTCCAGGTTGTTGCTGAACAGTTCTAAAATGAAAATACCGTCCAGGGGGTCAAGCTCCCCCCACCCCCCGCATTTGGATGTCCACATTTCCGATGCAGGATGCCCTTTCAATGATGCCCTCCCCCCAGCTGGTGTCTCCTTCGCCTTCACTTCTAACTTCCATTCTCCCCACCTGATCCCTCCACTCATGAGCTGGCAAACAAACGGCTTCCATTGTCAGGAAAAAGGTAAGAAAGACCCCTGCACTTTTTATCCCAAGCCTAACTAACGAGGAAGGAAGTTAATTAAAGTCTCATCTAGCAGACATTCTTCCCCCAGCTGTGTCTAGTCATGAGCAGAATGATGATTATGTGCATCTGGGCAAAACATTAAAGAGGAATGCTCTGTCAAAATTAGGTATGGTTTGGAAATAAGAAACAAACATAGTCTGTATATTCTGTAGAAGCAACATTAAAACAGCACCAGGACAGCTCTGTAGCTTGGGTGCCTCCAAGGTGGAGGCAGGGAGTGGTTCAGAGAAGAGCTATGGGGGTGTCAGGCCAGCTCCTGAAATGAGACTGTAAGGTCCTTGAGCACAGGGCCCACACTGGCTCCAGGCCTGGGAAGCTCCCCTGCCCCCAAGCCCTTGCTCTTGCACAGGTACTTGGGTCAGAGCAACTATCCTCATTAGCATATCTGCCCCATTTCCACATATTTTGTTCCAATAAGCCCCCTTCTGCTTCTCCCAAAAGACCAACTTCATTCCAGATGTAATGCATTGGCTCAAACCATGTATACACTTATCCCTTCAATCATGGGAGCCAGTTGGAAAAAACAAACAAACAAAAAACAAAACGAGTTTAGTTTTGACGTGATACATACAATCCTTATGACCATTTTCCGGACCCACTGCATGGTATATATTAGTTCTTTGAAAAACAAAGAACAACAAAAAACCCTTTTTACTGTGTCAGGCCTTAATTCCAGAGGATCTGTTTACCTTTCCTTAGAGAGCCTCCTAGACATTTACTTGTGATCTGACAGCTAATTACTATTTGGCTCAGTGTCCTAGTGGGTTGTGCTAAGAAAGCTCACTTCCATCATTTCAGTGTACTTCACTAACCTAGCCTTCCAACCTCAGCTCCTCTCAGCCAGCCATGCTGGACTGCCCTAATCAGCCATCATGCTTTCCCACCTTCCTGCTATTCACCTTGGATGCCCTCATAATATTCAGTCAAGGTAGACCCAAAAGTGCATGGTAGACTCAGCATGCCCTTGGCCCCAGTGCCCCACATATGGTTTGCACATTCTAGCTATCAATACTGTAAGGCTCAACTCAAAAATCATATTATTTCCTAAATCTAAGTTACGAATATAAACCTAATCATACTTGTTTAGATTTGCATTTAGGTTTAATAATGTCTTTGTTCGCTTTCTTTCTTGTGTCTTAGATCTTCCTTCTGAAGTCATTTTCCTTCTTCCTGAAGTACTTCTTTTAAAAAGTTCCTTTAGTGAAAATTCACAAATGGATTTTCTCTTTTAGTCTCTGTTTATCTAAAAATGTTGTTTTGCTCTTAATATGGAAAGATACTTTACTGGAATGACAATTCTAGGCTGGAAGTTATATTTCTCTTACAACTTGGAAGACATTATTCTACTGTCTTATGGCTTTGATTCTTGAGATGCCTACTTTCAATCTAACTTGTCTTTTGTTCATAGGTAATGTGTTTTTTACCTCTGGCTGCTTTTACTTCTTGCTGGTTTTGGTGTTCTGCTATTTTGCTACAATGTGTCTAGATGTGAAATTCTTTGTATTTATTTTGGTTGGTATATATTGTGTATTTGTGGATTTAAGTCTTTTGCCAGATGTGAAAATTCTCAGGTATTATCTTTTCAAATATTGCTCCTCTAACTTCTCCTTCTGGAACTCTGATTTGATGTTTTCTAGATCTTCTCATTAGATCTTCTAGGACTCAACAGCTCCCTCATGTTCTCCAACTCATTTTCTCTCTGTGCTCAGTTCTGCATAATTTCCTTGAATATATTTTCCACTTCACTAGTTGTCTCTTCAACTTTGTTTAATCTCCTTTAAACTCATTCATCCAGATTTCAATTTCAAAAAGTTCTATCTGGTTCTTTATGATCATCTTAAGTTTCATATTCCTTGATCATTTAAAAGTTCCATTTTTATTTTCTGTAAATATTATATATACACTCCTATTTATAGTCTATGTTGATAACTCCAATATTTGAGAACCATGGGAAGTCAAAATGTGTTGTTTGCTGTTTGACTCCTACTTATGGTGATTCTTTTTCTTTGTGTGTTCGGTAAATTTTTTATTATAAGCTCATATTTTGTTAAACGTAACCTGTAGGAATCCAGACAGCCTCATTTAGGGATGCTTTTTTCCAGAAAAAAAATTTACTTACTTTTGCTGGAAGCCAGCAGGTGTGATCTACCCAGGACTATTCTAACCCTTTTAATTGTCCTGGTTACACAAAAGAGTTCCAAGGTTAGCTATTCCACTTTGTGTGTCTGTGTGTGTGCACACATGTGCATTTTGCAAGTGTGTATGCACTCCGCCATCTTAGGTTCCCAAGCGCAATGTTGGTGGTTGCATTTAGTCCTTAGGCATCTTAGGTTTTCTGCTTCACTTATACCTCACTTCTCTTTATTCTGGTTTTAGCTTGCTATTTTTCCCCCTTTCCCTCCTTGGAGACTTCCATCATTTTTTTGAAAATACTTTAGTGCATCAAATAACGTTTTAATTCATCTCATGTCCAGTTATGTCATAGATTTAGATACCTCAACTGTCTCAACCAAATCACTACCATTAGTTTCATTGTTTTCTAGAGGTATGCATTTTACTTTTTATTTACAGAATAATTTTTACAGACTGTTAGAGTGGCAAGGCATCCAGGTGATTATTTAACACAGAGTTTCCTGTGGGAGGCACCGTTGGTATTTTGGTCAGGATGATCCTTTGTCCACTGTGACTGTCCCAAATACTTCAAGGCATTTAACATGCCTGGCCTCTACCTGCCAAAGACAGGTAATTGAAATGATTAAAAATATCACTCATTTCCAATAGCCTCCTAGGTTGAGAACTTTGATGGTTAATCCTTTCATTTTACAGATGGAAAATGTCTGCTTTTAAGATAAAGGATAAAACCCAGAGATGACCCATGAGGAGACTAAATGTGATCTAGCTCTCATCCCTGTCTCTGGGCTCATTCCACTACATTGTCTTTCAGTTCCTTGGTGTGCCATACTCCTTCCTGATGCAGGGCCTTTGCATTTGGCCCTTTCATCTGCCTGATAGCCTATTCCCATTTCCCACCCTTCCCCACTCACTTGGCCTACTAACTCCTACTCATCTTCCCGATCACACATCAAATGTTGCTTATTTAGGAAAATTTCACTAACCTCCTGACTAGGATCAAGATCTCCTTTTCCATGCTTAAGTAGCCCCCTGAACTCCTGTCAAGCCCCTTAATCTGGTTTAAAATTTATATATATGGTAGCGACTGTAAGGTCCGGGAGTAGAAATATCTCTTTTGTTTTTAACAAGTAATTGCTACATAACAGGGGCTCAAAAATATTTGTTAAATACATGAACAACCTAAAAAGTCACTGATGTGAGATCCATCCAAACAAGAAGGGATGTGATCTCTAGGAAAAGTTAAAGACTCCATTGACAGTATCCATTAGGACCTGAGGTGCAAAATAAATATTTCTAAATATTAATTTAAATTGCCTTTTTGCTGCCATCTGTTCTCCAAATGGAAATCTCTCAATTTAGAGTATCTCAGAAAAAAACTTTCCTTGCTAAACTACTGTGACAGTTGATTCTTGCAAACAATGTTTTGCTCAAGATGTTCAATAACTTCACATTTAATGCATATATATTTCCTCCAGAAAGCCAGTATCATGGACTGCCACACTGTCTTATTGGAAATCCTTAACCTATTGCAAATAAGAACTTTGGATAATTATGGATTTTTAAGTTTTTCAGTTAATAATTTCATCAATGATCCATTTGCCATATATTCTGGAAATGTGAATCCCATTATCTATCTACTCCATCCATTTTCTTGGACTGATCCATCAGTACGATTCTATTTAAAGGCTACTTATCCATGCTGGTCATGTACTTTCGAAAAAAAAAATACCCACATACTTTTTTGTCTACATTCTTATCTGTGAAACTGACCTTGCTTTCCACTCACTGTAAACCCCATCAGATGCCACTGACCTCACAGGATTTACACTGTCGTGATCCTTTCATACCATACCTTGTGACCAACATCTGACAACAGTCTCTTCAGCTAATTTGACTTTACAAACTGGCCAAGCCTATAAAACCTCCATAAATCCTCAAGATGCCCAACTATTTCAATGTCTCCTCGTCTTTTCAAGCACACAAGAGCTCTTTTGGGTTCTCTATAGTTATCCAGAGGAAAGAAAAGAAAATTCCTCTCAAAGACTCTTATTTTTTGAGGATGCCCTCCAAAAGATAATTTCTCAAGAGACTAACTTGGTCAACCATCCACCCAGTATGATGAAGCCATGGGTGGTCTTTTTGTTTTTCCCATAAACTTATGGTAAACCACAAAATAGTGAACCAAATATAAACTATTGGTGTCTACATTTTTTTTCCCCTTCAAGTGTAGTACGGTTTCATTCTACTCTTAAAAAAAGCAAACCACCACCCCCTTAGATGACAAGGGCATGAGTAAGCAAAATAGGTTGTGGAGAAAGAAGAGAAATACTTCATCATTTGATAAGGCTGGATGCCAGTGCCCCTGCACTCTTAAAAAGTCCTGAAGAAACCTTGCTTCATAAGACTCAAGACCAAGCATGGCACAGGTACAAAAGTCAGGGAGGGTTGCCTATAATTCCCTCCCTTAAATAACAAACTCAGGTGTTAGCTGGGCATATTTCCATGAGTTAAATCAGCTTTTGGAAGCCGACATAGAGGGGTTCTTTCCTCTAAAAAACATTTCTCTTTGTATAAAGCTAAAAAACCATGAACATATTTTCACCAAATGAAACATGGACTTCTAGAGAGAGTTGAATGGAAAAAAAAAATGGAAGGAAAAAATGGAACAACAAAAAGAGATGGTTAACAGGAGGCTGTTGCATTTCCCAAGCAAGCAATATGAGTTTAATTGAGGCTGACGCATGACAGACTCGCATGTACAGTATCGCCCAGGCCCCGACTGAAGCTGCTGACAGAGGGTAAATGGTGCACGGCGGCGGGGCCTGCCCTGGCCTGGCATGGTGACGGAAGTGCACTGAGCCTGTCAGGAGATAGCACGAGGGCTAATGAAGGGCAGCCCTTGTTTTTAAAATTCTTCTCACTTAGTTTTGGATCAGACTCTACACCATAAAGCCTTCTCAACCTTTTAGTGCTCAGTTAAGGATATATGACACTTATTTAAAAATTAATGCATTCTAATCAATTTCAAGTTAGACAGCAAAGAGTCTGCAAAAAAGGGGAGACAAAAAGAGAAAAAGGCAGAAGGAGAAGAGGAAAAAAAGCGAGAGAATGAGCTCTATAAATATGGAAGGAGGTAGAAAGCATGAGAAATACGGCATAAGAAGTACCTACGTGTTTGTGGACATCTTTGTAGAAGGAATTTTGTAGAGGAAGATACGCCAAAATAAGAAGGCAGGTGGGGGCGGGGGGGAATAAAACGTCCTTTGTATATTCTCCTAATAGTGTAAAAAGTCCAGGAACCAAAGAGTGAAAGGACAAATGCAAAAGGAAATTTTAACATTTGTAAAAAGCCCAAAAATGTAGCCTTTAAAAAAAAAACTTCTTTCCCCAACCACCACGAGATCACTGTATACCCTATTATTAAAACATTTTCTTCATTGCCCCATGGTGGAGAGTATTCCGAAATGACTGAATATGTGTATCAAATATGTGCCTTAATAGAAATAGTAATATGTGTATACCCAATTGAATAAATATTAAAGAAAAATTATCACTTATTTTAAATAAGTAACCAGGCATGCAAGCATTAAGTCTATATTACCTGTTTTACTTATCCTATTGCCAATATACGAAAGTGCCTAGTTGCAATATTGTTATTTACATGTTATAGATACTTGAAAATCACACATATGTAATCCATATTTTAGAGGTTATTGCTTACAAAAGACTTCTTTAAAAAGGTGCTGGCCATTTTAGTATTAAGTAGTGGAAGGTAGAAAGAAATTGCTCTGGGTTATAAGTATAAAAGATCAAATTTATTTAATGAAGATCACAGTTTAACTTAAACTGAAAACTCCATTGCCTCATTTTCTATTAATCCTAACTAAAACCAAATTTACCTTTCTAGACCTTTCTAGAGATAAATCTCTGCCTAAGTAGATCTGGTCTCGATAACAGAATATGAAAATGCACTCATTTACAGTGACATGAAAATTCTGATACCTGTTTTCAAGCTCACGATAAAACTGCCTTTTTTAAAAAAGGAATTTGTGAATCTACAGGTTTGTACCCAAAGAAAACTCTTTAATAATAATTATCTTTCTCTACAAATAAGCTTTACCCAAAATGACCCTTTTGTCAGATTTTAAAATAAGCATAACTCAAAAAAAAAAGCATAGCTTTTTTTTCTTTCCAGATTTGGTTTTTATATTCCAGAGATATCAATTTAGGGTATTGTTGTTAAAATTAAATTATTTTTCCAATGACCTCATCTTGATTACCTCTGAGTAACTCAGAAAGCTTTCTATAGAATCTCATACTCACCTTTACAGCATGCACTGAGAAAGGTCATACAAATGTAGAATGTATACAAATGACAAAAACAGCTTGCTAAATTACCAGGGAGCTTTTAGAGAACTTATATACAGGAAACATGGGCAACCAATCAGAACCTCTAATCTTTTCACAAGTTATTTGCTCAATAGCATGATAATGAAAACAATGAAGAGGAATGGCAACAGAGTATAGCAAATAAAGCTCAGCAGATACACATTTCATTCTGTTTTACTTATGTCTGACAAGAGATCTTATTTGTAATTCATTCCTAGATCACTGAGCTTCAGCCAAAGCAAGTAACATTGCTCCATTACTGTTTCTTATTGAAGAGTAGTCTTTGTCAGTGTCACCGTGCGGGGACAGCTTTCATTATAAATGACTGGGATTAAAAGCAGTTCTAGGTTTCTTTACAGTTAGCATAAAGGAATCTAGGAGGAGGTTACAGTTGGCCATATTGAGAAAGTAGCAAAAATCAATCTGACAACAACTGACATTTTCATTTCATTTTGTTTACTGGACAGTCTAGATCGTCTAGAGGCATCCTATAATTTAGAGAGAAAAAATTCTCGAATAGGTGTTTCGTCTAAAGTGCTAGGTGGCAATGAGCTATCAAAGGAAAGTAAAAGAAATATCAATACAAATGTAATGTTTCCTTTTGGTTAAAATTACTTTATTAGTTAGGTTATAATATCAGAGTCAATTATCTAAGAAATTTGGGTAGGAGATAAAAATTGGACTGGATGATTTCAAAGATCCCTTCCATAGCAAGGATTCTTTGACTTTACGCCACAGTTTGTGGAGTGTTCTTGGACTGGGAGATGCCCCTGAAGGAGAATAAGAAAACGAGGCTCAGGAGCTTATTGATTTGGGGCTTTTACCTAGAGCATCAACTGTAATCACTGGATCTTTTGATGCTCTTAGGGACTCTACTGGGGCTGCCTGTGTTTTCCAGAGGCTTAGCCCCAGAGCAGACCTATGCGGACAGTCTTGAAAAAACTTGAAAACAAAATGACTAGACAAGGATGCATCTTCTGATTCCCCAGCACACTGAAGAGGATTTTAACCAGAACAAGACCAGTTAAATGTGATGCTACATGTTGTATGCCTGCAACTAATGTAAAATGGTGTGGCAACTATACTCAAGTCAAATGAATGAATGAATGAACGATGTATACACACACATAAAATGAAATAGAATACACTGATGTTACATGTATGTAATAAGCATTTATTTTGTTTAGCACCTCCCAAGCCTACATACTTTTATAAATTCAGTATCCGTGTGAAGGGATCAAGTTTGTTTTTCTTTTCCTGTGTGTTTTGCAAATATTTTATATAAAAGCTGGGGTATGGGCTTTTAAAACGTCTGGGAATAAACTGTCATTATGTCATGGTAATATGGCTAACTTTCTCCATCCTCTCACAAGTGAGAGTCACGGTCCCATGCAGGACAGAGTGACCTGCCCAAGGACTGCTGGGACCGGACCTTCACCAGCCAACCCCCTGCGTGTGGACCTGGGACCACTGCTCAGTGGGGCACCAATGAATCTGCCACACAAAACCCATTTGACTCACCAACACGATTTCATTTGTTTTTTCATGGAGGGGGGATGATGTGGCAGGGAGGGCTGAATATTAAATAAATGCTTAAGATAATTGCATGATGACAGAATACTCAGAAGACTTTAAGAATTAAGATGTCTCATTCTTTTTTCTTTTTTTTAAAGATTTTATTTATTTATTTGACAGAGAGAGACACAGTGAGAGAGGGGACACAAGCAGAGGGAGTGGCAGAGGGAGAAGCAGGCCTCCCTCTGAGCAGGGAGCCTGATGAGGGAGGGGCTCGATCCCAGGACCCTGGGATCATGACCTGAGCCAAAGGCAGACGCTTAACGACTGAGCCACCCAGGCACCCCAAGATGTCTCCTTCTTAAAATGAGAAACATGGCTTCTATGCAGAGTCATGTAACTAAATTAGTAAAATCGACCACATCATCATCTATTTTTTTAAGATTTATTGTTGGTCTACTATACTCCAAGTATTAGATTCAGGAGGGTATTTTATTTATTTATTTATTTTTAAGTTTATTTAAGTAATCTCTACACCCAATGTGGGGCTTGAACTCGCACCCCAGATTCAGGAAGGGCATTTTAAAAACTAGTCCTGTCCTCACAGAGTTTATACTCAAATTATTTTGGAGTTATTTTCAACATTACTATAACTGGAATTATTTTTAAAGCTATTTTTAGCCACTCCAAAAGACAGTTTTTGTATATTTCTAGTGATCGTCTTCTAAAGCTGAGGCCACCTTCATTAATTTAACCATTTAAAATGCTTGTTCAATATTACTTGCTTCCTTCACTTAGTATAAGTTTTTATTTTAATGAATTCTCTTTTAAAGAGCAAAAATATACCTCATCACTTAATCCCTCCCCAAAGCCTATACCAAGTTTTTTAGGAGCATTAAGCAGCATAGCAAAAGAGGAACTTCTTAAAATTTACTGATATATAAATAAATTAAATCCACTAAATCTTTATCATAACCATATATCTCACCCCCCCAAAAAAAAACATTTTCCGATGGGAATTCCTTCTATTGATTTTTACTTCCAAGCCCAATTTTGCTAGTTAACCTAGTTAAAATGGTTTCTAAAGTACAAATATTTGACCAAAGGCATAGTGACTGCAAAAGCTGCTAATCTCCTGATAGCTACACCAACCGACAAACGCTAATTAAAATGCAAAAGGAGTGAAAACGCATCATGGTCACTTAACATCAGTTTCCAAGCAGTGTGTAAAGAGTAGAGTAAGAAACCAGAGGTGTTAAAGATTTTATTTTTCTGACCAAGAAAGGTCAGATATAGTGCATCAGAATGCTGCATCTTAAGAAAATCATTATTTTAATGCTGAGATCCCAGTGAATAGAATAGCTTTCAAATATTAAAATCTCTGTGGTAGGCTCTGACCTCAGAATAACAAGAAAATGACAGGCGCTCATTTTTCCACATATAAAAATGACACTTATTGTAAGGTCATTATATAAAAGGCCTATTTCCCCTTCATGAAATAAATAATTATACCACTGATTCAATATGCTTGCCAGCATGTCTACATGTGGTTTGAGTGGTTATTTCAATTACCTAAATATAGAAAAGAACTAATACCTACAAACTTAAAAACTATGGTCCAAGTGGCCCGTAGCCCTTGTGTATCATTTTTTTCCCCCTGGCAAATCACTTTCACTGCTTCTTCAAGAACCCCGTAAGTGTTCTATTTATACACACGGTGCTTCACTGATCACATCCAGAGGACCGGGTGTACTTTGTTTTAAAAAGTAAACGGTTAAATAGATAGGTGACTGTATTGTAAATGATACGGGAATATTGTCTAATCCTGCTGGAAGGATGCCTTCTTTAAGAAATCCTAAGAGAGGTTAAAGTAAAAGTGTTGAAAGGAGGGAGGGACGAGGTGACTATTTGTATTACGGAAATGGTTCCCAGTAGAGTGCTGTGAAAGCCAGCCTTCAACATGGCCCTCAATGATTCCCACTGCCTGGTATAACTCCCTGTACAGTTCCCTCCCACACTGTATCAGGGTTGGTCTATGTGATCCAGAGAGTACTGCAGAAGTGACAATATGTCAATTCCAAGACTGGGTTATAAAAGACATTAAGGCTTCTGTCTTGGCTGTTCTCACCTTCACTCTTTCTTGGATCACTTGATTTGGTAGGAACCAGCTGCCATTTTGTGAGCACACTCACCTAGAGAGGCCCCAAGGGTGGAATAAAACCCTGAGGAATAAAACCTAGAAGTCTCTAGATAGCAGCCATGAGTGAACTTGGAAGCAGATTTTCCAGCCAAGCTTTCTGATCACTGTGGCTCTATGGGGTGGGGTAGGCAGGAAGACTTGGTGAAGAAGGGGAGACTCAAGCTGGTAGGGAAGATTTGTATCAGAGTATCACACAATGACCCTGTGGGGGGGAGTTTTGTTTGGGCCACACAGTGTTCTAAAATTTGGCAATTCCCATGAGAATACCTGAATTTCTAGCTTTGCTTGAGAGGTAGGACCATCTAATAAATTCAGATTCTCCCTCATCACAGCTACCCCTTCTAGGGACATGAGACATGCTTATCTCCACCATGCCCTGTTGTCCTGTGCCCAGTCTACATGACTCATTTCCCTGACCTGTCAGCTCCTTCTAAGTAAGCATTACTGATAAGGTTGGAATTATGTGGGACTGCAAACAAAGGCTGGACATGACTAGGTAAATATTAAGTCTTGGCTCTATTGTTTTTACCCTACCTGTCTTACACACGTGTATTTCCTTAGTGGCCCCAGATATTTGGGTTAAGGGCTCCTGATGTGGATAAATGGGGAGCATCTAGTGGATATAGAACTGTCTTTGGAGGCAAATGGATCCATGTAATTAAGAACAGCATGCTTAGGTTGCCTGGGTGGCTCAAAGAGTTGAGCGTCTGACTCTTGATTTCGGCTCAGGTCATGATCTCAGGGTTGTGAGATCGAGCCCTGCATGGGGCTCCTCACTCAGCGGGAAGTCTGCTGGAGATTCTCTCTCCTTCTCCCTCTGCTCTTCCCCTCGAGCTCTCTCTCTGTCTAAAATAAGTAAATAAATCTTAAAAAAAAAAAAAAAGCAGCATGCTTGGCTATGGGCTAAGAAGTAGGTGAGGTCATAGTGGGGGAAAAGCTACCATCCGGTCCTTTTGCTCCTGCCTGTTAAAGTGGAAGAAACCAACTTTCCCTTCTTCCTGTGCCTCCTAGATTACTTGTTTACCTTCCTGTATATTCCTCTCCCTTCCAGCACTGTTCCTAGTGTACACTACGGCTCAGCCTCCTCTGGGTAAATATGTTGGGGTGGAAGGCGGAGAAGGAGACACTACACAGACTGTTCTGTCTGTCACCCCCAAAAGCCAGGCCTGGCTTTTTCACACTCCTGGGTGTGGGGGGACTGGAAGGGGTTAAACAAGAAGCCGTGGAGGGCGGGGTCTGAGCGTGGGGGAAGACCAGGTTGGAAAGGCAGCTGGGCAACTGTGTCGGGGTCGGGGTCGGGAACACAACCAGAACCCAAACTAACCTGGCTCTGGTGGAGGGGAAGGTTATAAGGCACTCTAAAAGGAATTTCTGTTGATTTGGGGACTTTTTTCCCCCCGCACAAATTTTCAGAAGAGGCTCCTCACAGAGAGGTATAATGTCTAGACAAATAGATGGGCACAGTTATATATTTAACTAGTCAATTAATTCAAAACTGACAACTTCTATGAACTTCTGTGTACTTGAGAACAATGTCCATTTTGACACATTTTAACCTTATTCTAAGTGAGAAGCCTATCTCATTTACCTAGATGGGTAAAATGTACTTAGTGGTCACTAAGAAGTGTGCCATTAATTAGACAAGGTCATCAATCATAAATTAAACATGAAGAATCAGAAATTTAATGTCTTATATCTCTTTGACACGGTATTTTTTTTTCTCAAATTCATTCCTTTGTTCACTAGAAATAGCCTGATATACAGTAATATGCCCAAATAGCTGCAGAAGAGGGAAGTGATATGTAGAACCAGATTGAAATCTAGAAGCAACAAAATCAGTAGTTTCTGTGTATACAGGAATGTCAAATTATCTGAAAGCCTCAAAGGCATATCCATGGACTGTGAGGAGGCAAACATAAACATACACTATGAAGCCCTTTCAACTCGAATGCCGATTTTCTCTTTTTTTGAAACTTCCAGTTTACCATGTTAATATTCATAGGCAATTCCCACTTGTAGAAATACCGGCATCTGGTGGAATGCCAGTTTAGCAAGATGTTCTGTAAAGAAAGAGCTTGTGATCGAGTCAGTCTGGGAGCACTGCCCTAGTCCCATATTTGTTTGAACTTGAGAAATGATAGAAAGGAAAATGTGAAGACATTGTCCATCATAACCCATGGCATTCCTGTCGTGAGAGCCCATAAAAAGAATGGTGCATAAAACTTGGGGTTAAGGAGAGCTGTGCTTTTCCAAACCAAATGGTATGTTCTATCTTTTAGTTACTTTGACTCTTATAGACTTTATAGTCTTATAGACTTTCATCTTTGGCCAATAGAAAGTTCAGAGGCAAATTTATAACCCTCTTCTAATTAACCTATAGGGCCTTACAGAGTGCATTTCTGACCAACTTCACTTTGTCATTATTTTCTCTTTGCCCTGAGAGAATCTGTAATCTCTAGGAAGAATCTAGATTCTTTAATCCTAGCGCACCTTACATTCTTTCTAGAAACAAAAGAAAGCAAGAGTGGAAAGAGAGGAAGATGGTGGGGGGGGAGAGGGAGAAAATGGGATACAAAAGCGGACAATCGCAATTTACTGGGATCCTACTTTGTGTTAGGTGTTGTTCTAACTCTTTACATGTATGAGTTTTAACTTTTTTTTAAAGATTTATCTATTTACTTGAGAGAGAGCACGTGAGTGGGGGGAGGGGCAGAAGGAGAGGGAGAGACAGAATCTCTAGCAGACTCCCTGCTGAGTGTGGAGCCTGACTGGGGGCTTGATCCCACGACCTTGAGACCATGACCTGAGCCAAAACCAAGAGCCAGGCGCTCAAATGACTGAGCCACCAAGGCGCCCCTATATGTATAACTCTTTACATGTATCTTCCTAATAATCCATGAAGTTAAGAGCCCCATTTCATAGGTAACAGCAATGAGGCATAAAGAAATGGGATGACCCACCTAAACTAGCATGGCTGGTGGAGGCAATGTTCAGATTCAAACCCAGGCAGGCAGGCTCCAGAGCATCCACTGTACAAAATTAATGAATAGATTAAAGGGTTTGGCCTTCACTCTACACTGGTTTACTCTTATCCTTAAACCTTTGGTTAACTCCTAGACCAAAAAAGTTTTCTTTTTTTCTTTTTTTAAGATTTATTTATCTATTTGAGAGAGAGAGGGAGAGAGCATGAGCAGGAGGAGGGGCAGAGGGAAAGCATCCCAAGCAGACTCCCCACTAAGCACGGAGCCCAAAGAGGGGCTTGATCGCATAACCCTGAGACCATAACCTGAGCCAAAATCAAGAGTTGGATGCTTAACTGACTGAGCCACCCAGGTGACCCAAAATGAGTTTATTTCCAAATCATGTTGATCTGGCACTGATAGCCTCTAATCCTAAATGATAGCACAGTGAGCAATGGGAGATGCTACAAGGAAATTATGAGCCAGGACCTGACTTAATTGTTCTTAAGAGGGATGAGTTCATGAAGGTTTTGCTATTGTTTTTGGGTGTTGTCAAATGTCAATAGTAACTGTCTTTCTCCTTTATAGGTAGCCAGACACACAGCTAGGTCTGGTGGGCTGGATAGTGAAGGGTGAGGTGGGGGATCAGGGGCAGAAAGGTCCGTGATAGGAAACTATTCCTGTTTATCATTTACTGAGCTAGTCTGAAGATGTACTACCCCTCTGATTATCTAAGAAATCTGTGAGCATTTTATGCAAAGGGAAGGGATTCTGGAAACTCCTAGGGCATATTTTGAGACCTGAAGTGTGAAGAAGTCAGTTTGAAGTAAACAGCATCTAGTTCCTCTGGGGAAAAAATCTGAATGAGACAAATCTTGGCAACTAAGAAAAATACTATTACTATTGAAATGGATCAGACCCAAACCAAGCCAAACACAAAGCAAAATAAAATAAAATGGTGACTTTTTATACTCAGAAATAAAGACAACGAATGCCACTGAAAAGTTAAAATCCTCCACACCTCTGCTGTACATCAATGGCCAACAACAGCCCCACACCCCTAGGACCAAAAGACCTCTGTGGGACAAATGTTCCTCAAAGTCTTTGTGGTATTAAGAAAAGGACTCTTAATCTCATTACACTGTCAACAAGTTCCCAGTTAATCAGTGTCCACATTCATTTGGTGTTAGCCTGTTATACTCATGCTTGCAATTAAACGCCACAAGGTCCAAATCAGCTTAAATGAGTTGTTCCCCCTCCCCCCCCCATGGCTGAGTTACCAGCACGGCAGTACAACCTGGGTAAAATATATCATAATTAATTACAAGAAACCTGAAGAGAACCCATTTCATGAGTCTGCATGGTTTATTTAATGGATTAAAAATAAAATACTATTAACAATAAATACTCCTGACCCCAAATAACTATTTAGTTGACATTAAAAATGTTTCAATCACATAATAGGTTTTTAAAAATTAAGCAGCACATTTGCTTAGCAGACTGTATGGACAAGATTATCAAGTAGTTCTATGTGACCAGATGATTTTTAAAAAATTGATCCTTGATAGCTTTCTTTCATAAAGGTGCTTCTCTAAAGCCTAGTCAATCCAGAAAAAAAATCATCCAAATAAAGGTTTACAAAATTAACATAAATATTGATGTGAACTAGCTTGAACTCTGCTGTTTTACTGTTTGACATTTGACCACAATTTCCCAGCTTATGCATCCCTCATAAACATATGTTAGTAGCTGCTTCCTAAAGGCTGCCTGTTAGTAAAGACTCTTAATTGTAAGTCTACAGAAATGTCTTAAAATCCATTAGCCCCAATATTTCTGTATTAAAGACATAACAATTAGAGTCTCACATTTATTTGAGGCATTTCAAAATTTGTTATCAGAAGGCATTAGAACTATTTTAGCATTTAAAGGGTTTCAAAATTAAAGATAAACATCTCACGATTAATGATCATTCCGAGAGAAAGCTTTGGTAAGTCTCCATCCTCCTTAATTTTTTGAGTATTATTCTTTAAGCCCTGGGTTGCCTCAGCTGAATTTCACCAAACTTTTGCATATCAATTGCTCATTTTCAGCAATATCCAGGCTATGCCCCTTGCCATTTGTGGACCTGCCTAAGCAAAAGATTTGAGAAAAAAAAATTTTCATTCACTCAGTGAACGTTAAATCCTGGGCACTGGGCAAGGTTGAGGTCAAAGGGTGAATAAGACCTAGTCCCTGGTATAATTACTTTTAATTAGGAAAGGAATATGTTAGAATTAATTATTTAATTTTCACTTTCGACATTCCATTTCTCATGTTAACTTTAGATATGTTCACATTAAAAAATGCAGTCTATGAAACGGTCTACTATGTAGAGTGACTGTCATGTGGGGAACGAATGCTGGAAATTTTTCAGCTCTTCCCATTCTTAATGGCCTGTAAGCCCAACAAACAGAAGAATGTGGTTCAGACTGCATCCACACACTTTCTTAAGAATTTACGGAAATGTACTGTCTTTATCTATATGTGAATAGTTCCAAGGCACCAAAGGACCCTAGCTGTGATCATTCATGCTCTATCGGAACTGAAACCCAATTTTAGACGTGTTTACATATTCAATTTCCCAAAGCCCTTGAGAAAAATTATTCCTAAGAAGGCTAAAATGTGGATGATTCTCATTAATTGATAATGATATCTTACAGCACATGTCACTTCCCTTTTCTTGCCTTATTGGGGATATTTAGTACAGAGAATCCTTGTTTCATGATTGAATAACTGGTGAATTCCTATTGCTCATCAGCTTAAAGGTCAGGGGTTATGCTGGTTAGTCACGCTTATGAACCCAAACAGGACAGACCCACCTCCTAGGATGAGGCATGGAACAACTAATAAAATTGACCAAATACCAGAGAAATAGTAAATAAAGAGTGTCGTCAAAGCATGGAGAACCTGCTTGGTACCTAATTAGTTAGGCCAGACCCATTTACGAGTTTCCTTATAGAAACAGATGTTTTGGGGCGCCTGGGTGGCTCAGTCATTAAGCATCTGCCTTCAGCTCAGGTCATGATCCCAGGGTCCTGGGATCGAGCCCCACATCGGGCTCCCTGCTCTGCTGGAAGCCTGCTTCTCCCTCTCCTGCTCCCCCTGCTTGTGTTCCCTCTCTCACTGTGTCTCTCTCTGTCAAATAAATAAATAAAATCTTTAAAAAAAAAAGAAACAGATGTTTAAATACAACAAATACAGCAAATTTTAGTCCAGAACATTCTGAATATTAGCAAAATTGTTTATGCATAGTAGACACGCCAACTGGTTTTTATTGAACATCAATATTTACTGTCATTGGGGTATTATTGACTCTGGTTTCTCGTTGGTCAATATTTTCCTTTAGAAAAGCATCTCAGACTTTCCTTCCTCTGTACCTTTGTTTAAGTGGTTCCCTTCACCCAGAATGCCTTGTCCTTAAGTCCCACTTAATATTACTCACTGTCCAGAACCCAGGCCAAACTTTACCACTCCCCTCATGAAGGTTTCCCTAATCTTTTTTTTTTTTAAGGTTTTATTTATTTATTTGTCAGAGAGAGAGAGAGGAGAGCACAAGCAGGGGGAGCAGCAGGCAGAGGGAGAAGCAGGCTCCCCTCTGAGCAGGGAGCCCCATGTGGGATTCTATCCCAGGACCCTGGGATCATGACCTGGGCCGAAGGCAGACGCTTAACTGCCTGAGCCACCCAGGCATCCTGGTTTCCCTAATCTAGCAACAGGAAATGAATGCTCTCTTCTTGGACTCCCATAGAACTATCCTTGCAACATGATTACAGTATTCAGAGTCACTCTAAGTTATACGTGCCAGCCCAACATTTATTGAAATTCATCTTTATTAGACTGTAAAGGCCTTGAGAGCAAACCAGGGACTGCACTTTATTCATAGTTACCTATTCAGAAGTCTTAGCACAAGGAACTGCACCTAGCAGAAAAAATATTTGTACCTACATATCCATGCTCTAAGACGAAAGAGTGCAAATAAATGTCATAATGTACTTCACACCAAACACTAATTTTAAACAATTGTAAAAATTCATTCACTCATTCATTCATGATTTTTTAAACATTCACCTTTTGCCAGGCACTATGTTAGGAGTTAGAGGCTTAGTGGAGAATAAAACAGTTCTAGTCTCCTGGACTTTACATTCTGATGGTAAAAAAGACGATAAAGAAACATGGACAATGAAGTCAGGCTGTGATGTGTGGAGTAAGGCGAAAATGAAAGAGATAGTACTTTAGACAGAGTAGTCAGGGAGGAGCTTTCTGAGGAGGCCACACTTGAATGGAGTGAGTGTATGTCATGTGACTATCTGGGAGAGGAGCTTCTGGCCAGAAGAAATAGTAAAAACAGAGACTCTGGGGCAAGAACATGCTAGGCATTTTTGAGGAACACATAAAAAAGAGAAGTAGAAATTATGGTTAGATGGAAAAGTGGCCAGATAATAGAAGGCCTTCTGGACCACACGCAGCAGTGACTGGATTTTATGTCAATGGGGCAGTCTGATCAGAGGATGACTTAATCTGAGTTAAATTTTCAAAGCATCACTCTGGCTCTAATAAGGACAGAAAAGATAATCCTGGTGTCCTTGTAGAAGGGGGAGGCAATAGGAGGCTACTATGGCAGCCCAGGATGGAGGTGTGGGTGGCTTGGATCAGAGTGGAAATGGCGGTGGTAGAGACAACCAGACATGGAACATCATTTGAAGGTGGAACCTCTAGAATTTGCTGATAGAGTGGATGTGAGGCTTGAGATAGAGGGAGAGGAACCCAAGCTGGCTCCAGGGTTTTGGTTTGAACAAGTAAATGGAAGTTATTACCAGAAACCGAGATGGAAGATGGGGGAGGGGAAGAGCAGAATGGTGGGGGAAGCGAAAGTTCTGTTCAGGACACAGAGAGGTTGAGCCAACAAAGAGCATTCAGTTGGACATGCTGAGTAGGTAGCTAGATATACGCCTGCAGCTGGAGATACAAATGTGAAATTTATGGGGATATAGCTGCAATCCATTAACATATACACGTGCTTTCACGGGTATAAGGTTAAAATTAACTGGTATACTTTTAAGCCCACTTAAAACCTATTAAGGCACACTGAATTTTAAAAATAAAGTTTAATCTGTTGCCTACCATATCAACAGTTAACCCTAATCCCAAAGGCATAAATAAGCATGCACATTTTGGGCAAACTAATCATAAAAAAGAATAAAGTATAGTCTACCATGAATATTTCAGCAAATAGTCATGTGAAGGAACATGAATGTTTAATTTAGACATCACCTCTGTCACTGTATGTTAGATAGCATGTCTGTGATTTCCTCTGGAAATTCCAAAATGCAGTCAAGTTTTTCCATGTGTAACTTAAAGTGATTTTCTTCACTATGTAGTCATCTTTCTTTTTTTTATTCCTCATCCCCCAGCCCCAAGCTGTACCACACAGAATGCTTAAAAGAATAAAAATCCTTAAAATATTTTTAAATAAAAAAAAAGTTTATATTGTCTTGGCCAGCTTTGTGCCACAGACTCAATGGAAAAGCCAGCCCAATATAGGTACCTACTCAATGCATATTCTTACATACATGTGGTAAAAGAAAGATTTGGGGGAACATGATGATTTTAAATAAAATTAGCTAATTCTGCCCATATGTACAATTCTCTCAAAGAACAATTCCTCTCACTTATTTTCAAGTGAGGCTGTTAATAATAGTAAGAAAAAAAAATGAATGGAAAATTCGCCTGTCCCAATTATGACTGGTCAACTCAAAAGACACAATCTATGTTACGAAAGAAATAAAAAGTGAAGAAAGGATACAGTTCCTGGTCACCCGAGGGTGGGTGGTTGCAACAGCCCTCCCCAGTCTCTATGTTGATTCAGCTGGATCATTCTTTTTAAAGCACTGCAGATTAGCTTCCTATTGTTGCTGTAGCCAATAACCACACACTTAATGGTTTAAAAGGACACAAATTTATTCTCATATAGTTTTGGAAGTCAGAAGTCCGATATGGATCTCCCTGGACCCAAATCAAAGTGTTGTCAGGGCTGTGTTCTTTGTGGAGGCTTTATGGAGGGGAGAATCGGTTTCCTGGCTTTTTCCAACTTCTAGAAGTCACCCACACTCCTTGGCTTGTGTCGCCTTCCTCCATCCTCAAAGTGAGGAGCACAGTATCTTCAAACCCCTCCCTGTCTGCTCTCTGCTTCTATCGTCACACCTCCTTCTCTGCCTCTGACACCACCTCTTAAAAGGACCTTACTGATTCCATTGGGACCACCAAACAATCCAGGATGATCTATCTTCCCATCTCATGATCATACACATCTGCAAGGTCCCTTTTGCCATGAAGATAACATATTCACAGGACATCTTGGGGGGAGAAGGGCAATATTTTATCTACCACACATTGTTTTCAAATATTTCATTTCTCAGAAATGTTTTACAACTGCAGTGGTTAATAACTAGGGCTCTGGAGTCAGCCAGCCATGGATTTAAAACTTGCTTCCTTACAAACTCTGTTCTGTGACCTTGGACATGATCCTTAGTTTCTCTAAACCTTAGTTTCTGATTCTATAAAATGAGGACAATAATAGTATCTACTTCATAATGATAATCAGGTAATGAATGAGAAACACATAGCATAATTAATTCTTTAAATATTTACTTGATCTCTATGTGCCAGGCCCTGCACTGGGATATTATTCTTTTTGAGTACAGAACAAAGTCTCTCTAGTATTGAAAGTACTCCACAAAGGCTTTCTCCTCCAGTGCTTATTGGCTGTCCACTTATTGGCATTTACCATAAACTGCTTTGTCCTAATATTTAACTTCTCATATATATATGTGTGTGTGTGTACACACACACACACACACACACACACACACACACACATACTGGAGGACTATATCTACCCTAAGCCCTGGCTCTACTTATTTATTTATTTATTTTTAAAAGATTTTATTTATTCATTTTGAGAAAGAGAGAGAGCGAGAGAGCACAAGTCAGGGGGAGGAGCAGAGGGAGAGGGAGAAGCAGATTCCCCACCAAGCAGGGAGCCCGATGTGGGGCTCGATCCCAGGACCCTGAGATCATGACCTGAGCCAAAGGCATACGCTTAACTGACTGAGCCACCCAGGTGCCCCTCTATTTAAAAATAAATAATAAAGTCAGTCCACTTTGACTTTCTAACACCCACCCAACACCACAGAGGGTCACATTCTGGCTGCTTGCTTCTCTAGCCTAATATGCTGTTACCCTAACAGACCCCTTCCGTGTGGCCTGTTTCCTACCTTACTATAGCCTCACTGAGTCCTACTCAGCTAGCTGCTTCTCATTTCAGGTCTTTTCAGGCATTCAAACCTTGGCTTTCCACAGTGGCCTTGACCTCCTGTCTCTCACTCTTGTTTCTCAGGGAGGTTTCTAGATGGGTGGCTCTTGCTTTGGGTCCAGATCCTCAAAACATAGTCAAAGAGTGACTGCTGGTTTTGAAGAAAGGGTGAATGGAAGTGAATGAATGAAAGATGGAATAGAGTTGAATCTTACTGCAATCCAGCTTCTTGTTATTACTAAGTCAGATATAATATAGGTGGATTCTTTCCTCTCGAAAATAAGATCATTTCACAAAAGCAAAGCCAGAGAAAACCAGATAAGCCCAATTCACGAATGAATATGTAGCAGGCCTTTCCTTATATACCAGCATTACTGAGAGGGTATATAGTATATAGGAAATCAATCACGAGTCCAGGTTATTTGAAAGAATGGGAGCTTTTCCATCTGACACCTAATGGCGGCAGCAATAATACAAAATAAGCTTTTAAAAATTGTTCCCCATTGTTCTCCATTATTTGGGTCTTTGATGTATCCTACATTATGAGCTATCAAAGCAAGGCAATACATCCAAGGGAGGGAACACCACTAATGAAGGAAACATTAAAAGGTTATGCTTTCTCCCCATTACTTTTGTCTTCTTTGCAAATGGTTTTAAAGGTCATTTTTAAAAATAGCCTGCAAGGCTACAAAGGCCTCTAAATATTTAAATAACACAATGCAGTTTATTTTTACATAGTGTTCTAAATGCACATCACAAAATGCTTCACAGAAATGTCAGTCAAAGGCTAAAGAGAATAGAAAGGTACATTTGAAGACGAAACAGAAGGAAAACAATAGTTCAGAAGAGAAGGAAGAGGCCTTTCAATAAGTGGTACATAAACTAGTTACGTACGTGAACAGGCACCTGTATGGTTTGGATAATTAGACCTCAGAGACCAAAGAGAGAAAAGGGTTAAACTGGAGACAGTCCAAAATCAAGGAAGGAGGAAACTTGAATATTGGTCTTGGATCTTTGAATGCTAGCTTGATAATGTTCTCTGAAGAAAGCAACTAGACGAAATCACTTTTTTTTTTGAGCATTTACTACATGCCAGGCTCTGTGCTCGGTATTTTTTGTTATCTCATTTAGTCCTCACAGGCTGGGCTATCCCTGGAACACCTACAGACAGGTAAACAGATCCCCAGAGGTTCAATAATTCTCAGAGGTAATAGAAGTGGTGGAGTCCAGACTTTCTTCCATATCTGTTTCATTCTCAAACCTCCAATTCAAGTTAGCTTCAAAGAATGAGAACCAGACAACAGCCCAAGGAGTAAAACCATAAAGGAATTAGAAGGAAAATATGAGTTTGTTTTTGATCTTACTTATGGCAGGGAAGGCTTCTCTGAGTGGAAATTCAAAGGAAAAAATAATAAAAAAAAGAAAAATTTAATCATAACAAATTTAAAATTTTAGTACTTGATGAACAGAAGAAAAAGCCTGCTGACAAATTTGAAAAAAGTATGCCACAAACATGACACACAAAACAGTTACTAGGAGAGCTCTTATGTAAATCAAGAGGAAAAACACAAACATATCAACAGAAAAAAATTAACTTTCAAAGAAAAAATAAGCAAAAGAATTACAACGATTAATAAACATAAGAGAAAATATCAGCCTTACTAGTGATAAAGAAATGCAATAAAAACCACAAACACATTTTCGCTCAGTGTGAGTGAAGGTTTAGGAAAGAAAAATTAAACTATGATAGCTTTATAGAGGACAGTTTGTTATTACATATAAAAGACTCATGGAAAGGGACGCCCGGGTGGCACAGTCGGTTGAGCGTCTGACTCTTGGTTTTGGCTCAGGTCATGATCTCAGGGTTGTGGGATGGAGTCCCATGTTGGACTCTGCACTTGGCATGGAGTCTGCCTGAAATTCTCTCTCCCTCTCCCTCTGCGCCTCCCCCCCCCCCGCTCGTGCTGTCTCTCTCTCTCTCTCTCTCAAATAAATAAAATCTTTAAAAAAAATTGTGAAAATGTTCATGTTCTTTGGCCTAGCAATTCCACTCTTGGGAATATACCATTAAGAAATAACCAGAAATTTATGTAAAGAAATATGAACAAGTATCCCTATGCAACGAATAGCAAAAAATTTAAAGTCAGAATGTCTAGTAATAGGGGTCAGGTTAAATAAATTTATGGTATACTCATAGGATGCAGTAGTAGACAGACCTTAATTTTTATTTCTCAACAGAATATTTGATGATATGGAAAAATCTTCATATTCTATTAATTTTTTTACAGCAGGCTTAAAAAAAGTGATCTATATTTCAGGGGTTACTAACCTAAATGCTTACAGAGGATGGTAACAAATGCACAGTGTTACACAACCAAGTTTTTAAAAGGGCAGCCACATGTCCTTATAAGTGTGGTCACACATACACACATCCACCACCTTATGACCCTTTAATATTTGCCAAAAAATATTTAGAATGGTTGGTGGGACTATGAGTAAGTTTCATTCTCTTTTGTGTGGTTTTTCTATTTTTCCTAAATTTTTTATATGAAAAAAAAACCCTTCACTTTTTAAAAAGATTTATTTATTTATTTTTCAGAAAGCGGGAGGGAAGGAAGGAGAGAGAGAGAGAGGGAGAGAGAACGTGTGGGGGAGGGGTAGAGGAAGAGGGGGAGAGAGAATCTCAAGCAGACTCCCCACCCAGCATGGAGCCCTACCTGGGGCTCAATCTCATGACCCTGAGATCATGACCTGAGCTGAAATCAAGACTCAGACGCTTAACCAACTAGGCACCCCAAACCCTTCACTTTTATAATCACAAAAATTCTAAAAAATGTTATGTTATTTCTATGTGAAATAGAAAAAAAAAGACAATCAGCTCCAACCCGCTTTTAGACAGAAACACTGACCCCAATCCACTTGGAGGAGGCTTTTTCTGTCCTGTTTGTAGGGCTCCCTCTGCAGAAAGGGACTTCACTGCCCGCACTTCACAAGCCTGTCTATCCTCTGACCACGACCCCTGAAAATGCACTGTAAATGCCAAACTGGTGGTTCTCAGTCTTCACTGGCATCAGAAATAGCCGAGGAGCTTTTAAAAATACTGTTGCTTATACCTCACCCTGGAGGTTCTGATTCAATTGGTCTGGGATGGGGCCCAAACATTAGTAATATTTCAAAGCTCTTCAGTTGATTCTAATGTTGAGCCAGGGTTGAAAACTCCTGGTCTGACCTCAACTCTTCAGACCGCAGACTCATTTCACTTCTCATTGCGTCCTTTAAGAAGATGGGAAAGAAGACCATCCCCACTCTTGATATAAGATGTCCGTCCCTATTTCTAATCTATTTGAAATCACCGCTATGCAGTCTCTCCTTTAAGCGGAATCAATCTTAATTGTTACTTTCTTTCTTCAGATACCATACAATCCTTCCTTTGATAAACACTTGATTATAAAGTACTACACCCCAGCACTAGAACCCTTTCCTTCGTGGCACTTAACCAAGTCTAATTTTAGGTTTACCTTTCGGGTTACTTGATTAATATCTTCCTTTTCTCCGCTGGACTGTCAGCTCCATGAGCGTAAGAACAACATCTGGCTTTATTTCCCATATAGCCCCATAATTTGCAGATTAAGTAAATGTAGTGGGCACCATGTCCATCCATTTATAGATTGTCTGAGGATGACATTCAGAATGCAACATTTATGGATTGGGCACCTACTGTGTACAAAGTACTACGTGAAATAGTGTGTGGATATAAACCAAAACAAAGACTCCAAGTGCTAAGTAGGGAAGAGATGAAGGCAAACAGCTAAATTCAACACCAAGCTTAATGAAGAAATGCCATCGGAGAGGCACAGAAACCCAATGACATTGGCAGACGGAGTGATTTTTCTTACTGGGACTTCCATGGAAGCCTTCATGGAGGAAATGCCATTTGAGCCAAGCCTTAGAGGATGAACAGGTAAATAGAAAGCATGAAGAAAGGGCATTTGCTGCTATAACAAATTACCTCCAACTTAAACTTATGGCTTAAAACAACACAAATTTATTATCTCACAGTTTGTTTTTTTTTAAGGATTTATTTATTTTAGAGAGAGAGAGCACGTGAGCAGGGGGAGGGGCAGAGAAAGAGGGAAAAAGAATCTTAAGCAGGCTCCATGCTCAGTGCGGATCCCAACTCGGGGCTTGATCTCATGACCCTGAGATCATGACCTGTGCCGAAATCACGAGTCAGACGCTCAACCGACTGAGCCACCCAGGCGCCCCTATTATCTAAGAGTTCTAAAGGTGAGAGGTCCAGGTGGGCATGACTGCTTCTTCTGCTCTGCAGCCTACAAGACCAAAATCAAGGTGTTGCCTGGGCTGTGTTCACTTCTGGAGGTTCCAGAGAAGAATCCACTTTGAAACTCATTCAGGTTGTTGGCCAAATTCTGCTCCTTCCTATTCTACAACCGAGGCCCCTGTCTCTCTGTTGGCTATCAGCCAGAGATCTCTCTCAGCCCCTTATGCTCTTTACTCCTCATCACATTGCCCACTCCACCTTTAAACGAGCAAAGGTACTCTGAGTCCTCCTTATAATTCAGATCTCTCCAACTTCTCCTTCGGCTGGATCTCCTCTGCCTCTAATCAGAGAAAGTTCTTTTCTTTAAAGAGCTCATGTGATTAGATTGGGCTCACCAGGTTACGGAAACTCTCCCTATCTTAAGTTCTGTAACCTTAATTACAACTACAAAGGCCCTTTTTTCATGTATTATAAAATATTCTCAGGTTCCAGAGATTGGGCAATGGACATGTTTGGGGGCCATTCTGTCCACCAAGTAACGTGCAGGATAGTCCAGATGATATGGTTGGAGCATAGATGTTGGGAGATAAGGGGAAGGAGCTTGAGGGCCTTAAATACCAGGCTGAAATATCTGGATTTTTATCTTGCCAGCGAGAGGCAGTAAAGGCTTTGAGGAGGTAAAATTCATATAATAAAGAAATATGAGTTGTTTCTGAAAGCTAACTCTTGTAACATAATTCTGAGGAAACAACAGGAAGCCTAGCTCTTGTGCTTTATATGCTCAGCACATTGCATGCTCCTCTACCATCACAGCCCCAAACAGAGCTATGTTAGCCGAAGTGAATTTTTCCGTGAGTTGTGCCTATCTTTCTGTATACTAAATGTTCTGGCTGAATCTTCTGTTCTTGCTTCCAATCTCTGGTCCAAGGCAATAAATAAGTTATATGTATTTATATATATATCCCCAGTACCCTACTCTCCCCTTTAGAACTTTCTCTGATTCATTAAACATACCTTTCCATTATCAGCTCTGAACAAGAAAAAAATCCTTAATATCAATTCACCCATATACAAGTTTTTGAGTGGCTACCAAATTGCCTATCACGCTAAACATCAAGAAACAGGGCTAGGAGTCAAAATAACTCTAATAGAGATTTGGGTAAAAACGTCTGAGTGGAAAAGTAAGCCAGGTTCAGTTACTGAGTTCATATTCTAAGTACAAAAATATTGTGTCATGAAAGCTAGAGATCTACTCTTAAATAGCACCCTAACATTAAGGTTTGGCCCTTCAATCCCTATACACATTAAATCTATAAAAAGGAAGAAAACTATAAATCACCAAGTTTAAGGAAATGCACATTGCAATTGTCATGAAATAAATTCGGGCTTTTGTAACATAAAATTTTCTCTCTTCTGACTTAATACTCATGTGTGTTGTAATAATTCCTGGTCAAGAATGCAGATTCTGATATCAGACTGCTAGTTGAAATCCCTGTTCTACCATTTTCCAGTAGTGCTACGTTTGGCGAATTACCAAGCTCCCCATGGCCTCCTCGCTATAAAGGGGGACAAAAATAATACCGACTTCGGCGGGGTTGTTGTGAAGACTTCATACCTGTCAAGCACTTAGAACAATGTCTACACATAATGAGTGCTTGACACATGTCAGCTATTATCATTACTATTATTTTTAGATATGTCAGATGTTACGCTCTGCAATTCATTTCCCCTCCTCCCCCCCCTCCACCCATTTATTAAGAGGAGAGGGGTTTTAGTTTTAGGAAGACAAACCAGTTCTCAGAAACTGTAAGGCAAACAAAATAGTTCTCTTAGAAGCAAAGATCTTCAACATTTGCAACTTCATTTTTATAAAACTTTGAAAAGAAAAAAACATGATGAGGAAGCAAAGAGTAGAAACATGTAAGGAAAGTGGTTATAGGAAACTGCACTGAGGCTTTCCACTGAAATAAATACTTCCATTTCTGCCAGGAACTGTGTTCTGCAAGTGAGTAAAGGTGTCAGGAGAGGTAAGAAAGCTGGACAAAGCCTGGAATAAAGGAGCAATGTGATTAAACACAATCATGACACAGTGATGACGTGCACGGAAGTTAATGCCGTCAGTTGAGAGAAAGTGTTGAACACACATTACGGTGCATGAAAGGCCCACACAATGACAGCCTATGTGAGGAATATGGACTTGCAAGGCTAATAAAACTTACCTTTCATGCATTTCTACTCCCCACCACTTTCTACCCATGGTTCTAAGACAGACTCAGGAAAGAGCCTGCCTTTAAACCATCCGGAGTGAAACACAGCCTCATCCTTCTTTATGCTCTCAATTTGTAAGGGGGTATTGTCATTCATTTCAAAAGAAATTGTAGAGCAGCTCCACACTGAATAGAGAAACTAATTTTCAAACATGTTCAACATAATATTATCAGTCTTTCACTGAATGACTTCAAACATTCAACAAGTAGGACTTCCCATGAACATGTTATCCTGAAGTAATACTCTGAAATTTATTATAGTTACTACTTTTACTAGGGATTTGCTTTAGAAATCAGTCTTTTTTTCTCAAAAGGAAAAAAAAAACCTTCATAATGATACACCCTAAATTACAACTATTTTAGAAGAAATGGAAAGCTATATTTATTGCTTTTTGCTCCAAAGCCACTCATATTTCCATATATATTTCTGTTGCTTGCCTGCTTTTTCCTTCCCTACAACTAAGTTCAATGTAGAGATGGCCAACACACACTCGCAGCTTAGTTCATGTTAGAAGACACTGCATAAGCTCCTTTAAAAGCCCCATAAAGTTTTCTTTACACAATTTTCCTGCCTAAATCCACCTCATTTTTCTTTCATGACCTCACAGCAGCAGTGGTTTTTAATTTCATTTCAGTGGGAAAGACTTGGCTTTTAAACCTTATTTTACTAAAACCAACAAAGCACAAGTTCGGGATAAACACACACACATACACACATACACACACCCTTCTCCTGCTTAAAACAATGCATTAAGGATATAAGAAAGCATCAGAAGAACTTAAAATAGTTCAGGAATTTGGAGGGAGGGGGAGAAGAAAGGAAGTTTAAAAGTCATTTTCTTTCCATCTTAACATCGAGGGAAAAATAACCTTCAAAAAACCCCATTACATTTTTGTCATACATTTCTATAATTACAGTTATGCCCCTCAGTCCCTAATTCTGAGTATTAATGGTATTTGTACATTTGCTAATTAATCCATTCAAATTATGGGGATAGCCTTGATAATGTGCTCACTGCATTCAGTTCTTTAAGAAATGCAACTTAATGGAAGTAAATGTTCAACATTTTCTGCCAAGGTATCTTTTGATATCAAATTTCAGGGAATTCCATTTAATGCAGCCACTTCACATGCTCTCCTTCATCAAAAGCTTTATCTTTTTTCTTTTTTTTTTTCCTCTTCATTAACGTACAACAGTTAGAGCTAGGTACTTTTCTCTCAATTTTCTTTCTGATTCCTTCCCCTTAGTCATACTCGCCCCGATTCTGTGAGCCAGTCTCCTCCCAGCTCTTACTCTGGTATTGTTCAACTTTCCTTCTATCGATGCTGTCAACTCTTGAGGACATACATTGTACTCCTCTGGAGTTTCTATAATTACGACTGCAATAGCACGCACGTGGCAAGTATTAGATGTGTTATATGAATCTTTGGAAAATTGTGTTTACTCAGAACGTTTATAGAGCGAAGGAACCTTGAATACCCTTTTGGAAATGCCAGAAACAGAGAAACAGTATTTTCCCACAAACTGTACTTAATTGAAGCATTCTTGCAACAATGGATTTTAATGCCTATCAAGAGTGTTTGTATTCCATATATAGCATCAGCACCCATCAAAACACAGGACACCCTCCTCAGATCCTAAATCTCATGCCTAAGAAAGTCCAACGAACAAATAACCACGTGAACTTACATATATAAATGGATGGTGCTAGAACAAGCTAAGTTTATGGATGTGGAATTTCTGAGTTTAAAATTTCAAGGTCCCTGAAAGAATAAAACATGGTTGCTGCTAAAAACCACTGGCCATTTTTAGACAACTAAATCACCAGTGGTTACCCCAAACTAAATCACCAGTGGTTACCCTAAAACTAAGTGCCATAATAATAGGATGCGCAAAATGGAGATGTTGGAAATGAAAAATTGTGAATTTGTTTACTTTGGTCTTTTTTACCATGGCTATGAGAGTAACTATTTTGACTTCCGACTCTGTTAAACCACAATTGTTTCTAAGGAGATTGGCGAGAGCAGGAGAGGCAGAGAAAAGTGACAGGAAAAGAGAAAAGGAAAAGACGAAGGAGGGGAAAACAAGCGATCAGAAAGTTGATGTCAAAGACTGGTAATAAAATTATTCCTTCTTTTTGAGATTATAGGTCAGATGCCATCACAACATTATCCATTATCTTATCTGGATGAGGGACTAGCATGTCTCTGTTGAAAAGAATCTGCTTTATTCAGAGCCCCGCAGGAAAACAATAAAGGGGTTTTTATTTTTTGTACCTATTAGGTTCACTTACTCTTATTCATTTCTAACTAATAATGTAAAAACTTCTGCTTCTGCTTATTGGCATGATTAGCAGTTCTAAGAAACAACCTAAAAAAAGGGGTTTATTTCCCATTTTAAAATGAGATGAGTTTATGCCGATAATACAAACAGTCCAGAATAAATAGCAATTTAGGAGCACAGAGCTTCCTTGAATGCTTTTTTGGCTGCGAAAAAGAATGTTGCCACAAAAATCTGTTTTGCATCATCTAAATGCTTGAAACAAGAACACATAATTTAGAAGAAGAAGAAAAAAACGGTGGTGGCCACTTAGCCATAAAGAGCAAAGTCGTGTCAGAAATAGCTTTCCTGTGATATTTTGGTACATTTCTTGTTTTTTTCAGCAATCGACGTAATTATGTGGTTGGAGAGGGCAGTGTTTATCCACATTACCATTTATACACTGTATACAAACAGAGGACTCGACTCCAACAGTCTGATGAACACATGGGTTTGTGGCCACATCCTTGACCTCAGCTGCTGCGGAAACCCAGGTGATTTTATCAGACGAAAGTGCGATCTTTAAGATAGAGAATATTGATCTCTGACTCCACTTCTGTCTGTCCAAAACACCCAACGCTTTTTCTGCTTGAGCGCTACTTTACAGCTGTTGGAATACTGTTTACATGCAGTATGTCAACATGCTAATTCACTCCACAGCTACTGACATTATGATGCAGAGGCGGGGCAGGGCGTGTGACACAACCCCCTGAAAATCCATAATGTTTCATTGTTCCTTTGTACAACCTGATGCCAGAAATAAATCCCTCTATCTTTCTCCCTGGCTACTCTGCAAACTTGGGGATAACTTCTAGGAAGCAGGAAAAAGGAAACTTCTGCCTATTAAAATATTCAAGCTTATCAAACCATTGCATATGTTAGGATGACTATCAATGCTAACTTTATTGTACAGAAAGTTCTCTTGTGAAAATGACATTCTTTTTCAGTTAAGAATGTTCATATGTCAAAACTAGTGCAAAGAAAAGTAACAAACTGTAATAGCCATTCTACACAGCAAAGTACAAAATCATATTTTACATATCGTACAACTGCATCTACTCAGTTGACACCCTTCTAAGTGGCACACCCATTTCATTGGGCTGATGGCCAAAGCTCCACATGAGTGATTTGGAACAGTGGCACACCTCACCCATTCACACATGTCTAGTACTGTCTGCAGCACTACTTAACACAAGTTAAGAGACATGAATCGACACTTTGTAGCATAAATTTTCTTCTGTGTGGCCCTTTATTAAAACTGGGCTGGCTCCCAGTAGCATTATATAGTCTACGTAAGTTTAATAATGGACCCGGTTCATGTAGCGTGTGCCATTAAAATGATTTGTGGGACAAAATGCTGATAGTTCATTCCATGATAAGATTCTGGAATCTTATGATGAATTTTCACAATTCAGTTTCCAAAACCCTGTCAACTATCATTACAAATATATCCTGGTTACTATGTTCCAAGACACTGTAGAATTAAATGTACTGTTTGTATATACCAAAGTGTGTGTGTGTGTGTGTGTGTGTGTGTGTGTGTGTGCACGCGCACGCATGTCTATCTACACACACACACATACACACACACAAACATGAAGAGAATATGAAAATATCATTCCAACTCGCTGCATATAAGAAGGCTATGGAAACTCCTGATCCTCTGTTTCCTAATCTGTTGAATGGGGATAGTAATTCTCTGTATACTCCAAAGGTTGGTGCAAAGATTAAATGAGGAAATGCTTATAAAGAGCCCAGCACAGTACCGGCCCATAAGAAGAATTCAATATCCACCCTGAGAAGAGCACAGTTTGTTGTCAGTCATTACTTGAATTGGGACAGTAAAGCAAGGAAAAGACAGGTGGAGGAAGTTTCTGCTTCCAGAGGCACATCCTGTACCATCCCTGACATCACAGGTATACTATGCCTGACATTATAAGGAGATGATGCACAGCAGTCAATTTGGCATCCTTCCAGAAAGGAACCCGAGACATATTATTTGGGGATACTAAAGTCACCTTGGCATGTTGGATCCTTTTTATTGTGTTTTCCCTCATTCCCCTCTCAAGTATCTCTCAGTAGTGCCTTGAGAAACAGCATGACATCACGAGTTCTTGAGGCAAGGAGAAAATATGCTTCCTAAACTCTTACTATTAATTTCTGTTACCTATCCTGACGCAAAAGTTCAGCCTTAATTACACTGACTGTTAGTATGCCAGAATTTTTCAGACTGGGAGCCAAACCACCCATGATATTAAACAATACTAAGGAGAACAGAAAAATTAATAGAGGACAAGGACGTACGAGTTTACATTCTTCCTGAATCCACGGTTACGCGCTCTTTAAATACTGTTGTAGGCTGGAAACAAGCAGTTTTCTCCAACTTTCGTGCATCTGTCCCCTACGCCAGTTAGATCTGAACTTGGACATGGTATGTTTTTACATATAGGGGAAGCAAAGAGTACATTATATGCGACTGCCATACGACAAGGCAACGTTGACAGAGTATTTTGAAAAGAAGCTCCCTTGGCAGAAAGTGTTGGCAATGTGCACCCACATAACCTGTCTGTCACTTTAAGAGCTGAAATAGGAAAACCTGTACCATTTTTGTACTTTTGTTCATTCTTTTCAACTCATTCGAAGTTGCCCCCTGGGAGTTAGCCCTCCACCAAAAGTCTCTTTCAGTACACAACTAGCTCTCTCTATTAAGCGTCCCCACCCCTGCTCTGCTATAACACTGCTTCCTTTGTACTTGCCTGGTGAACTGACCAGCCATCCAGTACAATGGCCACAATGACTAAATTACACTGCCTGTCACTGCCTTTTGTATCACACCTCTAACAGGTGCCATTACCATGATAGGCAAATTGTAATAATCCATTCACAGCATCCACTGCCTTAATAATGTATTTTTTTTATTTTACATAATCTGTGTGTGAATACCACAAGGCATTTGAATAGTTAGTAAATACATGGGGCTGAAAGACTGAACCGCGTGGAATGCAGCCACCAACAAAGGCGCTTAGGACAACAGACCTGAATGCAACCACATTCCTGATAAAGCGGACAGACACATAAATATATCCAATGGAGAAATGGCCTCCAGATTTGAGGGTTTTCGAAAAATCAAACTTAGGGAACTGAGAGAGTGAAAAACAAGACATTACCAAACTCAAGTTGTTATCCCCAGCTTAACACTACATATGGCGTCTAGGTGAGTAGAGCCTGTTGTTATCATCAGCACCAGGGCCAAGAAACGCAAGGGAATCACAAAATCATGAGTTGAACCTTGGGAACTGTGCTCCAGATCTCTGCTCCCCACTTTTACCATTCCCCCTCTCCTCCTGTATCTCTGTCAGATGCCCACCTACATGCACCTAGGACATGAAACATGAAACCACTGAATTGTTTTATGAAGTTTACAGAACGGCTCCAGTGAATACATGTGAATACACATGAATATGTGTGTTAGCAGAAATGCCCCCTTCCCGAGCATCACAGTCAGTGGCAAACTTGAGTGGGCCCCCCCCCCCCGCCGCCCCTGCCGATGAAGGCTTAGAGGGCCTTATTTGCCTAGAGGCTGCAACAGGTAAGATGCACTTACTGGTGTCCCTCAAAGTCTGGTCCACGATGGTGGTCTCCTGGTGGCTGGCCTCACAGAGGATTCACAGTCATGGTATGACAATATCTATACTTTTGAGAAGTGCCTAAAAATACTTTCAAATGAAAAGGCGCTATGCAAATATAAGATGGCATTATTATTATGGATTAGTAATTCAGAACACTTAACCAAGTCTAAGTATTGCCTTGTTAAGTCTTAGCAAGTAAAGAAGCTAAGAGTTTCTGAGCTTCTCCACCAAAGTTCTTTTTGAACCTCCAGTTTTAAAAAAACCACTACTCTTGTGCCCCCTAAAAGGCACAACCATGCCTTCAAAGGTTTCACGATTAGCCATGCAATCAGGAGAACCAGAGAAGGCTCCACAACCAAGAGGACCAGTGGTGGCTCTACAGTTCCCACACTAAATGGTGACTCTTGGAAAGAGTGTGTCAAGGACGTGAGTCAGGGAGGCTGACTTGAGGCTGCATTTGCATATGAAGCATGCTATTTTCATTTATACCGTATATTAGAGATTCCAATTGCAGTGTAGAGCATTTTGCATATTTGGTTTCTTCTTCCATAAATGATCAATCTAAAGGGCCTTTGGCAGGAGGGACCAATAGAGATTATAAAGATTTTTTTTAAAAATCGAGATTATAAGAGCTGAAATAGGAAAACCTGTACCATTTTTGTACTTTTGTTCATTCTTTTCAACTCATTCGAAGTTGAAATTTGTCCCTTCAGTTCTACCACCTATGAGGATGCATCAGGAAATAACTACTTGATAATATAAACATTCAATCCCTGACCTGTAGATCTCTACAAAACTACAAATGGATGAATGGAAATTTCAGACTTAATACTACGTCATCATCATCATTTATTAAGAGCTTACTAAATGCCCTGCATTATGTAAGGATTTTACATGATCACATCTAATCCTTCTACCAAGCTACGAAGTAGGTACTATTATTATCTTAATCTTGCAAATTAGAAAAGTGGGGCTGAGAGCCTAAGTAATTTGCCCAAGGTGATTTTTATCAGAGGTACCAATAGAAAACAGATCACATAATCAAACTGGGTAATTTAAGCAGACTATAATAAAGAGACTATTTAAAAGTGTGGGAAACCACAAGTCCTGGCACATTAGCCTGGGGCAAGTAACAGTGGGCAGGTTACCACCCCTAGGCTTGAAGACGGGAGGGGAGAAAGTGGTTACTAACACTCTGAAAGAAAGGGCCATGTAGACAGAATGATGCAGCCAGCCCACTACAATCCCACAGGAAGAGAGCCAAGATAATTTATACCCCAACCTTATTCTCCTCCCGGTGTTCTCTGTCCTGCCAGTGCTCCCTGCTGGGTGAACTTAACTGGAACCCAGAGGGCAAGAAAGCCCGTTGGTGTGGTCTATACAGAGTCGGTCATCCAAGGAACGAAGCAGAGTGAATGTGGGGAGGGCAAACTTATGTCCAGAGTGGTCACACTGTATAAATGATAGCTGGGCTCAGATTTAAATCCAAATCTATTGCTATTAACCACCAGGCCACATACTGCTTCTGGGAAGACATGTATGTATCTAATTCTGGTACATAGTTATTCCCAAGTCTTCTATTTTTAAAATCTCTTGCAATTCTCAAAATCTCCATTCAGCCAACTGGATTCCCACATTCCTTCTCTTCCCTCTTGGTTCTCTGTGCACACTGTGAGTGTCAATCACCCAAGGCCCCCCTTTTCTTCCTGTCCATCACCATGATTTGGCCTCCCCTTGCCTCCCCATCTGGCCTACCTCCCACAGTTCGCCATTTCAACTTTGCACTCACTACTACCCTACAATCACTCCCCTTTGTTCTCCTGTCATTCCTACTCTGCCAGTTCTCAACAGGCATCAACTTTCCACTGTTTGCTTTTTTGGCTCCTACTCCTGGTCTGCCAGGCAATCCTGGGGAGGCCTATGAAATCATACTAGTGAATTCATGCTCCCAGAACTCAGCTGGGCTCCTGCATAGTTCAACCATTTCTGATCCTGCTCATGTTGAGTCTCCTTGACATTTCCTACAGCAACTGTTCTGAACCTTTTCCACACTCTTCCTAAGCCCTTGAGCCTATCCTTCACCTTCAGGGAGTAACTTGGTTCCTTGTTTGGAATCATGGTGATCCTTCCACAGTTCTTTCCTTTCTAACTCAACATTATTCAAAATCCATTCTAAACTTCCTCTTCTTTCATCCCCACTTCTGAGAAATGCTTCCCCTTTCTAAGGTTATACCTTCACCTTCTGCTATTGGTTCCATCCCTCTGCACATCTGCTGGGCCTTAAAATGATCAACTAATTATCCTTCATGATGGCATTACCAGCTCTCTTCCAGTTCCTACCTCTAGGTCCCAAAACACATTCAGGGCTCTCTACCTCGAACTTAAGGGAAAAAAAAATGTAATTCCGATCTGTATGAAGAATCACCTTTTTTTCCCTCTACTCACTTGTTCTTAAAAAGCAAAGTCTAGAATTAACTGCCCCCTCCCCCCAAGCTCTCTTAATCCTCAAAACCACTATTTTCTTGTCTGTTCGAGTACTCTCCAGGTCTTCTGAACTATTTGATTATTCTAAGTTACTTCTCTTTCTTGAAAAATCTCTCCTTCTTTGGCTTCCGTGACACTGCGCTGCCCAAGAGTGAGTCAACCACTAGCCCTCTTTGGTGAATTTCTCTGACTCCTCTTCGTCCCACAAAACGCAGACTTCCCTCGGGATTCTAAGGCTCTTCTCTTCTGTATAAATATTCTCTTGGCGATCTTATTTATTCCCCTGGCTTAAATGTGCTTCCATAAAGTAGTATTTATGAGATGACTTTAAGTGGAACATGAACTGACATTTTTTTTATTTGGAGACTTTGTTTAATCTGACCTTGGATGGCATCCATTGTAAGAAGCACCATTTTTTTATATACTACTTAGAAAATGGCTCTCTTATCACTTAATATTTTTATTTTATATACTTATTCAAAGAGCTCTTTTAGATTACTCACTTAAAGAGATTCTCTTACACACCACACACCATTCTTGTGGCTTTGAAGAGGAAAATATAAACAAAACAAATGGGTTATAGTTTTCCTAGAATTTTCTCACCGTGTCCAACTCTTGTGAACCAATTTTCAACTCCTAGGCATCAATATCCTCCCTGCCATCAAGAGCACCAGGAGTGCAGCATTTCCTAAATGTCTTCAACTATTCTCTCTAGGATTCTCTTCTATGTTGCCAACACCCATTCTGTCAGTTTCCATGTTAGTGTTTTTTTATTGTACTGGAAGGTAAGGTTTTCAGACAATAAATAAAATTTATATTTTTTTCTCTAAAGATCTTTCAATGGTTTGTTGACTGAAATGTTGAGGGATTGTGGGTTTTTACTCATGCCACTGGGACTAACAACCATGATGGTTCATGTGCTGGCAATGACAAATACATCACCACTACGGTTTGTACAATGCCATCAACTGTAAAACACCCTAAGTTCAGAAATGTTGAATTGTGAAAAGATGTGCATCTTACAATCATGAGTTATAGTAATTACGTATTTATTTCAAAGACTATCCTAAAAAGTTGTACCTATTACATCAAACCCAAAGTTTCACAGATATTAGTATTTAGAATGGGGCTATGCTTTTAAAAAGTGAATTAATATATAGCATATTTTAAAATATTAATTAAATAAGAGTATAAGTATTGTTCAAACATGGCAAAAAGCTTACAAATCAGCCTCAAGTGGCAAAGGTTTAGAATACAGAGGCTTAAATTATCATCACTCCATGGATGACTTATGGTTATATAACCAACTCTAACTTCATTCCTAAGCTTCAATTTTCACATTGCAATTGTCGGCTCAATGACCTTACTTGGGCACCTTGTTGATACCTTCAACTCAGTATCTTTTCCCCAAAACCTATTCCTCCTCCTGATTTTCCTTTACTGTTAATGCCACACACTCCACTTTGAAACATATTTTATTTTCTGTAGATCCCAGCTTTGTATTTTGAGAATGGCACAGTTCTGAGGCTATTAAAGATGGGTATTGCCTGCACATTAGCACAGTGCGTGGTACCTGTTAGGTACTCAGAAATGATCTGATAATTCAATGCATGCTAAAATAGCATGTATGTAGAACATACGCAGGGAAGAGTCACAGATAACTAGAAATGGGTGGTTTGGGTCCTTTTAGAAGAGGCAGGATAGGAATGGGCAAAAGAACAACATATAGAATGAACAGAGAAAAATTCTTAAGAAAACCTTGACAGGTTTACATTTCCTGTACAATAAACAGGTAATTGTAAACGATTCACTTTAAGAAGACATCATCTAAAATAAGGTAATAGTATTAATTTAACAGAACGACTTGCAGGCTTAAAAATATAAAGTCTATTTGGCAAAATGGCTTAAGTGGGCTCCAGTGCTGCCGAGAAAATAAGGCAATGAGATAATTTTATGACTGCATCATTGTAAATAACAGGTAAAACAGAGCACCATCCTTCAAGTTATATACTAAACATTAATTAATTTCATAAAGTAAAAGATAATTTCATTCTGTAATTACTTTAAAAAATTTCTAATTTAAATGAAGTTGATACTAATTCAACTGAACTAGAAAAACGAAGCCAGCATGATTCCCTGGAGGGCACACACAAGAGGGACGAAGAGGAACCAAACATTCTTGAAAACGTGAACAAACGTTTACTGAAGAAGGAAGAAAAGCCCCACACCTTGGGCTGTTATCAAAATCCACTCTTGCAAAGAGACCATAAATATCAATGACATTTAAATACACACGAAGAATATCTTGATTTGTGCATTTATAAAAACATCTAAAAAGATTCTAATGAAAAGCTCTGGAAATCAGATCTGTGTATCAGAAAATCGGACACTGAAAATGAGCCACAGAAACACCACCAACTTTCATCAGTTTGCAGCGCCAGGGGAAAGACATCATTAGGTGAGGGAAAGCAAGAAGAGTTTTAGGCTGTGAAATCTCAAGAGAGAAATCAATCATTCATTCCACAGATATTTATTTAGTGCCTACTATTAGCACCAAAGAGAGACATAGTCGTGAGCAAACCATACAAGGTCCCTGTGGTCATGGAAATTGCACGTTAGTGAAGCAAAGTACAACAGTGACCTGGAATCTAGATCTTTCCTCTGCCACGCACTGGCTGTGTAAACATGGCCCAGTCACTTCACACATCAGGGCCTCGAATATTTTATCTGTTAAAATGGAAAGGGTGCACTAAATCGTTTCAAGGAGAAAATGCAAATATCGGGGTTTAATACTGGGGTCCACCATTCAAACAATTCAGCAATAGAGTTTAGGACCAGCAAAGCCAAATTCATCTAGCATTTTCCTTAGTACATCTGGAAATTTCTATAATTACACCAGGACACTGAAGCCTTCCCTGACGCAGTACCTCCCTCTACACGCTACTCACTGGTTTCCTTGTCTTGCTTATTTGATTCACGCTCTTCCCAGTGCCTCATAGAGGACTTGTCACTTGATTTATTTGATTTTATTTTTTGAACTCAAATTTCTGGGAAATGATGACTTAGAATACACAATGATTTAGAGTACTGTAACATAAGTAACTAAGATAAAACAGAATTAAAACTACAGTATTTACTAAGAACCTGCAGAGATCTATGAGGATAAAAGGTTACATTCAGAAAAAGAATCTACCACTTTACCAATTTATCCTATTGTATCCTGAAGCTTCTGGGGAGCACTATTAAAGTACAAAACTAAAGTTAAAGTAGAGCCTGGCACTAGTTCTATTTCAGTGTTAAAAAAGAGAAAACAGAGAGGGGAAGGAGTTTTACTGTTTAGTGGAGTAAGACTTACTGCCCCACTTCAGGCCATCTGTTATTCTGAAGGGCCCTCTCACAAAGTGTACGCATACCTCTACTCTCATGCGTTTTTAACACATTACTGCTTGCTAGAAAATGTGGGGGGTCTCCAGAAGTGGGAGGAATTGGAAAGTGGATGATTTTCCTAAAGCCACATAGACAGGATATGGTGAAATTGAAATTAAAATTTGAATCTCTGTGATTCCATGGTCTTCCCACTTACGTCACACTGCCTCTCGGGTAGGTAGGAGAGATAGCAGCTGAGTAAATCTCCTTTGTGATGTATTATTACCTTTTCATTTCTTGGGGTTGAATATTTTCACCAAACATTCAAATGTATTGTCCTTTTATGTCTAATAATGAAACAATTTCATGACTACTGTTTGGCGGATTTCATGAATACGGCTTTTCCCAATAAACACACCCTCTGTCATCAGCAAGCCTTGAACCACCAAGTGCAGGGCATTGGGCAGGAAAAAGGGGGTGATAAAGAGGTCTAAGATTTAGTCTTCACTCCCAAGGCGCTTAGAGTATTTCAGGTAATGGGGCAGATAGCACACAAGGTGAACATGCACACAGCTAGTGAGCATTAAGGGCCATGGATGCAATTCACTCCAGGGCATTCACTTTGGGCTGCATGCTGGTTCCAATCACATCTGTTTGGCCAGCACAACGGTTTTGTTTTGTGGGTTTTTTTTTTTAATTTTTAAATTTAAATTCAATTCATTAACATATAATGTATTATTGGTTTCAGAGGTAGAGGTCAGTGATCATCAGTCTAATACCCAGTGCTCACTACATCACATGCCCTCCTTAATATCCATCACCCAGTTACCCCATTCCCCTACCCCCCTTCCCTCCAGCAACCCTCAGTTTGTTTCCTATGATTAAGAGTCTCTTTATGGTTTGTCTCCCTCTGGTTTCGCCTTATTTGTTCCTCTCTTCCCCTATGATCCTCTGTTTTGTTTCTTAAATTCCACATATGAGTGAGATCATATCATAATTGTCTTTCTCTGATTGACTTATTTTGCTTAGCATTAATACCCTCTAGTTCCATCCACATCATTGCAAATGGCAAGATTTCAGATGGCTGAGTAGTGTTCCATTGTGTGTGTGTGTGTGTGTGTGTGTGTGTGTACCACATCTTCTTTACCCATTTATCTGTTAATGGACATCTAGGGTCTTTCCACAGTTTGGCTATTGTGGACATCGCTGCTATAAACATTGGGGTACAGGTGCCCCTTCACAGCACTACATTTGTATCTTTGGGGTAAATACCCGGCAGTGCAATTGCTAGGTCATAGGGTAGCTCTATTTTCAACTGTTTGAGGAACCTCCATACTGTTTTCCAGAGGGGTTGCACCAGCTTGCATTCCCACCAACAGTGTAGGAGGGTTCCCCTTTCTCCACATCCCCGCCAACATCTGTTGTTTCCTGACTTGTTAATTTTAGCCATTCTGACTGGTGTGAGGTGGTATCTCATTGTGGTTTTGATTTGTATTGATGCGGAGTGATGTTGAGCATTTTTTCATGTGTCTGTTGGCCATTTGTATGTCTTCTTTGGAGAAATGTCTGTTCATGTCTTCTGCCCATTTCTTGATTGGATTATTTGTTCTTTGCGTGTTGAGTTTGATAAGTTCTTTATAGCTTCTGGATACTAGCCCTTTATCTGATAAGACATTTGCAAATATCTTCTCCCATTCTGTCAATGTCTTTTCGTTTTGTCAACTGTTTCCTTCAGCACAATGTTTTTAAACACCAAATGTTTTTAGGTGGGGGCATGCTTCCTCAAGTTCAGCGACGGTAAGCACAACTCACTCTATTACATGTATGAACCTCAGAGCATTTGGATCTGTCACCCCTAATAAACCTATAGGGGTTGGGTCCTGATTCATTATCTAGGAAAGAGAACTTTCCAGATAATTAAAACTGATTTAACTTCAAGCAACAAATATTTTTTTGATTTGATTTTTTTTGATTAAGTAATGAGAATTTTCTAAAATACACCATTAGCATACACTTCATTGTCTCCTTAAAGGATAGAGAACATTTCCATTTTTTTATTGACTTGAAGTTATTACTATAAGCAGCCACTATTTGATTGTTTAAAGATAGTTTTATTACTCTTTCTTTAATGGTTATTCTCTTATTTCATGGTGTCTATCCTCTTCATTTTCATTTAACCCTTCTGCTGAGGGCTGAGAAAAAGAAAATAAGCAAACAACTAAAGAACCATAAAAACAAAACTTTTCAAGGATGTAACTGAAGGAATAACATCAACAATGCCCACCACCACTAATACTTTTCACTGAGAGCTGCCTAAGTACACAAAAATGCTATCATTACCTTCATTTGACTGATGCTTGAAACTCAGGCATAGAGAGATACCTTCCCCCAAAGTCACACAGCTAGGAAAGTGGTAGGGCAGGACCTAACTCGAGGTCTAATTCAAGCACATGCTCTCAACCACCACCGTATAATGGATGTTTTTGTTGTGGGGTTTTTTAAGGCATCCTAAGATATCTTTCCAAGGTTAGTGGTGTCCCCTAGAGAAGAATAGTTTTCCTCAAGATGGATCACTGGACACGTGGGATATTTACTAGTCTTTTCTTTGGAGTATAAACATGGAAAGAATAAACAAGATGGGGAAGATATTTTAAATGCAGCTTAGGACAACCACAAAGTAGAATGGGGAATCAAGAGGCCTGGAATCTCTAGTATCTACAAGTTACCTGTCATTCTGAATAAGCCACTTGGTCCTTCAACTTCAATTTCCTCATGTGTGAAATAAAGATAAATACCCAAATACCAGAAATAGAAAGCTTTGAAGATTAAAATAACATAGGGAATAGCACAGTACAGTACCCAGCACACAGAGGATGCTTGATAAATATTAGCTGCACTGGTTGCTGATTTTCTCATCTGTACAGAGAGGATAATAATACTCAGAGTTATTTCAGAGTTACATGAAATAATCTATGTAAACTCTTTGACATGGTGCCTGGCACAGAGTAACTGCTCAATTAATGTTTACCACTGCTGTTATCTTTAGTCTCTTATTTGTTAACTCTCTTACCTCAGTTCATTCAACAAAAACTAGGAAGGAGGAATGTGGAAAAAATTCTGACATAGACAATAACACCAATGAGATAAAATGTACTGACTTCCTTTATTGACACCAGAAGTTGGTGAGAAAAATGAATATGAAAATTCAGCTGGCATTTGAACCTCTTCAGGGAAATGCTGTGCGCAGAGATACTCAGGCAGCTATATGAACCCAACACTTCACTTTCAAATTTAAACTTTATTGAAATACTTTTTTCCCCTTCATTTAAAGCTGCTACCTTTTTGCTTATGTCTCAAACTGTGGGTCAACATTTACTGAACTTTTCATCTGAATATATTGTGTACTAATTTATCAACTGAACATTATAATTTCTAATATTCAAAAGATTAGAAATTCTAGGCTCAGTCTTTACCAATGGAATGCCAATATTGGGCTTTCTTTTATTTCTTTCATTTTTTTTTTTCCATAGGAAGTCTTGCCTTGCTTTGCCATGGGGTGAAAATGAAGGAAACAGGGAAACTGACCTTAAATATTCAACCTTCAGGCAGCCATCAGTTTCCAAAGTTAAAAAAAAAAATTGTGCACACAGTTTAGAGTTTGTTGGATTTCCAGATGTATGCCCTGATCTTATTTTTTGCAAAAGATAATTTTATATTTTAAAATGATGCTGCTCAGGGCAACATTTCACTTCATATTTTAAAAAGGACCAAAAAAAAAAAAAAGCCATATTATTGTATGAGATACCGTGCAGTAGGCTTTTAAAGAAGCCCCTCTAATTATGTCTTCGAGGGTTTGAGCACCAAAATGCCAGGTATTAGTGGTACTAAATGGACACTTTGCACAGAAAAGACAATTCTCTAGAGAAAAACAGACTTTGCAGACAGGCACGTGGCGTTTCAAAGTCTAGGTTCTCCGAGGTTCATGCGTACTTCATACATGAAAGCAGTAACACTCAGAAGTTCGTATGCTACAGTAAAGCACCTGAAGTTACTTCTTGGAAGTGAAGACGTCTGGGCCATGCCCCCAGAGATCTGGATCTGGTCAATCAGCACCAGGGCACAGGCAGCTGCATTGTTAGTAAGCACCCAGGTGGGACTGTTGCGGGTTTTTACCCATTTTCCGAAGCAGGCTTTTTTACCCACTTTCCGAAGCAGGCTCACAGCAACATCACATCACCACCTTCCAAAGTGTTCCCTGGATACCCTCTTTGCTAGTCAGTTCTCATGCTCACCAATGTACACATATCTGCCAGCAGTATTATAGATAATGCTGCTATGGGAGTTGGCTCAGGAAGAGGGGAAAATGCCAACCACTGTCTTCAAAGTATTAACTCAAGAGATGTTCCAACTTGCCTTTCAATTCTCTTTTCTACACTAGAAGTCAATCGGGATAATTAAACAATTTATCTTTAGCATGTGATAATGAAACAAAGTAAGGTATTTGACTTCAGAAGGGCCTTCATTTGGATTGGGTACTTCTCTGGACCTCAGTTTTCCTATCTGTAAAATGGGAGCAACAGAACTTACCTTTTAAGATAATTACGAAGATCAAATGAAGTGTATGCTTGGCACTCAACAAATGGTTGTTCCCATTCTCAACAAATCTATTATTTGGGTTTCTAGAAAGCACATAATTAGCCTATTTGAGTTTCACCTCTTGAGTGGGCCTGCTCCATGGCAGAAAAGCACAGAAGTGGAGAGGTGCTCGAAGGAGAGTTATAGGAAGCAGGAAGAGAAGCATGAAGTCTTGATAATCCCCAAATTGAATAAACACTGTAAGTAAGTAATATATGACCATTTAAACGAATTTCAAAGAGAGAGAGAGTAATTGTACATGGTAATTTTTAGCTGTTGGGTGGTTGCTATAGGATAAGATTGGGGATCTTATTTAGAAATCTCCAATCTGTCAAAGGAAAATCATTTGCCATCATTTGGTAAATAATTCTCTTGGCTCCACACCTGGAGCGCAGCTACACAGAGCTGCTAATACGAAAAGCAGCTCCATCACATCTTGGTGTGTGTAATTCTTTCTGGGATTTGTAATTTGGTGCTTATATTTGAAACCACATGCTTTTCCCCCATTCTGTCCATAGTATCTTAACATATATAGCATATTTCTCTTGATACTTCAGTTTTAGCCACCCTGAAACAGCTATGAAATATCACCTTGGGACCCATAATGAATTTGGGGTATATTACATAGCCTTATTTTAAGTGAGATGATCACAAATATAATCGCCAGATAGTGAAAATCTACCTAGTCATTTTCAAATGTAGTAACATATAAACAAAGGCCAGTCTAGTCCCATGTACTACATAGATGTGTGCCCTGTGTGTTAATTCTTATTACTCCTTTTCAATTAAATAGTCCTCCTTTCCAGAAAGATCCATATAATCTAAGGGCATTAACAGAAAGACATGTCATTAACATGTCTATGTTCTATCATACCTTTTAGAATAACTGTTATTCTTGGATTTGGACAGGTTACCAATACAGCACTTACTGAGTATCTCAAATCATACCACAGAGGTGTTCTACAAGTAACAAACTAACAATATCAATGATCCAACTTGGCAGATACCCAATGCAAAGTTTAAGTTACAAGAAGAATCATCTTCCTCCAATTACACTGCTAATGCTTTGATATCATTATGTACTCTCAGGAAAAAAAATTGATTACATAAAATACACTAAGATATAAAATAGGTATTAGCCTAATGCTATAAATTTCAAATCACTCTGTTAACCCTAATATATTTATTTGATATCACAGACTTATTTTTCTTACTAGAATTAATAAATGTAAGCAATAATAACTTTTCATATCATACTATTCTTGGTAATGAGAAATAGAACTGTGTGCCCGGAATTCATTCATTTGTGAATGCATAAAATGGTAAAAATCATACTCCTAACAAACCACATTTTATAAAGTAAATTACATTATTAGCTATAAAAATGGTGTTTTACAAAAATAGGTTGCACTACACAGAATGGATTTTTACTAGCTATAAGATTTTTTTTTTCTTATGATAAACTTAGATACTATGCCCAAATTGGCTGCAGGTTAGCCTCAGTATAAATAAACACTGGGGAAGACCACCCCAACACAGACCTGGTTGAAGCACATACTTTTATAAACTCTACCCTGAAGATTCACATATGAAACCATGGGGTGTTCACAAGGAGGCGTTTATGAGCAGGAGCATGTGGGGCTCTGTATGTTGGGGATCCAAGCAAGAGCCACATTTGGCAACAACTCTAACAGTTTCGGAACTTGTGCCTCGGGTTAACTGTAAATATCACTGCTTAGATTTTCAATCACAAACTTCTCCACTACCAGCAGAGAGAAATACCTCACTTTTCTCAATAAGTCACTCTACTAAGTACAAAAGCAATGATTTAAACAAGATGTATTTATGCAAAGAAAGAGTCCCAGAGCACTCTGTTTTCAGAATGTGCAGATCTACAAAATGCCAAGATCAAAGAATGACGTTTTACCCTACACATAAAGTTTAGTTTCCTCACATATTTAACAAAAGTACTTGATTATACTTAAAATTTATGTTTCAATATATAAAGGTTAAGAAACATCTAGGTTGAAATGTAATATAGTTGTAAATATTATTTTAATCCATTATTTTAAAGTAGCCTTAAACCAAAGGGTAAAAATATAATAGAGTCATTACTATAGTTTTTTATATGTCCGCTAGTCCCAATATTAATGGAAATTCAGTGTGTATTCATAACAACAAACTAGTTCTTAATTTAGATTTATTGAAGTTTCTTATATTCCATGAGAGAAGAAACAATATTCACTTTGACTTCACAAATTTCTCATGCAAATATGGAAGTTAAATAGTTAGATTTTATTATTTTTTTGAATAGATTTTAATGTAAAATTTCTAAGCACACATTTATGTTAATTATATTTGACACTTCAAAGTTATTTCAAATATTGTATCTTTTAAATTATAATAAATTTTAAATAATCTTCAGTCACATAAAAATCCTAAAATGACTTCACATGTTTAAATTAAACACTGTAGTTTTAGATTTATGTTTTTCTTATACATTTTCTAATTGTCTGTGGGATGTAATAAATAATTAAAAACTTGACAAAAATACGTGTTTTTAAAAAGCATTAAATTTAAAATTATTAGGAAATACTTTAAAAGATCCAAAAATGTTTGTTAGGTATATCAAAATACGCTTTTTTTTCCTGTGTTAGTTTTGGTAACAAACATTTAAAAACCTGAAAGCCAGTCTTTTTCACTCCCATGTAGTCTACATTTCCATTTCTGCGTTAACTACAGGTAGCACAGGAATTATTCCTTTAACTAGTGGCTCAATGGCGCAGCCTATGTGTAGAAAAGTATAACACAACATTAACTGATATGCACACTACAGTCAGTTGTGTAAGTTACGAATAGGGTTTAAAAATACAATATAGTTTTTAAAAATGAGAGCTCACATGAAAGAATTCAGTTTCTATTGGATAACTACTATTTGTGAAACTAAAGTAAATTGAGAAGAAATATAAATAAAACATGGTCTTTTTCATTAACCATGAAGCATTATAGTTTTTAACTGATTTTACATAGCCTCCAAATAGATTTAAAAATGTTCTATTTTCTCCACTGTCAAAAAATCTAAAGAAGCATGGTGTTTTGTGGCTGGACTATTATTTCTACAGTTGTTTTCTGTCAGGTTAATAACTATGACACTGTGATTTGTAATCTCTTTAAAATAGTGACTTTCCCCAAAAAGACACTGAATATATACATACGTTCAGAAACATGATTTCAACTTAGCAATTATTATTAGGCTAATTGATTTTATGGTGTAGGGAGGCTAAATAAAGCCTGTTCTGCTACCTCATGTAAGAACTTGATAAACACGTTACCTCCCATAAATCTCCTTCAATCAACACATCCTATGGGTCTCCAGTCAAACACAGAGGGGGAGCTGTTTCTCTTTAAGGCAGCACATAATGATCATCTTGGACAACATTTTTACCATTAACATACAATGAGGAAAAAATATATATGTATGTATGTATCTACATGAAAATTTAAACTAGTTCATCTCCTCAAAAAGAAAAACAAGAAAAAAAAAATCATTGACCAAGACCCATAGCCAGTAGTAAAATCTGAGCAAAATCAATGAAACCGTTTTTAGACATGTAACAAAAACCAGCATCCCATTTTACACAATTAACGTTCCTGTTATTTTTTGTGAGCATCTCCTTTAAAAAGCCAAGAGTCATCATAGAGGGAAGTCCTTTCTACATGTCCCCAACTTCTCTCCCTTCATGCAGAACCGGCTGCTAATCCTAGCAGAGAAAAGAACTGTGCTCGAAATTTGCACTCATTCCTCTTCCCTATTAGTTTTTTAAAAAAGGGATTGACCCTGTAAATTTACTCAAGTTGTTTAGAAGAAATGCAATAACTCAGACAACCTCTGTGGCAAAGTGAGTGCAATCAGAAAAACTGTTTTAGTGGCATTACAACTTAATCATTTTAACTTCACAATATGAGATGTTTTTAAAAAGTGTACTTCAATCACGCAGCGGAAGTCTGATCAATTTGACATCGACTATAGAAAACTGAACTCACAGTGAAGACAAGCACAATGTGCTGAAACATTATTTCTATTTCGTTCACTCTTACTTCATCTTTTCTTTCTATTGCTTTTGGTACAAACAGATCAACAAAGCGCTAAACAAAATTAAAACAAAAGCCACTCAAATGTTTATTTTTTTCAGTCACTGCCAAATGATTTAATTCTGAAAGCTCTTTTCATTCCATAAAAGTTATGGTTGCATTTTTTTTCCTCCCTCAAGGTCAGATTTGTCAATTAAAAAAAATAGTTTCAAGATAAAACTGGGATTTTTTTTTCTCCTCACTGTTATTTCACAAACTACAGAGGTCAGACAGTTCTGAACATTTAAGTAGATGTTTTAAAACAAACTTTATGATGTCTAATGTTTAAATGTACTGACAATTTACAAAGCTGGGAACCAAAGTGATATCTTACACCTTGCCATGGAAAATGACTTATTGTCCCAAAGCCACTCACAGATATTCTTATGCAGAGTGGCCAGTCCACATCCAAGGGGTTATGCTGCTTTGAAATAGAAATATGTATATCCTAAGAATAACCCCATGGAACAAATTAAAATGAAATTTGCCAGCAGTTTCTACTTCAGTAGTTTCTGAACTTAATTGTGTAAAAATATCTTGGTGCTAATTTGACGTTAATAAATTAAGACCATTAGAGATAGTCTTTCATTGTTGGCCTTCAACAATTGTCAATGACACTATTTTCTGTTTGCATTTCCTCAAGCGTGTTAATGTATCTTTGTTTAGGCTCACAAGTCGAACGGTCAATGTAAACACAGTCAATGAAACATCAGCACTGGAAGACAAGTCTACTGCGAGGACCTATGGAAAAGACTACTGGTCTATTGCCAAGTATGCAGTAAGGCGACAGCACTGAAAGGCTACTTTAAAATTTTTTTATATGATGAATAAATTACTCTTTAAAAAATTCTCAAAATTCTTTGTTTTGCATACAAAGTCCATCCAGGATAGAGGTGGTCTGCAAGTTGAACTTAGTGCAATGTGGGTTATAGTCTTTGTTTGCAGTCTTAACTGGGGATTGTACCTTAGCTACCGCAGTTCAAGCGTAAAAATACTTTGTCTGTAATACTATATACTGTTGCCAGTGACCCTCTAAATCCTTGAACCAACTGTGTCTTCTGGTGTCACAGAAGATAATGCCAATTTATTGCAATGTGTGGCTTTTTTAACTGATTAAAATTAAGCCGTAAACACGTGACAATGGAATTAGCACATTTAGAGAGTCTGTTTTCCCACATCCCATTTTGCGCTAGTGCGGCTGGTCCCTGCAACTCTACGCGGGTGCAATTTTAATGACTTTGCTCGGTTTTGATGTTCTTATGAAAAAAGCACTGCTTGGTGTTTGTGGAGAAGGTAGATATGGGGGCTGAAGAGCTGTGATTGGGAACATGGTGACATCGTTTCTGTTTTCCGATAGGATCGGTGTCATTTTCCTCTCAGCGATAAGACACCTCCACTGACAGTGCCCGATTAGGGAAAATTTTATTATAAAATTCACTTTTATCGAATGAGGATAGAGTGATAAACAGTTCAGCCTCAGGGAAGGAATAGGAACAGATTTCCCCCCTTTTCAAATTCCACCTTTTCCCTCTTCTCTTTCTCTTCCTTAAAAAGAGGATTGTGTTTTAGTTATTATTAATGGTACAAAAGAGCTCCCTACAACATGTGATTGCTATGATAAAACTAGCTGAATCAAGAGACACTTAGATGTTGTTATAAAAGAAAATATATTTTATATAGTTATATATATGCACGTGCGCATGTGCACACACACATACGCACTAAAAGGTAAAACTGTCATCTAAATCCTATTTCTGGAAGTTACCTGGTATTTGTTACTTAGAAAAAATATAACATCCTAAAAGAAAATCAAACTGAGGTAATATTGATTCTATTGTCCTAAATATACTCAGTTTTACTTTCTTTCAGAAATAAACGTTTGTCAAGCACAATTGCAAGGTAAACATAAAGAAACAGAAGCTCATGGCCTTTTAATTCTTGAACAAATACTAATGCGTCAAGGAAGAACCATGATAAAAAGACACGTTTGTTTTTAAAAAATAAAACATCATTGCTTTTGAATTTTTGTAGTTTAACGATGATACTTTAAACCTCCAGTGTCCAGCAGTTATGTCTGTTTATTCCCGATAAACCAGGACTATTCTGTATGACAACTATTTGAAAGGTCATCTGAGAAGCTGAAAAATAAGCACTTGATATTATTTATTTTTTAAAAATTATTTTTCCCAAAGAAAAATTCATCAAATCACTCAGAATACTCCTCTGCCTTTATGAAATAAAAAAAAGTAGTGTCTCAGGGGCTAAGAATGTCTAGTGGCATTGGTAAATTCTGGTACATTATAAAGAGTGCAATGATAGATTTTTATATTTTGGGTGTGTGTGTGTGAAATGTCGATGATAAAAACAATTCAAAACATGTCTTTATTGATGGAAAATACTTCTGAGGAGCAAATAAGGGACAGTAGTCTTTAGTTTATAATATTCTTCCAAATATTTCTAGGGTATCCCTAAAATCTTTCTTTAAAGGCTTTTTCTCAAGAATGCTTTTTCAAATGCTAATTCTAAGCATGATCTATTTTGGTGCACAATTCCCTATATTATTCAAATAGAATTCTTCAGTTATCAGTGATCAGAGAATCATTAAAATATCTTATTTCCTTTTGAGTTAAGCTTCTAAATTTGCCAAAAAAAAGTGATTCTCCAAAATCACTGCTATGAACTGAAGATGCTTACAGCTTAAAGTTGAATAATTCAAGTATTTATCTTTATAGGCAGCAAAAGAGAAATGGTTATGTGCTTTGCTCATCACATAATAAAGAGGAAAACTGAGGTTTACACAGTGACAAAGCCACTATTTGCAAATGCCCCTTAGTCCAAGCATTTCTTCCCATACTCCTTGTTTCAGGATTTCAATGAAACAAACACTGTATCTGAACTCATGATAAGTCAACATTATCATACTGCAACCTAATTTTCACTATTAATTTTGTAGCCTAAAAACAATCACCAAAGTGAACCTAGGAAATTATAACTGGTAAACAGTGGAGAAACACAAATCTTAACAACTGAAGTATGTAGTAAATGAAAAAGGGAATCCAGACTCATTGTTGGTTTAAAATCTTTACCACCAAATGCTTATTCATGGGTATGCACCAGCCGCATGGTGGACTAGCTTCAGTGGGGTATACTTTTCTTAATTATCACTTTGCTGAGTAAAATGTAATTTTTTTTTTAATGTGCAAAATGGTATTTTGGAGAGAACTACTTGAATGCATTAAGATTTTCAAAGCAACAAGAGACAGATATAGCTAAGTCCTAAGATGTCACAGAGCCACAGTAGATCTCTTTAAAAGTGGTCTGGGAAGAGGCTATGATTATTGTGATGATAAGAGTTAGTGAGGAACTTTTCTTTGTAATAAAAAATAGAGTGGTCCAATTCTTTCGGTCACTCAACAAAATGACCCTCAGGAAGCTTACATTCTTCTGCAGCAGATGAGCAAAACGTGAATTATGGATTACGCTTATTTACAATCAATGCTGTGAGGGAGGGGTCTGATAAGACAGCTGGACAAAGCTGCTTTAAAAGGAGTGGTCAGTAGAGTCTTCTCTGAAAAAAGTAACATTAAGCTAGAAACCTGAACAATGAGAAGGTGCTCACACAGAATAGAGATACACAGTATCCAAAATGTGACTGTATCGATACATATTTTTGAAAAGGTATTTCTGAAAAGTTGCATGTTAACTTTTATTTAAAAAATCAGTGAGCATTCTAAAGACTTCATTGTTATTAAGATCAATCCAATAATAAAATGTCTTAAGGCAAAGACTCCTGAATAGAAAATCTGTATATATTAAAATACACCTATGTCTAAGCATCACTAATTTTTCCAACAACTCAGAAGGCACTTCAGGACTATACATTTTTTGGAACAGACTCATCATGGCCAAGTACCCTCATCTGGGTCACTGGAGAACCAGTGACAAAGTAGTTTTTTTTTTACTATCTCACATCTTAAGTGCTGTACACATTTTTGGGGAATACCCACGAGCACATTCACACGCAGATGCATGGCACACACATCTATGTATCAGTGTGTCCACTCTGGCTAATCAGTGCTATATAGAGTGGAATACCTTTTCCACTTCAGACACTATTACTAGTCCTGTCTTCATCTACTCAAATTTTTGTTTTTCTCATAGGACACCCAGTAGAAGTATCCAAGTCTGGGGAGCATGAATGCCTTTCTGTTCTGTGACAAGCAACATCTAGAATGGCTGTCTGGGTCTGTATGTACAGAATTCACATTTTATTGAAATAAGCACCAGTCTTTCCTAAGAGGGCTGCCTGATTGGTTAGTGGAAAATGGATGGAATGAAGGGAAGAATAACTGATAAAGAGATAATCCACTGTGGCACCGTGGCCATGCAGGATTGCGGCACTAGGGGGTGAATGCAGGGTTGGGGGAGAGGAGGAAGGGCTCCTTTCTGTTGTTGCATTTGAAGTAGGGAGGAGGCCTGCAGTGAGCAAACTTCAGATGTGAAGAACAAAAGGCCAGGTTTTCCCCCTACACCATCGCTCTACCTTTTTCTCAACACTGACTAGATGATGAGGTCTCAAGCTGAAGCCCTACAGAATTCCATTTTGACAGCCTATATTCATTAGTCAAGTTTATCTTCCAGATAGATAAGGCAAGGTTTTATTCTGTATAAAACAATTAAATGAAGCAACGTTGCCCATCCATAGTTGGGGAACATTTAGAAGTATCTCCGTTCTTTACAAATGAATCAGGGTACATCAGTATATCCAATGTATGTTCCATGTTCATCCAAAATCTTAAATCATTAAAAAAAAAAAACTTGTGGTCAATAAACATTAATATCACATAGGTCAATTTAACATTTTTTTCCTGTTCTTCTAAAGGAATAATTTGGAGAGGAAGGTAGTTCCTAAGCTGATGGTGGATCTGAGGATGCCAGTTACAGGAGCACTTAAGCGCCCATTGGCACAGCAAGATTCAAAGCCCTGGTAGGCTTCAAAGAAACACTTTTTTTTTCTTCTTCTAGAACTCTTTGCTTTCTAGTAAAGCTGCAACCACAATGTTCTCTCTCTTAATGCCACCATAAAAAATCAAAACACTTTAAAACAAATTGATGTACTCTTTAATACAGTCATCACATCATCACAGGACCCTCGCACCCTGCATGGCGACAACCGTGGGGATGCACACCACACATCTCTCTCTTTGTTGCCTGCTTCAATGCTTAAAGAAAAATGGAGAGAGAGTGTGTGTCTCTCAGTTGAGATATGGGCACCTTTGATTGACAAGACCTAATCAGCTTATCTCCACACTAATAAAGTTGGGGCCTGTGGAGCTGGTATATGCCCAGCACCGAGTGAACTTTTCCTAGCCAAAGCCTCACGGGCCAGGTCGCAGGCTCTGCTTCTCGAAACTGGTACAGATCAGTTCTTAATGGGCTATTTTCATCTTGATAAACCTCCATAGTCTTCATTCATGATGGCATTAGAGTCAATTCAGCTGGATGAATTGCCTAAAGTGATGGTTACGTGATAAGTCTATGGTAAGTATTCATATACATTGAATCAATAAGCTATCTCTTCCAATCTGCCTGTGGGAAGTATAAAGTAACTTCTTCTGAATTATTATTAATTTTTTTAGGTTACTATTTATTGAAGGGAATGGCTTTATTTTTTTTTATTAAAAGATGACAGGATCCACATTAGGTAACAAGCAGATCCCTTTAATAATTTCTGCTGGATAATACTATTAGAAGATGTTCTATTCCTTGGGATGGAGCCAATGCTGACACAGCCATAGTCTGTCTCTACCATTCTGGAATCTTGTGACACTAATTTGCTCATATCAGACACCCACGAAACATGTCTTGATTAACTGGTGGAAAAGAAGAACATCAGGCCAGGAAACACACACATGAGCTGGAGTTCCTGGGGGTAGGGGAGGGCACAAACACATGCATGTACACACACATACTTCCTTCTTCGAGTTTACTTGTAGAAGGCTCTCTCAAACCAAGGACCTTCCACATAATTTAAGAACAATGCCTTTTTTCTTATCTGTTTGCAATTACTATGTAAAGGCCAAACTCAAGAGCTGAGGTATAAATAAAGTTATTAAAGGACCGGATACTTCTTCAACTACACAGTGGAGACCCAAGCTCCTCTTTACATGTGCCACAGTGAGGGTGTAATACACCGTGCACGTTTTGATCTTAACTTTCATATGCAGTTATCCAAAGAGAGAGAGAGGGTCACTGGATAAAGAAAGAACTCCAGTAGTGGAGAGACTTTTTGAAATGATAACAATTTCCCAAGTAGGAAAAAAGAAAAAAATATATATAAATTTGTCCCTCTTGCCATATATAAATGGTCATTAAAACCATTCAGTAATGCAGCTTTCAAACTGCAATTTACCTTAAGTATTATAATCACCTGTATAAAATGAGATAATTTTAAACATATACCAAAATGAAGTTTTCTACAGATTATAGAAAATCTTGAGCAATATTTTTCATTGAGATTGTGGTCTTCATGCTGTAATTGCCTTATACAAAATCCACTCCAGCCTTATCACTCAATATTATCTTCACTGCTGAACATCGGAAGATAATTTTACAATAAAATTTAATTTACAGAGCTTATTTTCCACTAATCTCCTAGCAGAGGAAAAATGAAACATGCCAAGGTACACACTCCAAGCTATGACCCTAATAGCATTTTTTATTTCTGGGATAGTAAGACCCCAAAACATATCAATTTTATCATATTGAAATGCTGGCATATTTTAATTGTCATAACTTTGTATCCAAGAGAAGGAAATAAAATGGACTATTAGGACCATGTAGGAAAATAAGCCTCTTCAAGTGATAAAGTCCCCCTGGGGAAAGCTTTTTTTTTTCCATAAGAAAGGAAATACTTAATATAAAAATATGGGGTTGGTAAAGGTATTTTATTTCAAGCTATTAATATGCCAGCAGTCAACAATATTTGAGATTTTTAAATAAAAAATCAACCTACTAGCAATAAATAGGGACTAGATATCAAGATTCAGTTTTCTGTGTAAAATGACAAAGGTAGATTTGTCACCTCCAAGGCTCATTCCAGCTCTAAAATTTAAAATTTTAAAGGTACAGATGCCATGTGAACTTCAGAAGAGTAAATTAATAGTTGAAAGTCTACTTCTACAGGACATTTGGCCTCTATTTATCATTTATGTCCTAGAAAGCCTTCATCTTTTGAATAAACCTTTTTTTTTTTTTTAATATTGAGAACTCCATGACAATGAACTAATAGCACAAAAGAGTGTAAGATATAAGCCAATCCTGTTGCTCAAAAATGAAATGCTTCATTTTTTGTACTGGTGCAAAATACTGAAAGTCTCCTCATTAAAACTCAAATTCTTCACCAAAATGGTTACATATTTTTTAAAAAAGATTAATGATCATTAATGAGTGAGAGATTAGTGCTTTAAGTCTGGACTGAATGAGACTACCACTTCCTAAACCAGATTTAAATCTCTCTGCCTCTTTTCAAAGTTGTATCATAACAAGGCCAAAGTGATACTGAATCATTTATAAGGTTTTTAGAGTTGAAATATCAGAGTCATATATGTGCAGAAGTATTGTTCTGACATTTGAATTTCAGCAATAGGCAATTCTGAGACATTTCAAGTTATGCAAAATTTGACATTTCCCTGTTAATATACAAAACAATGATGATGTGAAAAGCCACTTCTCTACCAATACTTAAAACTTAAACACTTAATAAAACTTTAGAAGCATAGGCCTCTAAAATTCAAACCCACATAAGAAGTACTTACATAAGAGCTTTTAATGTTTATCCACATAAAAAGTACCTGCTGAACATTCATCTGCACTGATCTTTTTTATTTATACATGGAAAAGCAGAAAACATTATTAGTTGCTTTTCAGACCACTTATTTCCAATTTAACTTTTTTCGTTCCTCATATATACATGTCAGAATATTCCTGTCATGAGCTATAGATCATTTAAATTGTTTCTTGAGTGTTAAAAACTACATTAAATAAAATACAATTAAGTATATTTCACTTTCCTGAACAGCAAGAATCTCAGCCAGCTGTTATTTTATAAGAAACTGAAATGAACCACTCACGAATGACCACCATGCCTAGGGATTATCTCCTTAAACACCAAAACTAAAATGTTTTGACAAGATGATCTCTTGGTAGAAACAGTAAAGACATTTTTTTTAAAAAGCCTGAAATAAGTAGGGTAATAATGAAGAACAAAATGTATAACATTTTCAAGCTGCAAATTAACAAGCAGATATTGACTTTTCTTTGAGGTCAATAACAGCTCTTATTGATCTAAAAAGTTAATACCTACTAAGGTCAATATAAGATCTCAAGGGTCAACAAATCTGGATTCGAACTTCCACTTCCTTTCACATATACATACTGCTGAAATGGGTACAATTGTGTGTGGAGAAATAAGGAAATCATCACTATGATGCTGGAATAAACCAAAGAAGTAGGCCAAGGAAGTTAAAAATAAAGTTTTAAAAGTCAGTTACTACAGAATTTTCACACATTGACCTTTAGATGTAAATCCTAGTATTATATAATTTGGGCAGTTACATACAGAGAAAAAAAATAATAGAAAATTATGTTTTTACAAGTGTTTTGTCTCTTCGTGGTATTGACATATGGAATCTCTTTTTCTCTCTCTAGCTGTATGTTTTGAGAAATTACGATGTGAAATAATTTTTCAAGAATATATTTGAGGCACTTTCAAATACAGATAAAATTCTTTTTTTAAAAAAAGATTTTTATTTATTTATTTGACAGAGAGAGAGAGAGAGCAAGTGAGCACAAGCCGGGGGAGTGGCAGAGGGAGAAGCAGACTCCCCGCTGAGCAGGGAGCCCAAAGCAGGGCTTGATCCCAGGACCCTGGGATCATGACCTGAGCCCAAGGCAGACTTAGCCGACTGAGCCACCCAGGCACCCTGATAAAATTCTTTTTTAGTTTTAAAATTAAACAGTAATATTCTGGGAAATCCAGAAGTGGAAAAACTATCTACGATCTTAATATTCTTATAAAACTGTCATCGTACAGTCTGTTTTGTTCTTCTAGACTGAAAAAGAAAAAAAATATTGACTATTATTCATCTAATAAGTAAAATGCTCTACTCCTTACACATCGTAAAGAGGGCATATGCGGACGGACCACACAAACACTGGGACCATGTCCCCAGTTCCTGGAGTTGTAAAATGAAGTGATTGATTAGTCTGATCTTTTTTGATAGCCAAATAAAAGTTCGCATTGTCCTTTTCAGAATGACTAGAAGCACTGAGGGAGGGAGAGCAAAGAAAGAGGAAGCAAACATTCCTAGGACATTTCCAGTGCCAAAACCTGAGCAAGATGCTTTAAAGAAACATGGGTTCTGTCAATTACTGGGAAGGCCCTATTATTGAGAGTGGTGATATAAAAGTTAAAAAGGAGAGGCCAGGTCTGTAGCAGTGGCAATATCACACTGTGGCTATTCAGCAAATATGAAGACTACTGTGATTACAGGGTACTTAAAAAAAATAAACTTATTTTAGGACAATTTAGATTTGCAGAAAAATTACAAGAGTACAGAGAGTTCCCATATACTTAACACCCAGTGTCTCCTATAATTAACATCTCCCATTACTATAGTACATTTGTTACAGTTAATGGACTAATATAGGTAAGTATTATCAATTAATGTCCACACTTTCGCCATATTTCCTTAGTGGGTGTCTAATGTCCTCAGACATTTGTCTGATGTTTCAGGATCCCATCCAGGCTACCACATTACATTTAGACCCGTGTCTCCTTAGGTTCCTCTTGGCTCTGACAGTTTGCACTGTTCTTTAAGCACATACTTTAGAAATGGTATAAATAAATTTGCTGACTTGTATCTATTGTCAACACTTAGACGAAAACACATGCAGCAGAATTATCTTTTGTTACAGATCTAAGGAATATAAATTTGAGAAGCGAATGGAGATAAATGCTTGGTAGCAAAGAAAGCAAATGATATTGACTCTTTACTGTGTCTATTAATAGAATAGAGATAAGAAAGTTTCATTTGTCACAAATTCTAGAAGATTACATCCACTGACCTGACCCATAAGCCATCTCTCCCTCCACCTCTCCCCATTTTATTCTACTAGCCAGGGTTTTAACTGACTGGATTATGAGGGAGCAAAGGGGGTAAGGAGTAAATGCTAGGGCAGAGAAGGGTAAACTGCCTGTCCATATTTGTACAAAGTTGTGACTATAAAGTGGTCATCCAGTTGCAAGTAGAGTTCCTAGCCCCCTCACATCTTGGTGGCATCATCCAATGAGTCCTTGCCAGTGGAATGTGTGCAGAATCAATGTGTGTCACTCGGTGCCTATGGAGCTTTTAAAGCAGGTGTGCCTTCTGCCTTCTCTCTTTGCCTGGTTGCTGGCACAGTGGAGAGGACTCAAAAGCCTCCGTGTACGGCAGAGCCACAAAATGGGAGAAGCGTGCATTTCTGAAACACCGCCTGGAAGGCCGTCTGCTCACCAGGAAGGAACACTTGCGCTGGACTGTTCCAAGGGCGAGCAATAAGCTTTACTACATCCAGCCACTTGGGTATTTGGGGTTTATTTGTCCCATCAGCCAGTGTTACTCTGCAAAGTAACACAGGTGGAAACTATGATTTCTGAGCACCGATGATGAACTGAACATGCACTGGGTGTTTTAGGCGGTTTACCTCCTTTAACTCTCAGATCAACCTCCATTTAGGAGACCCACAAAGATTTTGTAGGTCAGGAAATGAAGACCAGAAAAGGCTAAGGAACTTGCCCAAGGTCTCCCGGCTTATCATGTGGGAGAACCAAGATTTGAACTTGTCTATTTACAAAGCTCCGTGAACATTCCATTTTGCTTTACTACAGGTGAAAGACAGGTGATCTGACTTGGCTTTGGATTACAAAATAATTCTTATGCATTTTATATGCCTAAACATCTTTAGCCTCAAAGGAGAGCAAAAATTGTACATGTGTTCTCCCTACTTTTTATGTGGTAGATAGGAAGCCCTCATTTACAAGGGGTGGGTATGAGACCATTAGTTGGGCTTTAATGTGTTAGCATTTCCCAGATCAAGACGATGGTATACAAAAATACACGGGGCTCCACTTTTGTAACGTGCTGATCCTCTTACAGGGTTTAATTTGAGCAGAGTCCAACAACTCAGGGAGGGCACGAAAGAACATGTTGCTCCATGAGGTATACAGTTAACAAAGGAGAGAACAGAAAGACTGACTTGTTCTCACAACAGTATGAATTTAAAGAACTATACGGGGTGGGCATTCTACAGGACGCCCAAGTAGGAAGAAAAATGAGACACTGTACCTTGCACACAGCAATAAAGATGAGGGGACTCATTGTAGTAAGAAAATCCACAGCCGGCAGGCAGTGTCAGTAAAGGCGATAAGATACTTGGTCCATCCTCACGCTTACCTTTTAGGGTCATAGTGTTTAAAAAAAAAAAGGGTCTCTTTTTTTATATTAACAAAGTCACTCCAGTCAATCTCTTTAACTCAACCTACATGAAAAATTTGGATGACTTTGTAAAAGTTCCATGTTAATACCAGTGAGAAAAATTGGTGCGTCCTTTATATTTGTGTTGCTTTCTTATTATGACCGTTTTGTTTCCTTGTATAAATAATAGGCCCTAATCAACAACAAGTCTGCATAGAGCATTGACCATTATAGGTAATTTATAGATATGCTAATGAGAAAGAAGGAAACAAAAAATACTGATTCCTTCATGAAGCCAGGTGAAACTTAATAGCCACTCTGGTTGGTAAAAATTGATAGCATTTGGGAAATTAATCAGGGGAACAGTATACTAATAAGTCTGAACAAATAATTTCCATATCAGATAACTTAATTTATTGATTGAAACAATGAGATAACAGATATAAAAGTAGTCTGAAAATTTCAAAGTAGATTATACAATGTTATTCTTAATATTAGCATTATTATTTTCAGCACGTAATACAAGGTTAAAAACTACTAAAGTTTATAATTCGAAGCATTAAAAAAACCTGAAATGTATTAAAAATAATTACACATCTGACTATTAAAATGGAGAGGCTAACTGGAGGGGTTTACTGGGAAATAATAAAAAGTTTGAGGGGAAAATGTTTTTAAAACAAATGCTATCACTTTCAAGTATACTTAAGAACTAAGATGAACATTAGCAAGGCCATAGGACACACTCCAGAAGTCTTCACAAGCCACGTATTTGTCCCAAAGCCTGATTTTGCTCCTGCTTTACTTACTTCCCCTTGCTCCCTCTAGATTTATTCTCTAGGGTCCGCCTTTCCCTGACACAATGAAATGGACTTAATTACTTCCTGCACCTTGCTTTGAAAATACCAAGTATGTTTATTATGGGGATTTATAAGCTATGTATTTTCCCACAGATATTTTGCCAAGATACTCCCCCTTATTAAAGAAACTTAGTATGTTAAGTGCCTAGGACAGTGCCGGGTCTGCTTCTTTCTCAATTATATAAAATCTATTTTCCCTATCAGGTAGGTTAAGTACCTCCTCTACCCTATTCGCAAATACAAATTTTGCTAATAATAATAATTTAAGCCAGTATTTTCTTGTTCTTTCAGAGATTGCTCAGTCCAGGTCTAACGAACCCTAATTCTAATTTCTTAGGGCCCAATAACTGTTTTCTGAGTAAATGTTAAGGCTCCACTGTGCTCTTTTCAAGTGCCACATACTGCAAATAGCATTGGAAATGGAAATAAAGAAAATTAGCTCCATTTTAAAGGTGTACTTCATGTACCCATAAATATCAACCTTTTAAAGATTTTATTTATTTATTTGACAGAGAAAGACACAGCGAGAGAGGGAACATAAGCAGGGGGAGTGGGAGAGGGAGAAGCAGGCCTCCCGCTGAGCAGAGAGCCAGATGTGGGGCTCGATCCCAGGACCCTGGGATCATGACCTAAGCCGAAGGCAGACGCTTAATGACTGAGCCACCCAGGCGCCCCAAATATCAACCTTTTAATGTGGACAAGGACCTTAGGCAATCGATCGTGATGGGACTACCAACATGGAGGATAATGGGAGGATTACTCAACAACATGCTTAGTTTTCCTCCAAAAGGGACAGTCTTCAAAAAGCTTCCTTGTCTGGCTTTAGGGTGGTTTCATCTCTCTAAATAAATAGATATTTATTTAACTATGACTTAGAGTTTATACCCCAAGATGCAAAAGGGCAACACAGGGCCATACATGAATGATGACCCATCATGACAGTCTCTTTGATAATGACTTTACTTGGAAAAATATATTCTTCAATAAAAAAATTATTTTTTAATGTTGACTTTGTTCTCTTACGGCAACGCTGGAAAACATTGTAGCCCAACAGGAAATATAGGCGAAAGCTTCAAATGTAGAGCACACACACAAAAAACATTTTTAAAGCTCATGCCCATCAAGTTTCCCACCTGATATAAGTCGTACACAAAGTCTTAGTCCAATGTGAACCCATGCTGTGAAAATTCTGTAGCACCCACCTCAGAAAATTCTGTTAAATACATAAACACTGCTGAAAAGAAAACTTCTGGGCACTAGAAGTCAGACTCAAAGGGAAAATAAACCTGATTAAAAAAGAATCCCAAGGAAAGTTATATAAGTACAGTGCAACAAGGTCATAAGCTTAACGTCCTTCACTGTAATATTTGAAACTAAATTGGCATTTTAGCGATCTGCTTTGGTCGTCATTCTTTTTCTCAACTCAGAGAGATGCAACAGAATAAGAATGGCTTCACGTGTATCTTACAAACCAAATGGAAAAGTGATAGGCATTATGGGGTAAGACACCTTTAAAAATGAGTATAATACTTTTTAATGGATTAAAAATGAACCCTATGAATTCACTTGGACCACCTAAGGAGAAGGTTCTCCAAATAGGGTATAAATGACATCCTTTTCTTACTACTATGGAGCTCACCAATATTTCAGAGAACCTCACAAAGTAAACTTAAGTGTGACTTGAAAATGTTCTTCAAGAACTTCAGCCAAATGACTGAACCTCCTCTGTTCTTTTCAGAGCAGAACCACAGCTTTTTGAGATGTAAGACTTTAACAGGGTTGCAATTATAAAGTAAGTGATAACTACACATTAAAAGTGATTATTTTACCACTGAGGGAAAACTTTTAAAAACTTGTAGGACATGGTCAAGCAATTCTTATCGGCATTTAACAAAATGTGTTTTCAAGCAAAGGTATCTTTAAGATTCTGAAAGCATAACCACATACTCCACCAGCCAAAATAATGAATACAGAAACTTCTTTCTAGCAATATTTTTTTCTGTCAAAGTTTAATATTTCTATAGAAAAATATTTTCTCTAACATATACACACACACACACACATATATATACACACATACACACTTGGATAAAATAGATGGTTAATATCAACCCAAATGTATAATCCTGTTCTCTGTTTCTATATTGTAGAACAACATAAAGTGTTAATTTGATATTGTTGCAATAATATGGACATGGCAGTGCCTTTCTGAATTCCAATCTGTGCCTAAACAAAATTACTTTAAGTTAAAAATCTGAATCAGTGTTTATAGGCATAACATTGTCTACTCAGATAACCCAGGACTAGGGTATCTTGTTTTTCTAGTTCTGCATCCCAGAAGCATCTGACACTCAGCAGAGTTCAATGAAATCTTGTTGAAAATGTGAAATACAATGTGTACCTTCTTTTGTATAATATATATCACTCCCACTAATATTACAGAATCAGAAATTTATTCTTCACCAACTGATAACAGCTCTAAGAGCAAGAAACACACAGTTAATATTTTTTGGAGCTATTTTCCCAGAAGTCTTACAAATGACTTACTAGTAAATGGAGAGAGAGAAAACAAACAACTTTCTTATATTCTGTGCAGGAGATATATTAGCTCAGTTTCAAGCTAGCTTACAACTTCAAAAACTGTTTTATGTATTACATTGTATTATTGTGCATTGTTTTACCCATCAATCTTTTCTGTAGATGATAAATTAATACATTCGATGATTTGTATTTTTGAATAAAATTATTACACTGTACCCAGCAATGAACACTCAAAATATTTCTTTAAGAGAAGAAGGGAGGGATAGAGGAAGAAGAAAAAGAGAGGAAAGAGGTTAATATTAACAATGAGGAGGAGGCAGAAGAATAAGAAAATGTCATTAGACTGGGAAAAACTCTTGAAATGATAAAGAATGACTGCCTTCAGTTTGATAAAAACTTTGTTTCAATAGATACTTCCAAGACTGATTACAATTTCAAAATGAGTTCTATAGTGAGTTGATTAAAATAATAATAATAAGGTAAGTTGAAAGACAGTATCAAGAACCAAAAGATAGAATGTGATAAAGCTGCAGTATTGTGGTCTTAAACTCCATAATCCTCCTATAACCCCGTGAAACTCTGGAAAACTCCATCAGTAGTTCAGCCAAGACTCTGAGACAATTAAAGATACAAAGGAAGGGACTTCATATTTTAAATGCATTTGTTCTGATCCTTTTAAAAGTTCCGAACATGAAACATATTTTGTTTGATTTTTAAAAAGCTAAGCTGATACTTGATTGCTTTTCTTGTATGAACTCTTAAAAAAAAGACATAGGCAAAGAAGAGAAACAGTGGTGTACATAAGTTATCTTATTCTCATGAAAATGCTGTAATTCTAAGAATTATTCGTTTTCCAGAAGAAAAAAAAAAAAGTACTCCATATGTTTCTCTGGCTTACTCTACTAGGTCAAATAAATATGGATTTTGATGAAATAAAATTATAAAAAGTAAAAATAATCTGAACATATCATGTAAAACAGGCCTGTGGAAGTATATTCCTAAAATGGGGAATGTCTGCAGCTTAAAATTAGGTTAACTATTACAGAGTATTTAAATATTGAAATTGAAGTAAAATCTATTTTTTTTTAATTAAAAAAATTTGTAAGGGGTACAAACTTTGGAAAAAGGGTACAAACTTTAAGCTTTAAAATGAATATAGCCTGAGGATCTAACAATGGTGATCATAGTTGATAACACTATATTATATAACTGGAACTTGCTACAAGAGCAGAACTTAAATATTTTTACCAAAAAAAGAGAGTGCACGCGAGCGAGCGCACATGAGTCTTCATAGAAAAAGAATGGAGACTCCCAAGAAAACCCTCAAACATAAATGGAAGAATCTTCTGTATCATTTCTACAACAAAAAAGGCCTACATAGAAAATATTTCTCTTATGAAAATAACTTATAAATACATAACACTGGTATTATGCTTACTCAGAAAATCTATCTTTGCATTTCCCTAATGAAATAAGATACACAGGAAATGGTGATAAATACACCATTCTTTAAAAAGAATGTAAGTATTGTTAAATATAGGGAAAAATGTATTTTGAGAAAAATAAAGTGGTATAATGAGTCTCTTTTGGGTTACTGTATAGGTTACTACCTATTCTAGTTACCAAGTAATGCCTACTCACATTTTCCTAAACAAAGTAAGGTAAATAATTATTATAGCTCCTAAATACGACCCTCATATCCAATGCCACCAATATTAACAGACACAACCATATGTAATATTTCATAGTGAGTGTAGGTGTTAACTACCCGTGGCTACCTGCCTAAATTTTCCACACGTTTAGATATACACATCCACACATGTATAGGAGGTTCAATGGAATAACCTTTATCCAGTTCAAACAGACACAGACTAAAGCTAACACGGGAGAGTGGATAGCTAATTAAATTTTGATTTAATCTTTGCTGATCTTGTTAAAATGCAGATTCTGATTCAGTAGATGTGAAGTGGGACCCAAGATCCTGCATTTCTAACAAGCTCCCAGGGAATGTTGCTGGTCCTGAGGCCCACTTTGGGTTTTAAGGAACTAACCCATTCCTCTTTACACTGATACAAAATTAAGCAAAGTAATAATATATGTTTACATTCAGAAGCTACCTAAAGTGAAGATTTCTAGAGAAAAAAACACCATACTTTTGTGAGGTAATTTACAAAATCTTTCTATACACATTATTTTATTTATGCCTCGCATAAATTCTAGGAAATAGGTATCATTATCATAATTTTTCAAATAAAATATCATCATAAACTTGGTTTTAAGCTCAGATTTATAACTGCGGTGTCCATCACCAACAGCCCAATGGACTGGCTATTGTCTGTGTAAAGCCCAACCATGTGCAAGGACTAGTAAGTCTCCATTTGAGGGGGGTGTGCTATCCTTAAGGAAGAATCTTTGGGATCTCATGCCAACCGTTAAGGAAATTAATGACAAATTTCAAACTCCTTGCCCCTGAATGGCTTTTAAAATGACTTATAATTTCCCTTGCATCTTTACCATCAAATCCTTCCATTCATTTCAACTGGTAAAAGAACCAAATCTTGGATTACTATAAACATTTCTTAGCAAATCTCCTTATTTCCAATCCTTTGCCACTCCACCCCTACAATCCTTGTTCTCCACAATTCAGATCAGGCCACTTGTCTGCTGAAAGCTCTCCAATGGCATTACTCTCTTAAGAATCAAATTCAGGCTCCTTTCCATGCCCTGGGACCCTACAGAATCTGCACTCCACCTGGCTCTGACCTAATCATGTACCATGCCCCCTTGCTCACTTTGATGCAGCCATATTGGTCTTCTTTCTGTTGCCTGAACACCCTGGACACCTTCCCATTTTAGAGTCCTTGTGTTTGCTTTTCCCTCTTGGAATCCTCTGCCCCAAATCTGCTTATTGATGGCACTTTTGTACTGTACAAGACTCAGCTTACAATGCGCCTCTCTGGGGAGGTCTTTCCTGACTAGCTAGCCCAAGGTAGCCTTCATCAGTTACTCTTTAATACCCTGCTTCATTTTGCCACTATCTGAAATGTACTAGTCCATTCATTCATTAATTTAACAAAATGTCTGTCTCATACTGCCCCCAAACTTAACTATCTTAAACTATCTGCTTACCTACTGAGAGAGTGAGCCTTGCATTTCTGCACTTGTATAATTTCTCTTTCAACCTATTTTATTAATCACATAGTTTCCATTAGTTTTGTGCCTGTTGTAATTCTGGGATAATTTGCTTCAGAGGAAAGAAAAGTCATAATTTCAGAGTAAAGGGCAGATGACCCAGAGTTTTAAGTATAAAGTCCCTGACCTCAAACAAGATGGTGATCTCCACAGCTAAGAATCAGACCTGACTATTAGTAGTAAATGAAAAAAAGGAAGTCACTTTTTATGCACAGATTTTAGGACAAGAACTTACAGGAAATGCCAAACTGGATCAAGCCAATGGCTCACACAACCACCAGTGTTCGGTCTTTGATGGTCACTCTCAAGGAAGTTTATGGGTCTGATAATTATCTCTCCTGATGTCAGTCTGAGACTAGAATGTCCTACCATCAGCTCTTTAGTTTAATATCATATGCTCTTCCCTCTGTCTCTTCTTTTCTAGATAGAGCTGTTCAATTAACTGGTAATCTTATCAATTTTCTCAAAAAGGAAGGAATCCAAGAAAGAAAATTTGATTGGTATTAAACTCAATATATATCAAGGTGTAAATGGCACTTAGAAATACTCATGTTGCTTTTTCTCAGACCAAATGCATTCTGGACATGTGTCCCTCTACTGAGCAGCTGTTTAAAGAGACAGTCAGTAACTGCCAACTGGACAAAATAACTTTTTAAAGCATAAGAAATGTTTCAAGAACTTTAGAAGACGAATTTCATTATTTGCTAGGAAGACACCAGTGGTTAAACTAATATGCTTTCTATTCTATCTACATATAACTGATTATATATAATAAACTTTCTTTTATGATATTTGCCAATAATAGTTATCAAATTAATGAATAGAAAATTTCACAGATTTTTGTTGAAATCTCTTGCCAGTAGTTTTGAAAGATGACCAATTGTGCTGACAATAACTTAAAAATGATGACTTTTACAGAGCCTTCTGTACTTTCTAAGAACTTGAATATATATGACCTCATTTTACTTTATAACAAACTTATGAGATACATAGAATCTGGTGTCAGGTTTCCATTTTGCAAATTAAAAAAAACATACACAGAGAGAGTGTATGTTTTTTAAGTGATTTCTCAAAGTCACACAGCTGATTGATTACCAGGCCAAATAATAGAGTTGCTCTGTCTTTCTCTAATTCAGTCCATCAGACAATATTTCCTAGATTTTGTGGGCAAGTAAAATTTCAAAAAACATTTCAGAGGACCCAAATAGGGTTTTCAATTTTGTTATTTTTCCAGGTAGAGAAAAAAATAAACATATAACTTCTACCTACTATTTGTATCATATCATAAAGCTATCTTATCTTTTATCACCCCAAATAGGAAAAACATCATCTTAGAAAAAGTGTAGTCCTTTAAATTAATAAAATTTGCCTTATGAGAAAGTTACTACTTTGTAATCTTTTTCTTATTTTGCTGTTGCCTGGCAGAAACTCCTGTTGTGGTCTAAGAACCATTAGACCAATCGATACTCGTAAACCATTTCCCTCTTTTGTGCTGTTTCAAGTCTTACTAGCTTTTCTACTTCTTATCCTCCCTGAATTTCGTAGTCTTTAAGAAGAAGAAACCAATAAGTTTTTCCTTTTGAAAGATGTTGTTCTTCTACTAATACTAATAACAAAATGATTAGCATTATAAGTTTACATCACAATCAAAACACAGGGCTGTTGGCTGACCAGGTGTGACCAGACTGAGGGCTAGCAGGGAAGCAGGAAATGCAAAAACGACATGGCGCCTGTCACAGTGACTTTTCCCCCAAATTACTTTAGTAAGAAGCAAGAACAGGACAAAGGCCTTGTGCCTGCCTTCTCATTTCTCACTCCACTCTCAAACTCATCTAAGGAAATGGGATGACTCCCGTCTAGGCAAAGGCTGTACCATATCTGCCTTCACTTCCGCAAAGCCCACCCTGTTCCTCCTCCCAGACTTGGTTTTATAGTCTGCAAGAACTTCCTAAGCCTTATATAACAAATAGATATCTGATTTTACAAAACTCTATAAACTACCATTGTATTCTACCAAAAAGTCCAAGGGGATGTAGGCTGGTTTTCGGGACACTCTTAAAGTGGCATTTTCCATGTTGACTACATTGATAAGCTGATGTGAATGTTATATTTTAGCACACATCAAAAAGAATAACCATCAAATCCCATTCAATCTTATCCTCTTGATCAATGCAGTATCTGTGATCTTCTTTGATGACTTCCTTAAGCTTTGGGAGGGAAATACATGAATGATATAGTGAAAGAGAAAAGGTAGCCCAATCAGACAAATTAAGTCCTGTGATCAAGTGTCAAAGCAAGATATCCCCTACCCAACCCAGTCCCATGTTGTAAGAGACTCACCAATGGGTGGTTTTGTCAAAGAAAGTCCCTTATTGTTCAGTTGGTACAGGGCTACATTCTCCAAGGATGTCAAAGTAACACTTTTTTTAAATTCCTTAAATATATACAAATTTCAACCACAATAAAATTTTTTTCTATGAAGAGTGAAAGATAAGTGCCTGTATATCATCAAATGACCACAATAATAATACTTATATTTATATAGTTTTACAGTATATAAAAAATTTTAGCATATGGTACTATTTCTTAGGAACATTCTGAGATAGGTAATATTATTTCTATTTATTGAAGAAG